>NC_135538.1:28045000-28367222 GCF_045843805.1 Urocitellus parryii
GCTGAGTATCAAACCCAGTACTTCACAATTGCAAGGCAAGTGCTCTGCCGCTTAGCTTTATAACCCCAGCCCCTAGGCAGACTCAATTTTAAGGCAATAATAAAAACCTTTTTTTCCCTCAATTTGGCAATTGATACTTATTGTAAATTGATAGTTGGCAAATTATCATAAATTTATTTTTGTTTTACATATAGCATGAATTTGAAACAGCTTAGAAATGGGGAGTCTTAAAGTGAGAAAGCTTATTTCAAAAGACAGCAATAATCACATGATTGTGTGCTCTGGAGCAAACAGTTCAAAAGAGCAGAAATTGGGTCAAGTGTTGGGAATTGCCCTGCACCTGGGGGTGCTTGCCAGGGCAGTGGGATTGTGGGAATGTGCTGAGAGACATAGTGGCCGCTTTCCCTTCTTTGGTGGATTCTCATTCCTCACCTGTCCTTGCAGCTTGGCTTGCAGTTGGAGTGCTCTGCCCTGTGGTTTCCAGCGCTGCACTCTATTTTGTGGGAATAGGCACAATTCTCCCTCAGCTGTCTTCATGGAGGGTCTCAGGAGCGTGGCTCTGATGGTCTCTGTGACAGGTGCTGCCAAACCCGTGTTTGTATAGGCTCCCGGGTGTTATGAAAGTGAGCCAGCAGCCTGGGTACCGTTCGTGCCTTCCTGCTTCCAGGGACTTGTGTACATCATATGATAGGCCACCTGGCCCAGAACAGAAGAAAAAGCCGACCTGCCTCAGGCCCCACTCTCCTTTCTGAAGAGTCCTGCTGGCTGCTGCTTGTGCAAGCAAAACACTTTCTCCTCCCATCCTGCCGCTTAGCTCCGAGGCTGAGAGGAAGAGGGAGCAGCCCAGCGGCCTCCCACTGGAACCCTCTGCTGGTGAGTTCCTAGGACATCACATCCCTCAGGCAGCAGGAGATGTGGCGGCTCCTGGCCTTCCTAGATTAGGGCATGTCAGGGTTGTCAGGGCAACTGCTTGCGGCAGTCAGTGTGTCATCTTTCCCCTCTTTGCTGTGTGCTGCTGGATATTTCACTGTGCAGTAGCAGGAAGAAGATTGGGAAAGTGCCGCAGCAGGAAGAAGCTGGGATCTGATTGAACAGGTTGGGCAGTGGAGGGAGGCATCTGAGCCTGCATGTCTTGGTCAGGGCTTTTCTGGAAAGGATGTGTGTGTATGTGCATGTGTGAGTGTGTGTATTCACCACTGTGTGTGCCTGTGGGGGGAGTAAGTGGGAGGGGGCTGCTGCTAGGTGAAGGGGAACTGCGGGGCCTCAGTTGCCAAGGGGCTGGTAGTATCTGTCAGCTGTTTGCACACTGTTTACCCATAGGAGATCTATTACAAGTGCTCAAATGAACCGGCAGCTTAGGAACTAGTAGTTTCCTGGGAGCTGCAATTACATGAGCATATATTTTTAATATAATAATTAAAAAACAAGTAGCAGCGGTATGCCTGGATCAGCTACAGCTCTCCGACAAGAGAGGCTGAAGAAGACCAATGCAAGGCCAATTCCCCTTGGTTTATTCACCATTAATGAGGAAGATGAACAGCAAAAGAATGGAAATTCCAGAAGACCGAAAGGTATGCATTAGCCCTGCCCTTTGGTCGGAGCTGGATCCAGCCCTGTTTCCACACTGCTTATGGCACATTTTACAAACTGTATTCATAGTGTCTGCTCTGGGGAGCGCTTGTGACCTCCTAGCACAGCTTGCTGCTGCTATTTCACATCCCACAGGGCTGTGTATGCATGACTTGGAAACAGATTTTGCAGATTTGGTAGATTTAAGTTCAACTACCTTTTAACCAGAGCTGCTTTCTTGAACTAAACATCTTTAATTTTTATGCATCTACTTAAACAGTGGTCGATGACTCTGTCTCATCGGGAGCAGGTAGTATGAGTTAAAGTTTAAATGAATCTCCCCACATGCTTTAGATGCATTAAGCAATTTGTTTCATGAAGTTTCTCCTTAATATGAGATGGGTTAAAGTGACGAGAGTGCAGCCTTTCCATGGCCAGAGGGTGCAGATGTTGCTGGGTTTTCTATTCTGAAATACTGGTGAAAGGAAGGTAAGGAAACATCAAGGGTGACTACAGAGGGCAAAGCTGGTGAAGTTTTATGACCTTTAATAATAACTCTGCTGCTGAGCAGTTGTACAGTGGTAGAAATGTGGTGGGTACAGAAAACAGAGGTCTGAGTCTTGTGTTGTTTTTGTATTTCTCCTAATGGCAAAATATAGCTTCAGCTGGCTGGGCTTCTGAGTCCTATGTACCGCACCATATGAAGCATTGTCTCATGGCCACTCTCCCAGGGCTATAATTATCAGTCAGAGATGCAACCTCATGCATTTTTGAAGAAGGGCTTTAAGGTTTACATTTTAAGTTTTCCAGCATCCTAATTCTTGCAACCCTTTCCCCCCCAAATACATAAGCTGTTCTCTTAAGCAGATGGGTTTTCGGTTTTATTTATTGCTTTCATGTGATAGTTAAGATTTAGCTTGCATTAAAATTATCCTGTCACTGACATATCAAATTTTCTTTGGCATGATACAGAGAGCTAGCATGGGCATGTACAGATACTTAACTACAAATCTATTATGTATAGTTGTAATTAAAAATGGACAGAAACAATTTTTTTAAATGAGAGCTAACATGGCAAAGTGGCAGCAAATATTTAAGTAAGGAGAAAAGGAATGTTTAAATAGAATCCACTGTCTGAAGGCTTCTGGTTTTCTTTTTTTCCTGGTTCTTTTTTTAAAATTTAATTTATTTTTGAAATTTTAATTTGTTAAATATGACAGTTTTTTCTGGTTCTTGAATGAATCAGTTTGCTTTTATTAAATATAATTGAAATTGTCTACTCTGAATCCCAAGTGCATTTTTACTTCATTTTTTTTAAAGACTTACATAGGAAAGTTTTAATAAGTAGATTCTTACTGCTGTGGTTGATTTTTATTTACCTCAGTCATGACTTCCATCTGACGATCACATGATCTCAGACAACTAAGGAGACTATGAATGGAAAGTGACTTATGTGCTACTTTTATTTGCCTGTGAATTAGATTATTGAGCCAGTCAATGTGTTGCCCTTGATGAAAACTCAATACTTTGTTACTAGAAAATCATTCAGCTTCTGAGGAGTTGGGAACTTTAAAAATAAATGTGATTTGTTGAATTGTTCCCACAGGCTATTTTTGGAAGCATTTCTTGATTTGTGGCTCTTTCCTTGGGTGGGCTGGAGCAATAATTTAGGATAGCCATCCATTTTGTTCTTAATAAGGAGTTTCTGATCCCCTACCATATTTCCCTTTGTAGTCCTGTCCACACAACAAAGAAGAAACACAAAACTAAAATCAAGAACAAAAAAGATGGGGAGGGAGATCCTGTGCTAATAAGAATATCCAGACTTTCTGTATATCCCCAAATGTCTCTAATTTATGACCTACTCAACAATGGGCAGATGAACAGCTCTGAGTAGCTCTCATTATGCCTGATGAATAAAACCATTTTGGCTTTGATTCTGAATTTCTCATCAGGCCTATCTGGGCAATAGGAATGTCCACCTTCTAGTCCAGCTCTGTTTAATAGAAAAATGATGGGAATGTTCTATTATGTACTGTCCAATATGATAGCCATTAGCCACATTGGCTATGGAACACTTGAAATATGGCTAGTATAAATGAAAAAGAATGTTTTAGTTTTAGTTAAATAGTTAATTTAAATTTAAATAGTCACTTGTGACCTTATTGTACAACACAGTTTTAGTGAATACAGCTATGACCTCCTGAATTTGCATCTTCTCTGCTTTGTTCATTCTTACTGCTTCCTGGTGCCAGACATGGTCACGTTTTGAGATGAATGTGGTTATTAAGAAGGGCATTGTGAAGCTGACAGCCTCTTCACTGCAAGGTAGCACTGGTAACCTGGGATAACAGACAATTGCATTTTTCCTCTTCAACTTAGGTGTTATTGCATTATTCCTTACCAATCATTAGTTGCCTCTACTATCTTTCACAGCTTTTTAAGCACTCCTATTTTCTAAATTATAATTTCCAAAGTATCATGGCAAAATGACATACAGATTATCTTATGTGTAACTATTAAGAAAAACAATAAAATTTTATTTTCTACTCTCCGTGACCTAATCAACCAATCATGTCTAAACCTGATGTCGGATCTGGTTTGAATGCTTAGTATCATTTTTCTACCATTGCCAGTAATAAAGAAGCTTGCAATCCAGGTTCAGTAAGCTGAATGCTTCTGTTGAGCATCACCTGGGGTTGGTGATGAGTGCCATCTTTCCAGATATACATATTGTTGAGTAAACATCATCATAAACTTCCTAGGAATAAACGTGGTGGTTACCATCTGTACTTCCAAATGGTGGCCTCCAAGTTACCTGCTGGGGCGAGACAGGAGTTTGCTAGCTGATAGCAACTATAGTTCTTAAAAGAAGGGCTGAGGATGGTAGAGCACTTGCCTAATATGTGGAAGGTCTTGAGTTCAATCCTGGATACCACAAAAAGTAAAGAGATAAAGGAAACTCTTTGAGTTGTTACTGGCCCATGTGATCAATTGGAATGTAAATGTTTTACATGCCTTACTATTATTAACAGGAAACATTTAAATATTAATTGGGCTTATCTTGCCCTGCCTCCTACTTCCCAATCTTGAACCTCAGTATAGGTTATTAAGAAGGGCAGTATAGTATATGCAAAGATTATTGACATGGATTTGCTTTCAGAAGAATTAACTGTCTAGTGGAGGAAAAAAATACAAGGGTGTAGATTGAAATGAGAAGAAGAGGGAAAAGAGCATGGGAATGGCAGAAATATCAAATATGTGCAAACTACAAAGCTATTAGTCTCCAGTTTTCAAACTGGAACAGAAGAATTAAGTAATCTGGGCCCCTGTCCCATTGGGCTGAGGTGGGAAGCTCACACAGGACCCACAGCAGGAACATAGGATGATGAGTGGAGAAACTATCGTATTTTACTGCATCATCATTGCAGATGTTATGCCAAATTTGTTTTTTGCAAAAAGTGGGGTGCAACCATTATATATGAAGCTTTTTAAAAAATTGTAATGGTATTACTTAAATATCATTTATTACTAAACTGTCATTGGTGCAAGATAAGGGTGCATTGAATACTCATGAGTACATTAAAATTGAATACTCCAAATCAATACACATCATTTCTTCATCACAGTTTAGTTAACATTTTTCCAGTCTGAGAAAAAAAAAGTTAAAATAGTTATTGTTGATTTGTTCACTAGAGTCAAAATATTACACTTGAGACAATTTACTACTGTGTTGCAAAGTATGAACTTACAAAATTTACCCTTCTGTATCCAAAGCTTCTGCACCCCTGTTACTGGTTTCATCATCTGGCATGCCATCCTCAGTGCCACTCATGTAAGATGTGCTCACTGTTAATACTGCAGCACTCCAAACCATGCAGGTTGACTTTGGGAGGTATGCAGACAGTGTGTGAGGGGCCAAGAATTGTAGACATAAGGCTCGTGGTGTGTGAGGAGACAAAATGTACATCCATTGCCGCTGGTGAATACATTGCTGCTGTGTTTACCTTTTAAGTGGCCTGAGGAATAGAATTATACCATGTGATGATTACCCGATGAAAGGGTGTAAACTAGTTTTGGGATTGAGAAGGGTGTGATGATTGTGTATTGAAACTAGACATTCCTACGGATGATTGCTTCTACCTGCTCCGTGTCCAGGAGAGAGTGTGAGAATTATAATAATACATTTTACAGCTTGACCCCATGGCCCATTTTGTGAATGATGTAAAGCAATCATTTCATTGTTTTTTTTATTATTATTCCTATTTTGTTTTTTATATGAAATCTGGTTGATAGCTAATTCCTATACAAAATCTGCTTGTGAGATTTGACTCTAAATTTTATAGAAATTATCTTCACCCCCCAAAATGGCAGACTGAGCCCTCACTGGACAGATTCTCTTCCTGCTTTCAGTCTTGTCTCTCCAGTCATCCTCCTGGATGAGACCTTGAGACCTTTCTGACGTGCAGATCTGTTCTCATTGCCTGCCTTCAGAAACTTCTCATGGCATTGCTTCACCTGGAGTACAGTTCTGTTGAGAAGAGTTCTTGAGACATATTTGGTCTATAGGTATGTTTATTTGTCCTCTGCAGTTTTTTTTTGTTTGTTTGTTTTTAAAAGGGCCCACACTTAGAAATGGAGAGATGCTTTCTTAACAATCTGGATTTTAAACTTCCCTTAAAGAATTGGAAACCATACCTACTCCTGGCCCATGTGTCTTAAAGGGCAGTAATCAACAGAAGCTAAGCAGCAGCTGCCACCCCAGAGGGGTCATGCCTTTTCCAGCAACCCTCTGTAGAACATGTGATACCTGACCTGCCTCACTTATCTATATTACCATAGTCATGTGCTCCTGTGACCCCTGCCCTAAAGAGTAAATCTGAGCTCCTTAATGTGGATATAGAGTGCCCATGGTCTCGTCCCTTCACCTCTTCCATCCTCTTTCCTGATACTCTTTGAACTCTGTGCTCTAGTAGCACCAGAATGCTTGGGTTTCCCTGCTCTACTGTGCTCCTGCCTACCTCTGTCCTCCTGTGGTCTTCCCTTCATCACCTTCCCCTCTGTTCTTTACCCATGTAACTCCGACTCATGGTTTAAAATCAAATGTCCTCTCTCCAGACTTCCTTGAGCTTCAATTCTAGGACACTTCCTGCCCTCACTCCCAGCCTCCCTTCCTGGCACAGAAGAATGGCCCCTCACTGTGCCCTCAGCACCCTGAGTCCTTTACTTACTTTGCATCCTGATGCTCATCTCTGTGATGGGATTGTCTGTGTGTATGGCTGGCCCTTCTCCAGACTATAAGCTCTTTAAGAGCCAGGGTTGTTCCTCCTCAGAGCCTGTACAGTGCAGCGTACATTAGTGAAGGAGGGTAAACTTAACATTTAAAAATAACTCTCACAGGCTCTAGCGGTCTAACATAGAAATTCTAGGAAATTTTGATAGTATTAGCATTGTCGTTCCAAGTACCTACTTTAAAAGAGCCGGATCTGTGTCTGGGTGTGCCCCATAATACTCCCCACCCGACTGCCTTTATCTAATAGTGTGTCTGGGTTCTGGCTCCATTTTGTTGTTTTCTATCATTTTATTCATCATTATTCTTTGTGGAAAAATGAAAGTGTATATGTAGAAGGTAGTAGTAATTGGTTACTTTGTCAATATCAAGGTTAATAATGCTTTCTGTCCCTTTTGTTAGCTATTCACAGATTAAATTGTAATGAAATACACTTTATCCTTGAAATCGGGACACAGTGGTTCCAAGAAACTGCACTTCCCTCCCACCTCGTGTTGTTGAAATGTGTATTTATGGAGCCTGCAGCAACTGTTTTTCTTTTGGCTTATCCACCATAAAGGTAGAATTTCTGCCAGTTGAGGTCTCATGGTGACATGCAGTCTGTTGTTTACCTTTGTATTCCTGTTGGGTGGGGGATGATCCAGCACCTCTGATGTCTGCTTGTAAGTCAGATGTCTTTGTCCTCAAAGAGGAGCTTGTACAGGAAGTGACTGCCACTTGAGACTCATATTCCACATCGCTCCCTGTTTCTTTCCTCTTTTGTTCTGTGGGATATTCTCCATTATTTATTGCCAGTGTCCTTGTCAGGGCCATTTTAGGAGCAGACAAAAGAATTTAGCGGTAAAATTTAATAGCTAGTAGGCAGAAGTATACTTTATGAGAAGAATAACATCAAAGATCCCTGTTAGAAAGAGAAAATCTTTGTCAAATTGGTTGGCACAACTTTTATTTGCTAAAGGGACCCTAAATATAATACTTTGTTTAAAATATCTACATGAAAATAAGAAGAGGGGATCTCAGGGACAATGATCCCAACATCTGATGCATAACTTATAGCCATCGGAGTCTCTGTAAATATTTTTTGAGAGAATGAATATGACTGTCTCCAGGCATTCTGTGTTACAGAAATGGAAATTAACCATACCTGGGCTGGGGGTGTAGCTCAGTGGTAAGAGTGCTTGCCTAGCATGCAGAAGGCCCTGAATTCAAGCCCAGCACTGCAACAACAACAAGAGAAAAGAAATGACCATATGTATACTATATAAAAGGATCATGGTTTAACTTTTATATAACCAAAATGAAATTTTCTTGCTAAAGAAAACTAAACTGCCTTTAAAAATTGCCTTGTTTCAAGAGCTACATTTGATGGAACTAAAAGAGCTGACTATTCTAATCATAGGAACCAAACAAATATTGCCTTTAGATTCTCTAAGTGATAATACTTAAATATTATTTATTGAAAAGTTACAGTCTGAGTTTAAATTGAGTATCGATTTCCATTATTATCAGCATATCTCCACGAGCAACTTTAACTTGTTGTTCACAGAATTTTTTTCTGGTAACTTGTAGGCTCCATAACCTGCTAAAACTAATACCTCAACCACAACAAAGGTGATTTTATTCAAAGAGTCCATCTTCTCAGATCTAGGTATGTTGGAAGAACCCAGTTTATCTTGGGCCTATAGGTGTTAAAAAAGTTTATATTATATATTTGCTAACTTCAGAAGGCGATAATCATAACCCTTTTATACTGTAGACCCAGATGCAGAAGCCAAAGTATGTCACAGATGGTCATCAGATAGTTTGTTTGAAGTATTTACCAGAGCACCATTCCATATTTGTGCTGATTGTAAAATACAAGTCCTGTTTTTTAGGCTGTCTGCCCAGCAATGGTTTGTTAGTGAGAAAACAGATTCTTTCCAGATTTATAATCCCAGGTCCAATGTAGAGTGTGGATGGAAATGGAGTTTACAAGTGTAGACCAAAAATGATTATTTTCACAATCTTGATCTTGAACACATACGATTTTTAAGACTAGGTTCATCTTAAAGATGTAGACCTAATTCAGTAATAGAAAGATATTAAAATATAAGATTCAGCAGCAGAACCTGCCATCTGAAAGCCATTATTGGGAACAGAGTATGGAGGCTAGTGCCACATCTGCATACCTAACAGGATGACTTTCAAGGTCAGGAGTAAGTGCATCTTCAAGTGATGGCTTGGGGTGGATGGTTGAGATCTTTGTCAGCCCCTTTTAAGACTTTCCCAAACAGTGTAGCATAAAATCTAAGTTAAAATGCATCTTCAAAAGAAGTTTCCCCCTTCAAATAGTTGCCTCTGATTCATTATTTAGAACTATGAAAATTCAAGACCCTCCACTATAAGGAATATATCAGTTTATATAGTGGGGAAAAGGATACTAGGAAACATTCAACCTGGTTGACTAGTAGTGATTGGCTCGCCATAAGCCCAAGTTAGCCATGGTTATTGTTTAGACTGGGTTTTTGTGAATGACCGTGTGGCATGATAGGAGATGTGCTCACTGCGTGGGAGTGGGTTTATTTAACCTTTCCAAGCCTGTTTCTTATCTGAAGTGAAACTAATACAATCATGCTCAAAAGTGGTGGTGAGGTCTGAGGAGAATATATAAGCATTTCGTGCACACTCTAGAAATTAACTGGAGTTCATTAAATAATAGTTATAATAATGGCAATTTGTAACCAAATGTCCCATATTTTGTTACCTTCCAGCATGTTCTGTTGGGGGCAAGGCCTGGCAGGAGGACCACCATACTTACCTGTTATAGCTCTTTCGATAGCTTATTATAGAGCTGCTCCCAGTCTAATTTGTTCTACCTTAATTTGCTTGTAAATGAAAATTTTTAGGAGAGCAGCCTCTTTTCTGAATCTTTTTTAATCACTCACCTATCCTAGGCATGTATGACTGGACCCTAGTTCTGAGTTTGTTCACGTGGATCAAAGGTACTATATATTAGACAAGTTACTCATGCAATACCCTTTAATTTTGTTGTGTTTAATGAAGGAAATAAATTTCCATTATGTCAGAACACCTCACTTGTTATTTCACATATGATTAAGGGAGTGTACCTTTTTTTTCCTTAGGATTAATGGAAAACTTCTGATCTGCCTTAGGGAATAATAGAAGTGATCCTCGGCCATCTTGAAATTCAGTTCAAAAGGAATTTTTTTCCCTTAAAATCTGCAGCCCTCCACTACTCCTGTGTGGTGTGTGTGTAAATAGACAATGGAAACATCCTAAAGCTTTTGGGTAGGTTTTTACCAGTGATTTCAATTATGGATGCTTGTTCTCATTATGGCTGGTGGCCTTTATTTAAGTACTTCTCATTTCTCTGTGGTAGTCTTGGTTTTTTCATTCGTCATGAACACACATGATAGCAAAAGCACCAAATTAGATGTCTTGTGCTGCTGTTACCAAACACACATGCCAATTGGTATCCTGATGTACTTGGCACTGTCCTAGTCTCTGAGCTTTTTCTCTCTGGTTGGTGTGGACCTTTGCTGCTGCTGCTCCTCCTGCTACCTGCTGTGCCTGATCAACTCTTACTTGGCCTTCAGTTTGAATATCATTTCTATAAGGATGTCCCCAGGCCAGGTCCCAGGTTCTGGCTCTTGTAGAATCGTGGACTTGTCCGTTCTTGCACTAGTCAAATTGTAGATTAGGTGCTTGTTTGCTGGGTGGTGGTGAATGTCTCTCTCAACTAGACCAAGCTTCTAGGGGGCAGTGAGTGTGTCAGATTCACACTGTGCCCCCAGAGCCTAATACAAGGCTGTTTCATAATTGATCATCCCTAAATATTGGCTACATTAACAGGTACTACAGCAAAGACAAAAAGTTGACAGGAGTACACGCAACAAGTGTTCACATTTATAATTAATGGTCCTAGAAACTTTGCTCTTCAGTTATCCAGTTGAAAGATTCTTTCTTCCATTGACCTGTTGTATATAAGTTGAGGGAAATGTTTTTAGGCGGTGTTTCCAGACCTTCTGGCTGCTGGTGCTAATCAGATGCAGAAGCACAGGTCTGGTTTCTTCTCAGGATAGTGGGTTAGAGACATACACAGGCACTGTTGCCCATAGAGGACAAGGAGGTTCAACCAGGGGAAGTTGCCTGACAAGGCCTTTGAGCATTCTAGGGTCCAGGACTTGGTTCTAATCTGACAAAGGCCTGGAGATAACAGATGAATCATCACCTTGCCCAGTGATATGATGGTGACTTATATTAAAGACCTTTGCCCACAGACCTTCAGTCAGTCTTAGTTAGGACATGATGGCCTGGGGCCTGGAGAGTCTGCAGTGACTTATTTGTATCAAATTCCAGTGCTAGACCATTCCGGAATCATTGTGTACCCTCATTTTCCTTGAATGTTGGAGCTCATTATGAATGTTCATTTTGAGTTAGTGGTATATACTTATGATTATAATTTTTTAAGTATTGTTAGCATTTATTTTCCTTTTGTGCAATTGAAATTGACTATCATGATTATAAGACTTAAGTTGTAAGCTAGGGGAAATTATGTAAGAAATCTTCAGTGATTTAAATTCCCCTAGAGCTCTTTGACTAAGAGTATCTCTCCCACTCCACCTGCCCCTCTGTGGTTTAGGAGATGTCTTGGAAAGAGGCCTGGAGCTGCTGCTAATTTAGCAAAATCCATTGTGTACCTAGTCACATTCCTTCTGGTCCCCCACCCATTCCAGTGCATCTCGTTAAGCTACCCTTGGAAATTTCCTTTATGATTCTCTTTTAAAATCCCATCTCTATATCAGCTTTTTTTTTTTTTTTTTGAGACCCAGAAAAACAGGTTCTTTGTGGGTAGACCTTTTAGTCAGCAGTGTAAAGATGCACGGTGGCAACTGAGATGTTATGATTCAAAACCTCAGCGCTCTGCTTTTCATCCTGAGCATTCTTTTTATGAATTTATTTCCTCAGATTCTTCTGTGGCACTGTGATATTAAATCTATTTCCTGACTTGTACATGGTATTGTTCATTATCCTATAGCTTTCCCTTACCTATTAGTTTATAATATTATGACATTAGCATGAATTATGAATGGAACTCCAAACTGGCTACTTATACAAACACTTCCAGTCATCAGTCAACCTTACATGTTTTCTCACCAAATAATTTCAAAATCATTTTCATTGCCTCAGCTTTCAGTGTCCTGTGTGTCTCCTTTGAAGCTGCGTGGCCTTCACTTCTACTTCATTTAGTCTGTGTCGGGACTTGCTTCTACTCCACCTGCTATCCCGTAGGCACCCACAGACTGCAGCTCAGACAGGCACTGACTGGGTGCCTCCCCATGCCAGGCAGCATGCTAGAGGTGTCCATGTACATGAGGAGATATGCCTGCCAGCACTGAGGCCTCCGGCCTTCCAGACCCTTCATCCTTTGCACGGTCCCTCTGTGCTCTGAGTTCTAGGTCCTCTTCAGCTCACTCTTTCTGCATGCTACAACTCGTGGGGAGCCGTGTCAGAACTGCCCTTGTGATGCTGGGCCTTCCTTGAGGATCCCTGCACAGCCTCTCATTTCTCTTTCTTCTTCTTCTTCTTCTTCCCTTTTTTCTTCTCCTCCTCCTCTTTCACCTTCTCCTTCTTCCTCTTCTTCCTCTTCGTCCTCTTCCCCCTCTTCTTCCTCCTCCTGTCTTCCTTCTCCTTCTCCCTCTTTCCCTCTTCCTCTTCCTCCTCCCTCTTCCTCTTCCTCTCCTCCTTTCTTCTTCTCCTCTTCCACCTCCTTTTTTTTTTGGGGGGGGTATTTGGGGTTTAACCCAGGAGTACTTAACCACTGAGCCATAACCTTTTTAAAAAATCTTAAATTTTGAGACAGGGTCTCACTAAGTTGCTTAGGACCTTGCTCAGTTGCTGAGACTGCCTTTAAACTTTCGATCCTCCTGTCTCAGCCTCACAGGCCACTGGGATTACAGGTGTCTGCAACTGCTCCTGGCTCCCATTTCTTCTTTAGGGCTGCTGACTCCTTTTGTGAGGGTCCTAGAAACCAACTACTTGGAGTCTGTGTCACTTTTTTGTCTCTCACCCTCAGGGAGCCACTGCTGCTGCTGGCCAGTTGTTTTAGTCAAATCCCATTGTGGTTCATGTACCCTGGCTTACTCATTTTGCCTCACTCTTGGCATCCTACATTTTCTGCCACTATTTGCTTTCTTGAGAAGAGGGAGAAAGCAAGTAGGAAGACATAGTCTGTATTATTCTAATTTATATGAAAGAGAAAAATAAAGAACTTCTGTTTGATATAATTTTGAAGGAGGGTGTAATATTTGAAAGAACTCTTGGCACTGACATTAGATTTAAATCCTGAGTGTTAAAGGATTAATTACAGTTAATGTGGCTAGTGACATGTTGTTGTTGTTGTTGTTATTATTATTATTATTATTATTATTATTATTTTGGTGAAGCATTATAGATAAGAGAAGCTGATCAAATGCTCTAGGCACCATCTGAAGATTTCCTGGTCACCTGTATATCACTGCAACTACAGAGGCTTCACCAGCAAGTTAATGTAATTCTATTCCATATCTTTTTACTTCAAGGGAATAAGGTTTAAGAACAAGACCGTTCTATTGCAAGTGATGTGTTTAGAAAGCAGTGCTTCAACTCAGGAGTTTGGGGTTTTTGAAATTCTTTCTTCTGACAGTGGGCCTCCTTTGTCATGATTTTGACACACTAATTTATTCCCAGGAGGCTAAATTTGACTCTCTCACATTAGCTAAAGTTTAATGATCTAGGCATCACAAAATTTCCTGGCTGAATATGTAAGTATTTGTTTTCCTTTGGCATGTTTTGTCTTCAAAATTTAATGTGATGTTTAGTGTGAAAGTTAAATAAAAACTTCTGGATGGTCCATGCTGGATGGGTCTGTAACACTGAGCATCTTCTGTACCTCTCCTTGGGGAACTGAGACTCCAAGTTCCTTAGACTCAGAAGGTAACTGAAGAAGAACAGGCGTCCTCATGAAGAGTCACAGTGAGTGTGCAGCACAATGCTCAGGACACTTGGGGTGGCAGACACATTGGTGTCAAAATCCAGGAAGCTTGATCTTTGATACATTGGTAGATTGAGAAAATGAATTTCCTTTTCCTGGGTCTGATGCCAGCTTCCTAGAACAGTGGTGCTTCAGGACTCCTAATGACGTGACAGGCTGTGATAACGTGGTTTCTAGTGAAAACCGAGCTTTCTGACTGGTGGAATGGGCTCATCAGATCTTAATGTCCTAGGAATATCTCTGAAATTTAAAATTGGCATATGTCAAAGTAAATGAGTCAAGTCTGCTGGCATCTGAGTAGTGTCATGTGCTCCTGTAGGCAGTATAGTGTAGGGATTTAACATGAACTACACAGCCAGTTTTGCCACCTCCTTCCTAATTACATGCTTCAGGCAAATGCTTAATATTTCTGTGCCTCACTTCTTCACCCATAAACCAGGGAGGATAGTGACACCTGTGTCATAGGTTGTTAGGGATTAGGTAGAATCGTTTGCTAAATGTGCCCTAATAAGCCAGCCTGTGAATGGTGGTTAATGTTATTTGGAAAGTTTTCTTAGTTTGATGGCTTTATCTTAGTACTTTTAAGAGACCAGCATTTCTGCAGACTTCTAAATTTTGGGAGAGTTGGAAAAAATGAATTTTGTATCTGGGTTATGAGAAAACTTAAAAAAGTAATTATGACCTTAGACATAATTACTCCTTTTCTTCTGTCTTCTGGAATTCTATTTGGCCTCCAGAGGTCCAGGACAGATTCTGATGCTCAGACTGGTAATGAAATATCCTTCAAGGCCTTAAATTTAGATTGACAATGAATTGTTTTCTAACTCCAAGCATTATCTCCCCTACCCTTGCCTTTTGTGTGTATGTGTTCGGGGAGAGGAGACTACTTTTCTCTTAGCCTTCAGAGACACCCCGTCTTCTGAGATCCTTCTTGTATCTCAATAAATGAGAGCCAGTTGACCTGCCTAGATTAGGCTGAATCAGTTCCAGAACCTTCCTGGGTCCACTCTCAGTGCTGGGGCTAGGAAGGGCAAACACTTGTTGCTAAAGAACCTTTTGTTGATTCTAGAAATGTTCCAAAGTTTATAAACATTAAAATGTTCTACATTCCCCACAGTTGTAGAAAATAATATCCATGCCCTTTTCTCCTTATATTTCTCTTCGCCTCCTACTAGTGTAGCTCAAATGTGGTTTGTACGAAGTATTATTAATTCCAGTCACTTAGAGAACTCCTACCATGCATACCTAATATCATGCACAGTAATGATTATGCATATTCTTAGAGATTAACTTATTGTAAATTGTTCTTTGATTACTACACAATCTTATATATATTTAATTCTCTCCAATTCGATATTTAATTATATACATATAAAATACATGCATATGTGTGGTTTAGTGGCAAGAAGTATCAAATGAAGGTTCTGTTTAAAAAAAAGTTTTATGGGAAAACAAAATTGGTGATTTGCTTTAAGAATTTTTCTTTTTTTTTTTTTTTTTTTGTACCGGAATTAATCCCACATCCTGAGCCACATCCCCATCCCTTTTTTTTGAGACTAGGTCTCACCAAATTACTTAGGTCCTTGCTAAATTGCTGAGGCTGGCCTCCTTGCCTCAGTCTCCCAAGTCACTGGGATTACAGATGTGTGCCATGGTGTCCATCTAGAATTTTCTTTAATATTAATAATAGGACAAGAAAATTATTTTGTTTCCTTGTACTGATTTCATGAAAAACAGAAATTTCTCAAGGCTTAAATATACTGTTAAATGCTTTAATGCTTTTCACCAGTTAAAGTTTTCTGAAGGGTGAAAATAATACTAACATACAATTCATAGGCAGCATTCTCATGATAATTTTTCCTGAAATGGAAAAGGTATTGTGGTTGTATGGACCACAGTTTAAATTGTTTATTTTTCCTCCCTGCCAGTTATAGATCCTATAAGTGAATTATTACATTCTATATTTTAAAAGTTAAGGATTATATTTCTTTTTTTATGACTTGAAAACAATCTTAGATGCCTAGTATAACTATAGCAAATATGTTCATTGGACCGCATCATCTTTGACAGTTACTTTTAAAATGGCACTATAGCCAAACAGCACTTTTATGTCAGATACAGAAAAATGAGAAAACTAAAGAGTACTTAAAATTAAAATGCATGAATGTGTTCTTATGACTCAGGAAGGTACTTTGTGACTTGATGATGCAATTTGTTTTCACCTCATACATTTTTGTAAAATTATGTAACTTTCTCAGTCCACTGTGGTTGAGTATTTCTTACTCAAAATCCTTGAAACCAAGAGTGTTTCAGATTTTGGAATTTGAGGATGTTGGAATATTTGCCTAGATGGAGTTCACTAGTTGAACATACCTAATCTGAACATCCAAAATCAGAAATCCTCCAAAATCCAAAACTTCTGAGTGCCAGGCATTTCAGAGTATTTTGGACTTCAGGCTTTTGAATTAGGGATGCTCAACCTATATCTTATCACTCCTTTGGCTTTAAAAAAGAGGTTTGTAACTTTAAAATATTGAGAGTCATTAAGACAAAACATTAAAAAAAAGCAGAACGCTAACATAATACCTATGTATTCATGGTCTAGACCATTTAAATATATTTTAAACATTTTTAATTAAAAGATATATTTGTTGAAGATATATGATGATTAATGTCAATCTCTATATAGCCTTCCCTGGGTTGTCTTCCATTTCCCTCTGCCTTTCTTCACCCCTCATCCCAGGGAGAGATTTTCCTTTTCAGTCCATTTCTGTACTTTTAATAAATGCGTATATTTATAAATGTCTTTATTTGTCTAAATTGATATAAATTATCTTAATTATGCCCCCCACATACTCTCAAGTTTTAAAATACCCTGCAAAGCAATAAATACGTACAGTTTAACTGTCCCCTAGAATTCTATAATAATATGACTACTCCACCTTGTTCCTGTTCCCCAGTTGAGGACTAGGGAAGTTGATTACAATTTTGTTCTGTTTTTGCCTTGCTGCTGCTATAAATCCTAGTGCCATAACCTTTCATAGACTTTTCCTTGGGCGTATGTGCAGGACTCTACGTAAGCACTCCTGGAAGTGAGTGCTCTGTGCATTTTCATGTGCCAAATTGCTTTCTGAAACAGTTTTATCTGCATACTCCCCATCTGCAGTGTGAGTGTCCGCATTTCCTCATATCCTCACTTAGGCTTGATTTAACACCCACTTTGATTTTTGTGAATTGGTTTTAATGAACAAAATTAGACATTGACTAGTGTATTTTTGTTGTTGTCGTTGTTGCTGTTTTTAATATTGAAAATAACCGCACTGATTATGTGTTTTTTACCTTAGAGGATCAAGACCAGCCTCTGCATCAGTGATCTGCTTTCAGCCCTGATGCTCTAGTCAGATTCCTCTGGTCACTGCGGGGAGGAGACAGCTGTACCACCACCCACCACCCTGCAGGGAGGGCCCTTTTCATCTGGGCCTGGGCAGAAACCTTAGGGTTTCAGATTCCCATTAGGACCTTGAGTCTCTTGGTGGAACTGAGCCTTTTGTTTTCTTCCTCTTCCTTCTACCTTTTGCTCCTCAGCACCAACTACTATTAAGTGAGCCAAGATAAAGCAAAGTATGCAGCAATGAATTACACTAAGGTTCTTTTAGGAGCAAGGATAGAAGTTTGGGGAGGAAGAGGCAGGGCTTGGAGATTTCTGGGGTCAGAGCATGTGTGGAAATCATTGCTTAAAATCAGATTTGGTAATTATTTGTGGGTTTCCATTATTCATATAATGCTTGGGCATGATTAGTATTTGTAAAGTATAAACTCTTCTGATGCAAAGCATTAACATCAATAATTAAAAAGTAGGGAGTTAGCGGATATGATACTGGGTTTTCTTTTATTATTGTGGAGACTATTTTAGTTACAAGAGGAAGCTTAGACTTGTAGAGTGCTGGCCTGCAGACCTCACTGATGCTCTAAACTCAGACATGCCTTATTTCCTGGAAAAAGAAAGTTGCTTTGCTGTGTGTGTGTGTGTGTGGGGGGGGGGGGCATCAGTGTTCTAGGCTTTCTATGCCAATTATAAGGGTACAATCTGAATTCCTTGGGGAACTCATTTATCATAATCACAACAAACTAAGAATAATTATTGTGCTTATGATTTAAAATTACCTTGGTTCTTGCTCCAATTCATTGATTCAGGACCCATCAGCCCCTATAAAGTATTAATACTCAATTTGGGGCATTTTCCAGAGTTTCTGACAAGCTCACAAGTTCTCTGCACATGTGCCCCCATCTGCCCCATAAGGCATCTTTCTACTGGAGTTTCCCCACTTCAGCTGTGAAGTTGTGTTTCACAAATGGGGGTTTCACAGGTAACTCCTTCCTTAGGACATTTTCCTAATGTCTAAGGGGTGTGCCAACAAAGCAGCTTTTCTAATTCAGATCAGTTTGGTAAATACTTTTTTTTTTTTTTTTTGGTACTGGGGATGGAACAGAGGCACCCTACCACTGGGCTTAACCCAACCCTTGAGACAGGGTTTTGCCAAATTTCCAAGGCTGACCTTGAACTTGTGATCCTCCTGCCTTAACCTCCCAATTATAATATAATTTCTTTATAATAGGACTTTTAAGGGCAGCTGGGAAACATACTTCTTTATAATTGGATTTGTAAGGGCAGTTAATATGTTCTTATAAATCACCAAAAGTAGGATGTAGTATACTTATTTGACCAGGAAATAATTTTAGGGTGTGTGTGTATGCATATCACTATAGAAAATTCTATTGTGTGCAAATATCTTTATGTGCATACAGTTCTTTAGGAAACTATTCATTTGAGGCAGCATGGTATTAGAACTGTGAGCTGGTCTGTTGCAAATGGATGAATTAGGTTTAAAAGTTGAGTTCTGTCTAGGTGTTGTGGCGCATGCCTGTAATTCCAGTTACTTGGGAGGCTGAGGCAAGAGGATTACGAATGTGAGGCCAGACTCAGCAATTTAGTGAGTCCCTGTCTCAAAACATATGAAGGACTGGGGACGTCCCTGTGGGTGGAGTATAGCTCAGGGTAAAGCAGCCTGGGCTCAAGCTACAGTATAGCCTCGCCAAAAAACGTGGGTGCTGCTAGATTCTTTGGCTAGCTCTGGCATGTTTGAATTTCTCTTAAAGTCAAAACTGGACCCCAGCTGCATAGCAGAAATCTCTAAATTTAACCTGGCTGCTGAAGAAATATGTACAAGAAGGTAGCTCAGTGTATTCTGGTTATTGCTGTGGAATCTGAGGTAGACACTGCTTCAGTGAATGCCGGGCTGGTCCATGAAGCTTTCTTTATTCTGGATGAGTGCAGTGAAAGTTAAGGCATATGGGTACAATCTGAATTCCTTGCAGGAGAGCTCCACTTAGCATAATCACAACAAACATAATTATGAATGGAGCATTTTCCATGTGACAGCTCTGAGGGGCACTTTTCCATATGTTCTCATTTAATTCTCACAATACTTTTTGAAGATATCTTGCCCCATTTTACACAATGAGACTCTGAAGCTCCAGGATGAAGTGCCCAGTCCAAATTAGCAGAGCGTGGAAATGGGGGCAGCATCCAGACTTCTCGTTGTCTTCATGCCATGTACTTGTCGTACTGGCTGTTGTGGAACGTAAGAACTGGAAGGGAAATGAGATAATTCACAGCCCTCACGGTTGCAGTGAGGAATGGACTCACAAGGTCAGTTATCCAAGCCTCAGAGTGCTTTGTGAGAACCTGGCAGATAGTGTTATGGTTTAGATATTAGGGGCCCCCAAAATCTCATGTGTTAGACAATGCAAGGGAGCTTGGAGGTGAAATGATAAGAGTTATGAAAGCCTTAACCTAATCAGTGCATTAATCCCCTGATAGGGATTAACCGGCTGGTAACTGAAGGCAGGTAGGTGGGTCACTGGGGTATATATATTTTGTCCCTGTGAGTAGAGTAGTTACTCTTTCTTTGCTTCCTGTGATATCCTGAGCTGCTTTCTTTAGCCATGCCTTTCCACCATGATGTTCTGCCCGGAGCAATGGATAGAGGAAACAAGTAAGCTCTTCTTCAAATATGACTAAGTTGAGACTCATGTTAAGTAACTTTTCCAGAACCACACAGCCAAGAAGTGCTAGAGTTTGACCTAGAATCTAGGTCTGTCCACACTTTTAAATGTTTCTCTTGATATTTAGCAACTTTGGTCCTGTTGAATAGAGTTCTGTTTGCTTGTTTACTTCCCTTTGAATCTCCGTGTCTTTGACCTATGTGTCTTGCACTTACTTTGGTTAAGCTCTAGGCTAACAATATCCTGGTCACTTTGGAAAGGATGTATTCTTTATACAGAACCCATCTGCTATGGATTGGATGTGGTTTTTTTCCTCAAAGATTCACGTGCCTGAAGCTTGGTCCTCAGGGTGTCAATGTTGAGGTGGTGAAACCTTTAAGGGGTGGGGCCCAGTGCAAGGTGGTAAAGTCATAGGGCAGCACCTCAGATGGGACTAATGTTGGTCTTAAGTAGTTTCCATGAAAGCAAGTTGTTATAAAAAGGGTGAGTGTGGACCTTTCCAGATCTCTTGCTTCCTTGCTTATATATGTGCCCCCTTCTGTACACACCTGGATCTCTTTCTGCTTTTCTGCCTTGTTGAACCACAACCAGGGTATCCCCACCAGTATGCCAATGCCAGATGGCTTAGACCCTCCAGCCACTAGAAAAATGGGCCAAATAACTTTTTTAAAGTATCAAACCTCAAGTGTTTTGTTATAGTAACCTGCAACTATATAATACACTGTGCCTCCAGACTGGCAGGTTGGCTTTAGGCAAAATAGAAAGAGCAGAGTTTGTCTTTGGAGCATTCTTTAAGTTTTTTAATGTCTTGTCTTTTGGGCACCAACCCATTTTAGCCACCTGCTAGACCTGTAGATCCTGAAAAGTCCATTAAATGTAAGTGACTCTTTTCTGCCACTCCCATCCCTTCTATAAAACAAAAACAAAGCCCTGAAAGGAGGCAGGCATATCTTTTGTGCAGGACAGAATGGTGTCAAGGTTATCTTCCCCTTTCCTACGGACAGCAGTCCTTGGAGGTAGGGCCCCAAGAACAGAGGAGCAAGTTCTTCTCCAGATAGGAAGAGCACAAGGCTACAGTGGGCCTTACTACTTTTTTTCCTTTCTTTCTTTTTTGTAGTTCTGGGGATGGAACCCAAGGTCTCACACATACTAGGCAAGTGCCCTACCACTGAGCTACCCCCCACCCCCGACCACCAGTCCTCATGCTTTTCTTCCTGTCAGATGTAGTGGCACCCTTTGATTCTGCTTCAGATCTTTCTTGTAAAAGCTGAAGAGTCTGTTTACTAAATCTCGGAAATTTGTGACTGTTCAAAGAAGGAAATTTCAGTGATCTATTAGATATGGACAAGCTACAACCTGCAGCCACATCTGACCTTAGCCTGTTTTTGTGTTGTCCAAGAGCTAAGAATAGCTTTTGATGAGTCTTTGTGTGTTGGTGTGGCAAAATATGTATAACAAAATTCATTTAAGTCACTCTTAAATGTACAGTTCAGCAGCATTCAGACAAACATGGCTTTTTACATTTTAAAGCAGTTGTAAAATCAGAACTTAGCAAAAAATATGTCATGTTCTCATGTGATCCAAGAGCCTGAAATAATTACTGTCTGGCCCTTGGGCAGCCAAGGCTTGTGGACCTTTGCTGTAGGTCATTCTTTGTACATGGAGATAGTTGAGTGTAATTAGCAAGGACACCATCTATGGAATTGGAGCTCTGGGCTCCCTTATGGCGCTGTTGCTATTATCAACTGTGTGACTTGAGGCAAGTTACGTAACCTCTGAGCGTTGCTTCCCTCAAACCCTGAGAAGCGGCCATAATAATAGTACTTGCCTGAGAGCTATTACATGGTTAAACAAGAGAATACGTGTGAAACCACGTATTAGGACGTGTAAACCATGAATGGGATTCATTGGCACATGTAAACGGCATGTCCGGGAAAGGTAGATCTTCTTTCTCCTTAGAGATGAGGGATTCTGGAGCCTTAGGGTTACTGATCCAAAGAGGAGGACAGGTTAAGACGATCTCAGGAAAATGGAGCCACCATCCTGATGATCTAATTTGGGTCTTTTCTATTTGGGGGACTGTCAGTTATGAATATTTATAAATTCCCTGTTATTTCAGCTGGCTTTTTGGGGTTAGTTAACACACCAGATGTATTCCATGTTCATTTTCAGGGCTGCTGTAACAACACACCACAGTCTAAGTGGCTTATCAACACAGATTTCTTTCTTCACAGTTCTGGCTGGAAGTTCAACATGAGCATGTTGGCAGAGCTAGTTTCTTCTGGGTCTCTTTCCTTGACTTGAGGATAGCTGTTTCCTCTGTCTTTATATGGTCTCCACTGTGTGTGTGTGTGTGTGTGTGTGTGTGTGTGTGTGTGTGTGTGTGTGTGTCTGTCTTAATCTCCTTCCAAGGACACCAGTTGTGTTGATTTAGCACCCAGGTGTCCTCATTTTACCTTAATTACTCTTTAAAGGCCCCACCTTCAAACAGTCACATTCTGAGGTGCTGGGAGATAGGACTTCAACCTGTGAATTTTCCATGGCATGTTCTAATGAATTTTTACAGTGTCCTCTGTGTAGCAACGCCTCCTGCAAGGAGAATTGGAGTAAATTGATTTAGGCCAATCGGAACCCTCTCATGGGCTGGATGAGAGAGTCCCATGTGGCAAGGGAGGGTTTGCATGACTGTTGGCACAACAGGCCCTTAGCACAATTCCTCATACCAGATAAGTGATCCTTTTCTGTTAGTTTGCTAGCTGTTTTAAATGCCGAGATGTATAAGCTATTTTAAGGAGATATGTTTGGGCTTTATTTGCATTGTCAGGTTTCTGAGTAATGAGCAGTATGTTTTTAAGGTTTTTTTTTTCTTAATTTGTTACATCATTTTTTAATGAGTCTACTTTTAGAATTGCAAATTCAGGAAGACCCTCATCTGTCATTTATCTGAGCCTCCAGTAGGTATGACATCTGAGCCAGCCCAGAAGGTTATTTACCATACTTGAGAGTCTGTCCCTTACTAGTAGACTGGCTCCATTCATCAAGCCAGCATTTCATGTCCAAGGGAAGGGACAAAGGTACTGAAAAAATTAGACAAGGCCTAAAGGCAGAGCATGTTCTCAGCCTAACAGTGGCATTCAAATTCTGCTAAGTATAACCACATCCGTTAACTATTGCTGCATAACAAACCACTCAAAAACCAAGGGCTTAAAGCAGTGCAGTTTATTGTTTGAATGATTCTTTAGCTGGTTTTGCCTGGATGCTCGTAGGGCTTCATTCAGCTAAAGGTCTAGAGGCAGGGATCTACAATGGCCTCACTCACTTGCCTGTTGGTTCTTGGTGGCTGTCAGTAGCTATGTTCAGGTGAGATGTACTCGTTGATCTTGGAAGCCTTCCAGGAAAGCAAACACAGAAACTTTGAGGCCTCTTCATGTCCATCTTTGGAAGCTGCACCAGTTTCCTTCCACATGCTCAAAGCTCAGATTTATGGAGTAGAGAAAGAGCTCCTACCTGCTGGTGTGAGGAGTGGCAAAGTCAAATAGCACAAGAGAGCTATGACTGAAACTATCTATCACTGTCGCTGATGTTAGCTGATGTATTGCTACAGTTATGATTTGTGTGGGACACCATTGGGAAGTCATTTTTGGCTTGTAAGTATAATATCTTTTTTCTCAGGATGTATTTGAATGTGCTTATTTGAACACTGTACTTTAAAACATGCACTAAATGGTAGGTTTGTCTTTTGCACTTTGCTCCTGGGAGGAAGTAATTCAGCAATTCCATCCTATACCCTTTCAGCCAACTTAGCCTCCGTCAGTTGGGCTAGTCAAGTAAATGACAAAAGAGTTTCACATTTGCATTTCTTAGGAGTTGAAAAATAAATCTTTCTTGACTGATTAGTGTGTTACCTTTGATTTCTACATGATTCCTAACATCTCTTAAATCTTTTTATTTGGGTGCATTTTCATTAATAAATGCAATAAATGGGGGTCTGGGATCCAAAAAGAAGTCAAACTCTAGGACATTCGTATATTTAGATGCAGAGTACACATGTGCATGTGTACATAAACAGCCCTGTATTTCACAAGCCATATATATGTAGGCATATATATGTGTTTGTGTATACTTACACACATATATACATGTATCTGTATTTTCTGCCCTTTATATATATATTGCTCTATAGGTGCAACCACCCAATCCAAGGGTGACCAATGGTTTGTGAGCTCTCTTTGATCACACAATCTTTCATCTTCTCCCTCACTGATCTGTTCCATTTTAACTGAGCCCTGGTGTTCACTCTTCTCCCTCTTATCACCAGACATTCTCAATCTATTTCCTCTGCTCAGACAAGCATGCTCATAGGTGCACATGAGCACCCTGAGAGAGACACAGTCTTTTGGCTTTCATCTCATTCTATAACCAATAACTGTACTGTCTTGGCTGACATCAGTGAGAAAGCAAAGCACATAAATACTGTAACCGTTTCTCCATCCCATCTTCCTCACTATCCCTGCATCAGATAGGTCCCAGAATTCCTGATATCGTTTCATCTGCTATCCTATGTATGGCTGGGCCTTGTTTTTGCTACCTCCATCTGATCACCATCCTGATGATATACATCATAGTTCTTAGATATTCCTCTAAGAAGTAGGTGGATTTGGGCTGGTGGTGTGGCTCAGTGGTAGAAAGCTTGTCTGTACCAATCATAAGGCCCCAGGTTCAATCCAAGCACTGTAAAATAATGATGATGATGATAATAATAATTTTTAAAAAGTAAATATAGGTTTCTTTTCTTATGACAAAGTATCTTAAGAGGAATTACCTAAAACTATTGGAGTTCAAAAGATTCATGCATCCATGAAATTCTATAGTAATTATGGGAAATTTATGTATATGTCTCTGTATACATTTTATGGGGAGGGGTGTAACTTTTATCATACTCTCCAGAGAATGTGGCATGCTGGCATATGCCTATCATTCCAGCTACTTAGAAGGCTAAGCCAGCCTGGGCAACTTAACAATATTTTGTCTTAAAGTAAAAAAGGGCTGGAGATATATCCCAGTGGTAGAGCACCCCTGGATTCAGTCCCCAATACTGCCAAAAAAAAAAAAAAAAAAAAGTGACCATGGAAAAGGATAAAATCCCTCCTCCTATAGGATCTCAATGAGGGAAAAAAAGAAAAAAGGTGAGAGGTGTGCAGGAAGGTATAGGAGAAAAAAATCATTACAACCTGTTTTACTGTATTAGTGGCAGTGTTTCTCCCTTCCAGATACTTAGTACAGGGCACAAGGGTTGGGAAGTATGAGGACAGGAAGAGGAGAAACTTCTGTTTGGAAGAAACCACCGGTCCCAATAGAGAGTGAATCACATCAATCCCCAAGAGAAGGAAATATTGGGAAACATTAAGCTTCTCTTCCAAACATAGATAGTTGTGAACTAGTACTGTCTGCTTATACACTGTCCCACCCTGCCAAGACCAAAGTCATGAGACCCAACGTGTACTTCTTTTCTTCCCCTGAGCAGAAAAGAGCCAATATTTTTTTATAAGTCATTAGTTTGCCTTTGCCCAGTCCCTTGGATGGGGAGAGATGCCCAGTATGTTCAAATGACAAAAGAAGTCTGTCAATAATATGTGGTTTGGGGATGGAAGTTACACTTTTTAGAATTTGTAGCATAGAAATATTTTCCTCAGACTGAAACAGTCCTTACATATTTAGCCCTCCTTCCACCTTTATTTTTAAGGAGAAATTAGTAACTGATTTCAGCTTTCATGTCAATGTTTTCTTTTCAACTATTTAGTTCTTCCTTGTTTTGATCTTTTTAAATAAAATGCAAGAGGGAAATATAAGACTTGCGATCCCTAATGACAACTATCATGTAAACTTGAATATGTCATTTTTCCAGAAAAATATAAAAATTTTGTAGATATCTCTAGATTATATCCAAATACCTATCCTTTCCCACATCAGGAGCCTGTGGGCCTATCTAAATCCCATTAGAAAATACTTTCCAAGAAAAACCTTAAGCTACCCATCAGAACTACATTCAAAACAAAACAAAACAAAACAAAATCAAAAACACCAGGTGTGTGTGTATTCTCACATATCCTTGTCAGGAAGATAAACCTATGCCTGTAAACCCCGTATTCTGAGTGCAGGAGTGCAAGGTTGGGGTGGCCACGACTACACCAGGATGTTCTGCACACAGTCGATGGGTGCACATTTTTTTCCTGAGAGGATTCAGAGCTCTTGGACTTCTGGTAGTTTAGAAACCACTTCTCTGAGTAAGTCAGATGGTGATAATACCCTTCTCCTCTCTGTGGAAGAACATGAACTTCAAATTTTTCAGGGTCTTAGAGATTCAAGGAGCATAGAAGGAGTGGTCCTGAGTAGAAAGTCAGCAACAATGATAAATGTTAAGAGGGGAGGACAGGGCTTCTCTGGGCCATGGACTTGGTGTTTTGAGAAGGTTGGTGCTACTTTATGTGAAGTTTTATAGGGCTTGAGCTTTATAAGATGAGGTACTTTCTCTCCCTTTTTGCATGTGTGGTGACCTTCCATCTGGCTATGAGGACCAGTTCTGCTCACGATATTGGATCCAGAGGCTCTCAAGGAAATATTCTGCCCATTGATTTGATGCATGGGATTTGAGGTGGTATGAAGTTGCCGTATTCTCAAGTTTTGCTTCATGGGCCTGCTCAGAGGGATACATCTTATATCTTGAACACTCTCTTCTTTGTTGTCTGTCTCCTATTGCTGTCACTTCCATTTAAACATGACCCAGGAATGGAGGAATCCTGTGGATTAGTTGTAGCCTCAGTGTTCAATAAAATTACTAAAGGAAGGACAGGGATTATGTAAGAATTTCTTTAAAATTGTAGCTATATATACCTTACAAATATGAGATATTTATATACATATACAACTTACCATCTTATTTTAGGTGTAACATAACAGTGTGGCATTAAGTTCATTCACACTGTTATGCAACCATAGGATTAGCAATGGATTTTCTGAGCAAATATTTCTATGGTGAGAGATTTCTTTCCAAAAAACTATAGATATTTTCCTAAGGATAATATAAGTAAAATGTATGTAACTAAAATAACTGAGCACATCCGATCATTTTTCACAATGAACGAAAGCCTCAATATTATAATTGCCACCAAATCTGTTACAAAATCTGTCAGGATTCTAATTTAGCTATTGAATATCTCACCCTGTGACTATAGCCTTTGTGATGGTAGATCCTCGTATTTCCCTTTTCTGTTTCCCAAGTCTCAGTCTATTCTAGAGGCCACAAGACGGAAGGCACTTGCCTCAGCTGCTTTGAGTCTACAAACTCAGCTCAGGGAATATTTATTTTCTGTTAAATAATAAATATTTATATATGTATATATAGGCTCCAGTTGTTATCACTGCTTTGGATTTCTACCTCTGAGAAAAAAAGATATGTGTTTATATCTTACAAATAAAAATGGTAAGGTACTCAGAACTCTGTATATATTTTAATTACTTATAACCTGAGAGGTAGGTGGGTTGTGCTGCCCCCATTGTGTAGATGTATAATCCGAAGCTCAAAGGTTTAATAATAACCTCACAGTTGTGTTGCTGGGTTTCAACTTGTGTACCTCACTATAGAATGCTGTAGGATGGTAGAAAGAATCTAATGCTGTCCTTAGACTTATGGGGAGGTAAAGCCACAGATGAGAGGATGGGGACCAGCATGCTTCTGCAGGAAAGCCTCCGCCTCACATTTCAGACTTTGAAAAGTAATTGAATCTCTATGAGAATGATGGTGCTCTCAGCTGGATGTTCACTGTTTCATGGGAATTATTTGGAAAACTTTTTTGAGATAATTATTATAGGACTGTGATTTTTTAAGAGTTTTTTTTTAAAGGGTGGTGAGGGTTTTACTGACAGAAGGTTTCTTCATCTCCCATAGTCAAATGTGTATTTTAGAAAAGTTGAAGGCAGAGACTACATTAAAGTTTCTTTTTAGAGCTATTAAATATAGCAGCTTTAAGCTTTGTATGATTTTATTCAAAAAGCTTCTTTCAACCTTTTTTTAAAAAAAAAAACAATTTTGGTTTTAGAACATAAAACAATCCATGAATTTTACATAAAATTACATAAATGTATGAACATTATTTTCTGTCCAGTGATGTTTGTTTCTTCTAGGTAGATGGCCAGTAAGTAATTTGATAATGCTGGAAAGGGTTCTGACATAGCCACTGGCTTTGTCCCTACCTGAGACTATATTGAATGAATATATCCTTTCCCATTGCTTTATCTCTTTGGC
Organism: Urocitellus parryii; assembly: GCF_045843805.1. NCBI lineage: Eukaryota > Metazoa > Chordata > Mammalia > Rodentia > Sciuridae > Urocitellus > Urocitellus parryii. Next base: position 28,073,261 of record NC_135538.1, read on the forward strand.
TCTCAGGAAAATTTCTTTGGATCATCTAGAAAGGTTAAGATACATAAGTTTACATTTACAACTTTTGTCTTTTAAATTTTATTTTTAAACTGTAATTTCAAAATGAGTTAAATTCATTATTCATCTTGTGATTTTTTTTCAACTGTACTGCCATAGCTGAGTAATTAGAATGAAACCTTCATTTTATTTTTCAAATGAAAAAACTCAGACCAGGGAAATGTAAATGCCTTTTCCCAAATTCCCAAAGAAAAAGGTATATATATATATATTCATTCCCCATGGATTATATTTATATGTATTTTTACATCTTATGTACTTTTGTAACAAATAGCAATTATTTGAGAGAAAATTTCTCTTTGTTTTTCATTGGTTAGAAGATCAGATGGGGCAGTGCATGATTCCAGGAGTCAAAGATCAGAACTAGGATGAAGCTCAGTGGTAGAGCATGTGCTTAAAATACATAAGGCCCTGGGTTTGATCCCTAGTACCTCCAAAAAAAAAAAAAAAAGAAGGCGGGGGGTGGGGAGAGAGAGAGAAAGATGAATATAAGCTTCAGGTTCAAGAATGCTTAGCTGTCTATTTAAAGACACTAGATACAGTGCCTGGCATAGAGATACTATTTTTATATTACTGGATCCAAAGACTTTATTGGAAGTGATTGCATTATTTACTGCTTTAGTATACGTAACCCATAATGACTTGCATTATAGCTATTTTTTTTTAACTTGTCCTAGCTATCTCATATTGGAACACAAGCCCCTGAATAGGAGAGCAGGACAGAAAAAATATCTACTCTCTCAATTTCCCTAGCAACTTAGTTGAATATTGGGAATACAGAGTATTGATTATGTAAAAACTTTGGATGAGAATTTATTGTGTAGAAAGATCACATTTATATCATAATCTGTTATTTTCCCATGAATGGCCATCTTTCAGCCAATCATGTGGAGAAGATTATAGGAGCATCATTTTAATGTATTTGCTTTGGGGTTTATTTCCATATTTAAATCTAGGATTTCCATTCAATCGGGTTAGCCCATGAAATAAATGTTGTACTCACATTATAAAAATGATTTTGGAAAAGAAGTAAGGAACAGGGAGAGAGATTAAAGCTGTACTTTTACTCTTTGTTTTATTCTTTGGCTTTGTTCCTTGCTTGCCGATAATGTTAACCTAGTGCACAGAGCACAGCTTTCTCACCGGGTTGTTTTCCTCTTTCTGTGCTGTGTGTGAGTAATGGCTGCCACTGTCTAAGTAGTTGTCATGATAAACTGGGCGATGCCATTTAATAGACTGGGTTCAGGCACCACAGGGTGAGAAATCTAGGTCACTAGTCATAAACAGCTTTGTCCCAGGAACAAGAGGCTTGCTGGTTGTCATGTCTTTGCACAAACAGCTCATCCTGGCACTTGAAATCACTGGCATAAATTGGGTCAGGTATTAGTTTGGTCTATATGAAATTGCCCTATTTAACTATTTTTGATCTAACACAAAGCACAATGAAGGAAATCTGTTTTAGACTCTTACAGTATAATTTTAAAGCTTTTTTATTTAACAATTCTACCTGTTGAAAACAAGCTTAATAGTGTGAGAGTTTGTATGGTTATCATCTCTCGCTTTCAGAAACATCATTATTAAAGGCAAAATAGCATAGAAGGGTAGAGATGGATTCTAGGACTTCAGAAAATGTCACAAAGACCTAATTGCATTAATGCCATAGCAGCATATTTTCAATAGCATAAAATGTGCATCTGAGAGAGGAGTAGTTGAAGAGAGAAGGTGAAGGGGATGCCTAGCAGATAAGACAGCTGCTCCAGAGGGGAATAGGAGGAAGGTCTTCAGGCAAAGGCATGATAGGCAGGTCTCTAGAAGGCTAGGGTGGGGCCACAGTCCCATGGAGCAGCAGTGATGGAATATGCCTTCACAATTTCAAGTAGCATAGTTATGTGTCTATGCGGAGAATAAGGGACACATACACATTTCTGCTTCCCACTTATTTCAAAAGGATGAATCAGACTCATCTTGAAAGACCATGCTGTTTGATAAAGTCTAAAGTAATGCACCTAAGGGAATGTGCATTTGCTCTGCTATTAGGTAAAAACAAATATCTGAAATAAATGCCCCACGCCATAGTTGATAATATTGAGTTGTCATCTGTTATTAAGGGTGAAAAAAGAATTCTTGAGGAAGGAGGGTACTAAATGTCCAGAACTGGGTGACAAGATATGAGAGTAATCTGAGAGTACCACAGCCCACTCTCTGTTTTTCTTGGAGCTGCTGAGTTTGCCTTTTACAACGTACAGAGGTTATGTTTAATTAATGAGGTCAGACTGTGTCTTACATCATTTATCAGGAGCATCCTTAATCTGAAAATTCAAAATGATCCACAGTCTGAAACTTGTTGAGCATCAACATGATGCCACAAGTGACCTCATGGGATAGAGCACAGTCAAAATGCAAGTGTCGGTGGGGGGTGAGGGTGGGGGGTTGTGGCTCAGTGGCAGAGCTCTTGCCTAGCATGTGTGAGGCACTGGGTTTCATTCTCAGCACCATATATCAATAAATAAAATAAAGGTCCATTGACAACTAAAAATTTTTAAAAACGCAGGTGTGCTAGAAGTGTTATGTAAAATTACCTTCAGGCAGTGTGTATAACTGTTACAGGAAACATGAATTGTGTTGCATGTCTAGACTTAAGACCCCCCCCCATCATGAAGATATCTTGTGTATATGCAGATATTCCAAAAAAAGAAAAAAATCCATAACACAAAACACTTCTGATTTCAAGTATTTCAGATAAGAGATGGTTGACCGATACAAGAATAAAGTAGCTTTTCTTTGGATTTCTTACTTCACATAATTAAATTACATTATTATAACTTTAGCTCCTTAAAATCTTTCTGATAACTTTCAAGTGGGTTGTTCGGGCATCTTACAATGATTTTTCTATTCCTGGCCTTTAGGTAGCTTGTGCCACTTCTATTTTGAAAGCAGATCCTAATAAATACAGGATTAATAGTTACAGCATGTGATTGTTAAAGGCTTAATGGCTAGTGTATTTCTCTTTGTGATTTTCTGTGTAGACATAGAAGGATTTTTATTGTTTACTAGCTGACAAGGCTAAAGATCTTGTTCCAGTTTATGAGGGAAGAACATGTTGGAAGCAGGTTTGTGTGTCTGTCTGGCTATCTCCAAGTCAGAATCTCTGAGTATAATTGATGCTTCCCCAAGTTCACTGTCACGAGCTTGCTGCTCTCGTTCTTACAAAGGGCTTTGTTGTTGTCTTGGCAACCATGAATGGCTTTCACAACTATGATACGGGAAATTTAAAGTCTTCAAATTAGAAAACTGGCAGAGGGAACCATGTTGTATTTGGTCTTAGTTGAGGGTCTCATTTTGTTTTAAGTCATGTATTTTTGAAATAAATGTGAAACTCCTAATTTTGGTTCAATGTTGTCATTTATTTAATCAGAGATCAGCTTTTCTTTCTCTTCAGATCCATAGTTTTCTCTCTTCAGTTCTGTAGTGTGTTTAATATTTTACCTCTCCAGGTGAATTCTTCCTTTCCTGTGTTCACAACTACTCACCCCTTATTCTCATGATCTTAAAACCATAAAGTGCCAAGAGTTCTACTGGAATTCCTCCCCAATGCTGATCTGCCTGTGTATTTCCACAGTGCTGGCAACTTTTAAGTTGGTCACTCTGAAACATTTGCTCCCATTCACATGGAAGACAGGATATTGCCATGAGGGTCTGTCTGACCGACCATCCAGATCCTCAGTATAAGAGCGTTGTGATGACACAGGAATTCTCTAGAATATACAGTAGCCAGATTTAATAAACAGCTTTGAAGAGGTAAAATGAAGTAATAACGCTTCCTTTGCCTATCTTGCCTGAGGTTAATATTGGGGATAAAAGGGCAGAGTAATTCTGGTATTCTCTGGATAAAGAAAGTGTGATATATATACACAATGGAATACTACTCAGCAACACACACACACACACACACACACACACACACACACACAATGAAATTATGGCATTTCCCCGTAAATGGATGGAACCGGAGACTATCATGCTAAGTGAAATAAGCAAATCCCAGAAAAATCAAAGGCTGAATGTTTTCTCTGATATGCAGGTGCTAATTTCACAATAAGGTAGGGGGTTAGGGAAGAATTTAAGTACTTTGAATTAGAAAAAGGGGAATAAAGGGAAGGGAGGGAGAATGGGAATAGGAAAGATAGACTGAATTGGACTTTACTATTCTATGTCCATGTATGATTATTCAACCAATATAATTTTTTTAAATATTTAGTTGTAGATGAAAACACAGTAACTTTATTTATTTTTATGTGGTGCTGAGGATTGAACCTAGTGCCTCACACATGTGAGGCAAGCACTTTACCACTGAGCTTACAGCCTCAGCTCCTCAGCCAATTCAGTTCTACAACATGTACCACCAGAAGAATGAGAAGTTATACTCCATGTATGTATTCAATAATAAAAGATATTCTATCATATATAACTAATTAGAACAAAGACAAAATCCCAATTTGTATATATTATATCAGGTATTCCCTAATAGCAACTTAAACATACCTTTTTCTAGTTGAAGATTCATGAGTTGCTTTTCAGGTTATAAATGAATTTATGCAATTCATTACCTGCCATTACAACAAGCATTGGTTTTTACTCTCCCTCTCCACAGGTCGTGGGATGAATTCTTAAATTTTATTTTTAAAATTGAGCTGGGCAAAGTTGTACACACCTATAATCATAGGTACTTGGAAAGCTGAGGCAGGAGGATTGGAAGTTTGAGGCTAATTTCAGCAATTTAATGAGACCCTATCTCAAAAACAAAAAAAGGATTGGGGGTGTAGCTCAGTGGTACAGCATTCCTGGGTTCAATGCCAGTACAATATATACGTACAAAAAGTCTATCCTTGGAAGATAAGGCCTTAATTTGGAACTACTACAGTCTGTCTGTTCCTATTAAAATCAGAAATTGGAAAAAACATTGCAAAAAGAGATGGTAAAGGTAAGCATGTTCTGTGGGGATCCAAGCAGATCATGCATAAAACTTTAAAGTTCCTACCTACATTTTGCAGGTTTCCTGTGATTCATAATTCTCATATATGAGCCACTAAGAGATAGCAGAATCAGTGAATGTTGCTTCACTGGAAGATTTATTTAATGTTTTAGTAATAAAAGTAAAATTTTGTGTCAATAATCATTCTTTTTCATGGAGCCCAATGTTTTCACAAAATAATTTAAACATTGAAACACATTGTTTGCTTCTGCTGCATTTGGTGATACAAAAAAAAAAAAAAAAAGGAAAGAAAGAAATCTCTGCTAAAAGACTGCCAAAATAGTGTCAACACCTCCTTCAAACTATAAAAAGTGAACAAAAATGTATGAGCAGTTAATACTTAGCATATGTTTTTCCCCAAAACTGGAAAAAACTTGTACAAGAATGTTATCTAGAAGCTACTTAAAATTTCAAAAAGTGACTTTGAGAACCAAATCACAGTCACAGAAATTTGCGTTTTGTAAACTCTTAGAATTGACTGGGTGTGAATGTGATATGAACATGATACAGGCTTGTCTTCCTGAGAACTACTGGGGAGGCCTTTTTTCCTGGAAGGAATGCAGCTTGCCCCCAACTCCCAGCTATGCACAGCCCAGGAGGTGAGCATCCACAATCATGATCTGCCTTCAGGCACCTTTTCCACCACCACTTACAACTGAAGAATAGAAGATTGTGAACAAAAGTAGTCTCCAGGCATCTTTCCTTTCTTACTACCTAAATATTTTTATGTGTAACATGTATTTTCCTAACAAGAAAACAAAGTATCATTTACGTACACAGAAAATGATTATAAATTGATTTAAAAATCATCTAAATCCCACCATCTATATCTAGCTACATTAGCATTTTGATATATATCATTCTGGCTTTTACAGATTTTGTGTACATATGTATGTGTTTGCAAAGTCAGCATATCAGTACATCTGTGATCTTATGACACATTTTCTTTTCACTTAGTATCAGAGGCATTTTTGAAATATTCTTCTGAAACAGAAGGGTAGCCTCTTTGAAATTTTTGTTACATTTATGGGCAAAGATACGGTGGCTTGTTGTTTTAATTCTCATTTCTTTGATTACTGGTAGTATTGAACATTTTTATATGCTTGTTAGCAAGCTCTTTTTTTGCAGGAATTACATGTTTGTTTGTTTGTTTCTGGGGGACATGTTGCTGGAGGTAGAACCCAGGACCTCAAGCATTCTAGGCAAGAGCTCTGCCATGGAGCTGCAGGCCCAGCCCCTTTTTCTGACATTTTCTGTTGTGGTGATTATCCTTTTTTTTTTTTTCTTTTTATAAATAAAGAATACTTATCTTTTTCTGATCACATGTATAATAAGTACCTTTTATCATTAGCTATTTAATATTGTTATGAAGAGTTTTATTGTTTACTTACATTGTTGTTTACATTGATTTGGGAATGACATTCAGTGGTAAGATCCACACTATAATGATTTCAAATACCCAAGTGACCTATAAAATGTAAACTCTTAAGACCTGGTGAACCCTAAAGCCTAGACTCTGGGCACCACCACCGCCTGGCAGCCGGGGCAGATTAAGCCAGCTCGGATGCCTCTGCATGCTGAATCTAACTAGGTCAGTCTGCAGTGGCTCTCCCAGGCTGTGGAGCTATTTTTGTCAATGTCTTTTCTGTCTATGAAAATTAGAATTGAGGAAAGCTACAGATGCTTCCCATATGGCTGCTATTAGTAAAATTATATACAGAGGATTTAATTTGAAAAAAGAATAGATGTGCTTAAATTATTTAGGGACTCAAAGCTGTGGAGAAGAGCTCCAGCTATTAGAGCAGCAGCCTCCTGCCTCCAGGGATGCCACACTGCAGCCTGTTCCTGGCAGCCCTCTGTTCTGTTGTCGGCATTGATGGGATGGGGACACCTTCATCCTGGTGTTCATGGTTATGCCTGTCCCACAATATTGTACCTGATGAGGATTCAAACAGAATCTTTCTGCCTTTATTCCCCATCCCACACCACTTCTTTTCAAATAAATGTTTCGCATTTTTGCATACTTATGGTGATTTTTTCCATTGGGTTTAATGAACTGAAGAGATAACTGCTCTAGTTTTCCTACACCCAGGATTTAGAGAGCATTAGCATTTGCAGCCCATTGCACTTGTTGTTACAAGGGTTTGTTTACATACAACTGTGAGCAGGCTGTGATGGTTCACCACTCTAATTGGTCCATTAGATGTACTTGACATTTCACTAGGTTCTAGGAAGTGGGGGGAAAATTTCGTCCACATCAGACTTATGGAGCCTACTAATGGAGTTTAATATCTATTTTTGCCATCTGTGCAAATGCATTATGGATTTATATTTAAGGCATTTAAAAAAAAACCTAAGTGGAATTGATCGTTAAGTCATCAACTTTAGTTACCTTCTGCTAAGGCAATCCAGTGACCCTCTAAATTTGATTTCCTCTACATTTCCAGTCAATGTGCTGCTTATCCTGGTACATTTGACTTACACAGAGAATGCACTGCTACATTGTGTTCATTTTATAGGAAATAATCCTGTTGGAATAATCATATAAATAATCATACCTCTTTTAAAGAGAATCCTGAAATAATGTTACAAACACATAAACATGCTGAAATGACATTTGCAAGGAGTGTCCCATATTAGAAATTACTGGATTAAAAGAAAAAGTTTGGGAGACTTATTAAATTGCTTGTTTTAAGGATTCTTCAAGGGCTGGGGATATAGCTCAGGGGTAGAGTACTTGCCTAACATGCATAAGGTCTTGGGTGTGATACCCAGCACCACAAAATTAATGAGGATTCCTCAAAACATGTAATATAATTATTTATATTGTAACTCCCCAAAGAGGAAATGGCTCACACCATTTTCCAAATGTATTGACTATCACAACCCCACTTTTTGGAAAGCATGACTCGGCATACTCTCCATAAATCCTTTTGGATAAGTGATTGAGAATGTCATTATTATGACTCACAGTTCAAGAATGACTGAACATGTTTAGATTTATTTTGCAATCTTCATAGATATATAAATACCTCTATTCAGGCACACGTATGCACAAAACAACCTAATAAATGAGGAAAATGTCTTCTTAAACTTATATTTTTGTGCTCACAATATTGGTAAAGAAAGCTGAGGAAGTCAACCCATTGTCTTAGTGTTTAATAATTTAGGAGGCAAAGAAAGCATTATATAGATACATTCTGGAATGACTGTTTTGGGGAAGAGGAGGAAATGGAGAGAAATAAATGAGGTTTTGTTTTGTTTTGTTTTTTTAGACAAGTGACACTAACATGTGAATCATGCTACGGTCCAGCTAAAGTAGCTTCTATTGATAATTCAAGATTACTCTTTGATACGAGACCATTTATTTTACTCTGGGGGAGAAGAATAGAGTAAGTCTATCCTTTAGGGTTTTATATGTGAAAGCAATACCAGCTTTGAACCTGACTGGAGCTTTTAATGTGAGGCCCACCCTGGAGGGGACTGCTGGCCTTTCTAGAGGTGGATCTTTCGGGGCTTATTTTGAGATAAGAGTTAAGAATCTCGGGCTGGGGATGTGGCTCAAGCGGTAATGCGCTCGCCTGGCACGCGCAGGGTGCTGGGTTCAATCCTCAGCACCACATATAAAATAAAAATAAAAGATGTTGTGTCCACCGAAAACTGAAAAATAAATATTAAAAAAATTCTCTCTCTCTCTCTCTCTCTCTCTCTCTCTCTCTCTCTCTCTCTCTCTCTCTCTCTCTCTCTCTCTTTCAAGAAAAAAAAAATCTAAAGTTTCTGATGCCTGGTGTGGGGAAGCTGGCACTTAAAATTCTCCTTGCTCCTCTGTCACTACTCCCCAGTATGCTGATCCCTTTGCTCCAGGGTCAATGGGTTTTGCTCTCACATTGTTCTTTGCTCGATTTTTATGCTTATTTTTGGCCAGTTTAAAATTAGACAGCTGATTAATTGCTTATTTTCATCTGGGCCAATAAAATTGATTTCTTTTCTGAAAAAGAAAAAGATTAAAAAATATCTGGGGCTAGGGATGTGGCTCAAGCAGTAGCACGCTTGGCTGGCATGTGCGGGGCGCTGGGTTCGATCCTCAGCACCACATAAAAATAAAATAAAGATGTTGTGTCCACTGAAAACTAAAAAATAAATATTAAAAAATTCTCTCTCTCTCTCTCTCTCTCTCTCTCAAAAAAAAAAAAAAAATCTGAATGAGGGCCACTATGTGAAGGCATAGATTTTCTTACTTCTTCTGAGTTCATAGCAAGATGGTGGTAATTGGGATAAAGAAGGAGCAGATAAACAGCTTGTTTTCCTCTTCCACTTCTTGCTTTGGAGAAAATGTTCTAGTCTGCTTTTAGGAAAAAAAAATCTAATTTGTTTTACAGTAATTTTTCCATTTTAATTAATGGTCCAATGAACATAAAGTCAAAAGTTGCATTTTTTTAGACAATTAAGAACAGGAACTCCATTTATTTTTGTGCTCAAGCTTTGTTTTAAGTCATTTTAAAAATTGTACACATAAGGTTGGGGCTATAGCTTAGCAGTAGAGCACTTGCCTAGCACATGTGAGGCACTGGGTTTGATCTTCAGCACCACATAAAAATAAAGAAATAAATAAAGGTATTGTGTCCATCTACTAAAAAACAAACAAAAAAAACTGTACACATAATGTCAAACCCACAGAAAAACTGAAAATTTGTGAGATGTTTCAAAAAAAATTGTGTACCTTTCAGATTCTTCAAATATTAACATTTTAGAGTATTTATTTTTAATTCTCTCCTTAAAAAACAAGAACAGTCTTATAGGACTATATTATATTTATCAAATTAAGAATTCTCTAATCTACAGACTTTACTCACCATTTGCCCAATGGTCTCTTTTATAGGAAAAGAAAATCCAGGATTATGCACTGTGTTATTGTGTCTGTAATCTTCAGCTCTTCCTCTGTCTGTGTAGTTCATGATACTATCATTTTCGAAGTTATTTCCACTGGTTGCCCTTTAGGGTGTCCCTCAGTTGGATTTATTTTATGTTTCTGACTATTAGTTCAGGTTTTATACTTCTCAGGAATGCCACAAGAGTGGCACTTGGTCCTCCATGTGTCATATCAGGAGGCACGTGTTGACTTGTCCCAAGCCTGATGACAGTGACCTCCATCACCTGACATTCTCCACTGTCGAATGACTAATTTTTGCTTTGTAACAGGAAGATATTTTAAAACTATTTAAATGTTCCATTCTTCCTCATGTATTCACTCACTAGTTTTAGCATCACTGAATCCATCAGTATTGTGCTGGTTGCCAAAGAGTGACCTTCAAATTCAATCTCTTGCTACATTTATAGTTGGCTGTCTACCATGAGGAAGAGCTTTCCCTTCTCTTATTTGTTATATCAGCATACACTCATGAATAGTCATTTTGTGGGTTTTAATTATTTTTTGCTAATTATAATTCTCTGATTTGATTAGTTTCAAATTGTCACTATGTCATTTTGACATGTACACATCATTCTTCAGGTGTCTCCTTACTTTCTGGCATAAGTTCTTCCAGACTTGTATTTCCTTTGATTCAACCTTGAAATCAGTCTTTAGTCTGGTAGCTCTGATTCCTTTTAGTGGAGGTTGATATTTTAAATATAAGATCTGGGTGCTTTGTGACAGGAGAATCCTTTCCTCCAGCTCCTCTTTGCAGATGCAGCTAAGAAATAGGCGCATGGGGAGAGAAAAAACAACATATCCTGAAAATATGTATGTATACTCTCAGTGTTCTTTGTTTTTAATGTAACTGATTGCTTTTCCACATAGTGAAATCCTGGAGTAAGTGGAGTAAGAATTACAGATCGGGAATTGTAAATTTTAGTTCCTCTCATCTTTTTGTTTTTCTTTTGTTTTTGCCCTGGGAACCAAAGCCAGGGTCTTACATGTGCTAGGTAAATGCTCTACACCGCCAGCCCTTTTTATTTTGAGATAGGGTGTCACTAAGTTGCCCAGGCTGGCCTTGAACTTGTGATTTTTCTGCCTCAACTTCCCAAGTAATTGGGGTTCAGGTATGCACCAGCATGCCCTGATTCATCTGTTCATTATTTACAAGAACTTGGCCAAATCTCTTATGTTCTCTCATTCAGCCTTTTCCATGTTAAAAATTAGAAAATAAATGAAGGTGATTTTAATGAATTTTGTCTCATCACTCTGTACTTGCCCCTTCCCCATCCACCCTGACCTCCAACCAGTTTACACAGTGGCCAGCATGACTTTTTAAAGTTATAGGTCAGATCCTGGCCTTCCTGTTTAAATAAAGCTTTTTCAGTGCCAAGTGTTTTGTCACAGGTTTTGGTGTAACATCCTTATCCTGAACTACAGTTGCTGTCATTTCATCTTAATACTAGTTGTTTGTTCTGACTCAGGGTCTTTGCTCTTCTAATCCCTGTCTCAAGCACTATTTTCCTTGGTTTCTGGGATGATTGCATCCTCCCCCACCTGCACTGCTACTTGCTTGGAGAGGTCTTTTCTGACTCCCACCCCACCCCAATAGTGTTGCATAGTTTTCTTCATAACCTTGATCATGTATTGCATGGATCTAAGAGTCTTGAAGGGCAGTTCCTGGAACACAACAGGAATTTGGTAATTATGAGGAACTAGTGGAATAAATTGCCATTGTCAGTCAGGGTTCAACAAAAGAGCTCTCTTCGACAAAAACATAGGCTATCTGGGAGAGTGGGTAAAAATCTTTTAAAATGATCCTAACCAAAGATTTAGCAATTCCTCTTAAGGAATTTATCCTTCAGACATTGGTTTGTTCAATTCAACAGGCAGCCTTGTTTATAACATCAATAAATTAGAAACAACCTGAAGTTTGGGTATCTCCTACATAAATTATAGGGTTTTTCTACAATTCAATATTAAGCAGCCATTAGTAAAAGTGTTTTAGAAACATACTTGTTACATAGATGTCTAGTATCAAATAGATTCCAAAATGCTTCTTATGTGAAAATACTGATGCAGACACACACACCCATACTGTTTGAAAAAAGTCTATAAGAACAGATAATAGCTTGGAGTGGTGGCACCTGCCTGTAATCAGGACTTGTGAGGTTGAGGCTGAAAAAAAATCTACAAGAACAGATACTAGCTTGGAGTGGTGGCACCTGCTTATAATCAGGACTTGTGAGGTTGAGGCTGGAGGATCATAAATTTGAGACCAGCCTCAGCAATTTAGAAAAGGGCTGGGGATGTAGCTCAGTGGTAAAGCGCCTCTGGGTTCAGTTCCCAGTACTGAAAAACAAAACGACAAAAAGGACAGGTAGTAAAATATTTATAGCAGTTACGTCTGAATTTTGAGATTGAAGCTTAAATGTTTTGTGCTTATTCATATTCTCTATTTTCTCCATTTAATATGTATTACTTGTCTAGTTTATAATCTTTTGGAATAAACACCCTAATGCTAGTGGAAATTGACCCATATAGTGGAAGGTAAGCTGTTGGAATTTAGACTGTTTCTTGAACTTAGTTATACACAGAGCCTCAGGGGCTAGACACTGAGTCTGATAGTCCCCTCTGTATGATGCTCTTAGGGAAGGCTAACCAACATGGTGTTGATTTCATAGAAAGAGGACAATAAACAGATTCTTTTGCTTGAGAGAATTAAGATAGACTTCTTGGAGATGCCTTGGCTCCTAAAAATATTTGAAAGCTTTAAACAGATAATTGGAAAAACATTTCCAATAGAATGAATGGTGGCAGTAAAGAAGCAAAGAGGGAGTAGGGGTGTTGCTCAGTGGTACAGTACTTGCCTAGTGTGTGTGAGGCCCTGGATAACATCCCCAGCAGCACCACACACACACATCATGAACAATGTTAAAGAAATAGCAAGTGCATCCATTGCATAGAAACATAGGGAGAGTGCATAGAAATAATTCTCCAATACTATACAGGAACACATCACAGGGCCTTTATTTGGCAGGCAGCCAGGAGACATGTTTGAGCTGGGGAATGGTGAGCTACTTAGCTACTTTTTTAGAGTCATGAACCTGACAGGTTATACAATTGAATACCAAAGTCTGACAATGTCAAAATCAGTTTCTAGATCGAAGCTGGAAACAAACTGAGGATGCTGGTGTTTGCCTATTTGTCAAGTAGGAGGCATGTCACTCAGGTTTTAAGGTGAAGATTCATGCTTTGGGGTGTATTCGACTTGAGGTTTTTACTTCCCTATGTTCCCCAATTTTGTTATGGCATTACTAGCTGCTAGTTGCTAAGAATGGCATGGTAATGTTTAGAGCTAGAGACATAGAGGGAATGTCCACAGGCAGGATGTATAAAACAGGATTTTGTTTGTTTGTTTGTTTGTTTGTTTTGGTCAAAGAGGTAAGATGTTTAGTACAAATTTCTTACACATTTAGAAGAAATATTTTCGGGGCTGGGATTGTGGCTCAGTAGTAGAACACCCGCCTAGTGTGTGTGAGGTGCTGGGTTCAATCCTCAGCACCACATATGAATAAATAAAAAATAAAGGTATTATGTCCACCTACCACTAAAAAAATAAAAATAATAATAAAAAAGAAAAATATTTTGGTTCCTTGCAGTTGCCTCAACATATTAGCCCCAAATTCTGAAGGTAAATGCCTGAAAAGTTGTATTGATTTGGTTTGAGGAAATTAACAAATGTCCCTTTTGAAACTAGGTCAATTCCTTATTTTAATTTCTGATCTAATACAAGACTCCAGCTGTCAGGCTCTTCCATTAATCCTCTATCAGTGAAATCCCCTTTAAAATACATTGTAATTAACTTGCAGGAATGGACAGCAAAGGTAGAATTCGGATAATATGTGTCTCTTGTGGATATGGCTATATAAACCTTTTAGAAGTCATTTAAAATGCTTGGAGAGATAGTATTTTAGTGGGAATTCTTTCCATTGTAAGCTCCCCCAACTTCAGTACTGGGGAAGTTGGTAAGTTGCCCTGGCTGGCCTTGAACTTTTGATCCTCCTGCCCCAGCCAGTGTATGGAGCTGCACTGATCCTGAAATTGACTCTAGAATTTCTAACAGTTTTGGCCTCAATAATTCAGACTAGGCAACTTGATTTTGCTGAAATTTCAGAAGGAACTTTTGATTTCAACATAAACATTTTTAAGAACTTCAGTGTAATTATCCTTAAACCAGTGTGGGTCTCGCTAGTGCCACAGGAAAGCTGATTATAGCTGATGGTATGCCTGGAGTGAGGGTCTGAAGAAGACTGGGAAGGGCTGATTAAGACATGTTATAAAACTATCAATGTAGAAAAAAAATCACTCTTATTCATTTGGTTATATATTAGTTTTAGCCGCTACTATGAAATTTAAACATGAAGAAAATTGCTTTCTGCAATTTGAGGTCTCCATCAAAGAGTTCTGGGTATGTAAGTGTGGGCTTTGAAAAACAGCCCAAGTAGTTATACTTCCTGCCCTAAAGAAAACAGGAGGTATGTAGAGTTTTGCAATCAAACCCAGGGTCTCACATATGCTGGGCAAGCACTCTATCACAGAGGTACATCTCCGGCACTTGTTATTTTTTATTTTATTTAGAGTTTTGCTGAGTTGCCCAGGATGACCTCAAACTTGTGACCCTCCTACCTTAGCCTATGGTGTAGCTGAGATTGCAGATGTGTCTTGCTGTAGCTGGCTGTAGAGTCCCTTTTCAACTGAATTGAGTTTCTCCTAAATACACAGCATTTTGTACACAGTTTTTGTCACTGTCCGAGGTACTATAAAACTGGGAATAAAGAGGCAGCAGCTTTGTCTTAAGAACTGTATCCTCTGGGGACCTGTCTAAAGTAAAAGAGAATAAGATAACTATTGAGAAGGAAAATAAAATTGAGTGCTGGGTTACACTAAATGTGGAAAACAAATGCCCTCCCAGAACTATTTACTGCTTACCTTCTTGTATGTGTATGTGTTGGGCTTTGAACCCAGAAGTTTTCTACCTCTGCACTATATCCTCAGCCCTTTTTAAAGTTTTTTATTTTGAGATAGGTCTCTCTGATTTGCTCAGATAGGCTTCCAACTTGTAATCCTCTTGTTTTAGCTTCCTGAGTAACTGGGATCACAGGTGTGAGCCACCAAGCCTGGCTACTTTTTGAACACAAAGGAAACGGTAAGTGGAGAATTCAGATTAAGGAGGGGATCCAAAGAAAGTGATATGTTGCAGTATTCCTAGGATTACATGTGATTTGAAGCAGTTTAGATGTGTTCAGATAAGACCACAGTGATCAAAACCAATTTGCAACAGCTAATAGATGCATGAATAGGGTCTTTTAATTAGAAATACTATATATGTGTGCTTTTAGCTTTTAAATTTTTCAGAAAAAAGTATAAGTCCTCTATAAAATGCATTTCTGCTTTTACTTTTCTATAACTATAAATAAAACATCTTAGTACTTGCTTCCTAAGATAGCAATACCCAAGCTTCTAGCATTTTGTTAGGTAAATACTAAGTTCTGCCAAATGCCAAATCATTTTGATAATTTTGAAGATCAATTCTAGCTTTTACATATTCCTTGTATAAAATATTTGAAAGTCTACAAAAAATTTTATTTCTCACAAATACATTGTAAATGCAGTATCTTTTTCAGTTGTCTTCAGAACAACTAGATCATCTTTTTTTTATATATTCTTAACTACACATGCACACACTCTTACCCCTCCCATTTCTGGTGTTTTCTTAGAAATACAAAAGAATTCAGGATCACACATTTCTACATAATAAGGTTTTGTTAAGAACAAGCAGAGGAAATAGGGAAATTGAGACATGTTTGTCGTGGGGTACAAACCTTTGAGTCAGCAGATGAACAACTTCTTGGGAACCAACATACAGCAAGGTGACCATAGTTAATATTGTGTTGTATGCTTGAAATCTACTAAGACAGTAATCATTGAAATCTACTAGACCTTAATCATTCTCAACACACACACACACACACACACACACACACACACAAACACAAACAAGCTATGTGAGGTGATGGAAGTGTTAATTGATTGTGGTGACTGTCTCACAATGTATATACATAGAGCAAATCATTATGTTGTACCTTAAGTATATATAATTTTTGTTTGTCAATTATATGTCAATAAGGTTGGGGGTATGAAAACAAGCAGAAGTACTACTAGGTATTTATTTAATCTCAGCATTCTTTTTTTTTTTAAAGAGAGAGAGAAAGAGAGAATTTTAATATATATTTTTCAGTTCTCAGTGGATACAACATCTTTGTTTGTATGTGGTGCTGAGGATCAAACCAGGGCTGCACGCATGCCAGGCGAGCGCGATACAGCTTGAGCCACATCCCCAGTCCAATCTCAGCGTTCTTGCTGCTGCTTAAAACTTCCTATTTTATAGAAACCAATTTGTTAATAGCCACAAGCTAAGAGGGAAAAAAAGGAAAAAGAACAAGGTGACAAATTACAGATATGATGAGAGAGCGAGTACCAAAGCACATGAGCTGCTTCCACATTGTCCCATATCAAGGTACCATTCTCTTCTGTTTTGAGGATAGCAGCACAGACTCAGACTGAAGGAGAGCTGAGGGATTGATTTCTTTTTTTGTGTGTGTGTATGGTTTTGGGAATCAAATCCAGGGCCTCACACCTGATAGGCAAGTGTTCTACCATTGAGCTACATCATCCCCAGCCCTTTTAATTATTTTATTTTGAAGCAGCCTTTTGCCAAGTTGCCCAGGCTGGCCTCGAACCAGCAATCCTCTTGCCTCAGCCTCCTGAGTAGCTTCAACACTATGCCTAGCTGAATTGTGGTCTTAACCATGGAGCTGCTGTAACTTGACTCTGGAGACAGCAGGCATTGAGTGGGCAGGAAATAAATAAGCATATGGAACTGAAGTTCATGGAGTTCTCAGAGTTCTCCCAAAACTGTTCTGTAGTCAAGTTCCCAGTTCATCAACTATTGTTATTGAGTACGGTAATATTTTTGTTATGGATTCTCATGTGATGTTGACTTTATAAACAAATCTTTTCTTCTTAGTTCATTAGGATTTATGTATTTTTAAAAGTCTTTTTCAAAAGTGATTCCCATTACTTTAAATAGTAAGTTATCAGTTTAATCTTTATCCATCTGCTGCTATCCAACATTGATAGAGTTTTGCTACATATCAAAAGAAACCACAAGTGGAGTGATAAGCTAATGCCTTAGTCTTAAGAAAATAACAAGAATGATGTGTGTAGTTAAAATTGTGCCTCATAAGATATTTACTGTGCAGTTCAAGATGATGCATATTTGATAGTACCCACTGCTCCATGCACTGGGTCATAGAAATCTTGAGCCATTTGTCATACATAAAACTCTTTATTCTCTTTCCTCTCTTGTTAGCGTTCAGCTGTTTTTCTGGATGAATGCACCATCATTTAGTAAAAAACTATTGTTCCTAGAGGAAGAGTGGTGCACTGTCTCCACACAATGTCCTCTCCTGTTCTCCTTCTCTGCCTGCCTTCTCTCCTTGTGGTACCAGTCATTTCCCATCCACAGGCCACAGTGGCCTGAGTGCTTCCTGGGTGCTGGAAGTGAGATGTTATTTACAGGGCAGATGCTGCAGTAGAACATAGTATAGTGTAGGGATTATAGAGCCTGCTATTTACAGGTATTCCTGTCCCTTGGTACCAGCCACTCCACAGGGAGTGGTTCCAGGACCAGCCCACCATGGATACCTAAATTCACAGATGCTCAGGTCCTTTCTATAAAGAAACTATTTGCCTATAACCTACCTACATCCTTCCACATACTCTAAATCATCTCGAGATTACTTATAATGCCTAACACAATGTAAATGCTATATAAATAGTTGTTATACTATATTATTTAGGGAATGAAAAGGAAAAAAGTCTATATTTTCAGTGCAGACAAAAACTTTTCTCCCCTTTTTATTTTCTTTCTTCAACGGGTATTTACTCTCCCTCTTATATCAAAAAAGAAGAAAAAAGGAGAGAAAAAGATTGAGAATGTAGAAAATCCAAATTCTACAAAATCTGAATTTCTTTTCTTTTTAGATTTACATGACAGTAGAGTATATTTTGACATATTATACATATATGGATTATAACTTATTCTAATTAGGATTTCATTGATGTGATTGTATATGATGTGGAGTTACACTGGTCATATATTCATATATGAATATAGGAAAGTTATGTCCAATTCATTCTACTGTCTTTCCCATTCCCTTCTCCCTCCCTTTCCTTCATTCCCCTTTGTCTAAGCCAATGAACTTCTCCCCCAAATATTTTCAATCTGAGTGTGCTGAGTTGATGGAAGGGGAATTTGCAGATTCAGAAGACTAACAGGACTGGGCCCCAGCAATCTCTTCTGTTCTGTATCTCTGAGCTATCTCATCTGTAGGATTAGCATAATAGGGTTATTGTGAAATTAGACCAGTTTGCATGGCTATAAGCCTTCAGAATGATGTTTAACACAGACGATTTCTATTTAAATAGATTTAAATAGATATTTTTTCAAAAATACATAAACTAAGAAGAAATAAAAATGTGTGAGGCAGCATCACACATAATTAAACTACCATTCACAATGAAGAATTATTCAGTCTTTAAGGTCCGTAGTACCAGGTTGAGAAGCCCTGCACTAGAGAGATCATTTGAATCCATACAGGGTACTCTCAACAATGTAAGCAACATGCTGGACTGAACTGGCACTCCACGGACCCCTGTTAAGTATTTGTAGTTTCAAGGGCATTAGAAATTTTCACTGCCCAGTCCTGTAAGTGCTTGAGCTTCCTTCATCTTAGAAGCTCTGGTTGTCTGATCTCTACTGTGCCAGCTTCAGCTGTTCAAAGGGGCTCAACAGAGGGGGATTTTAATTTCTTATAATAAATTATATCTTCTTTTCCAAATTGGGCTCACCCAAACTCATTAGCTTAATTTATTTTAATCAGAGTATTCTGGCTCCTATGCCACATACATTTAAATTCTACATGGACAGGCCAGGATAAGGATTTTTATCAGGATCCTTTTCCCTTTGTCCTCCCTTCATGACTATATTTTTTACAAATTTAAAAATTAAAAAATAAAATAAAATAAAACCCTTTTGAAGATAAGCCTAAGGCAAAACTGTGGTAGAAATATAGAATTCAAAATTCACAGTATAACTTATCACTGACTGAAATTCTGTGGACCTATATGCATTTCATTGAGAAATAATTTTTAAAATCTTTAGTATTTGTATTAATTGGTTTTTTCTTCTCCTCCTTGAAGACCTATAATGTTTTTCAGTATTTGATAAAGCAAGTCAGTCTTTGGGCCTTCTGAACAAAGCAACGAAACTTCACTGGGTTTCACAATGGCTCCATGTCTGTCCTCAACAAGGAAGGGAGAGAGAGAACAGAGGTCTGTCTGCCTGACTGATTCTAAATGACCGCCTTTTTCAAATGCTCCTGGTGTGGGAACAAAATCAGCCCTAATCTTTAGGGTTTTAAATGTCAATTTTAATGTATCTGGAAGCCAAAAGACAGAAGAGTTTGGAGAAATAGTAAATAATACATAAATGATTTTGGTAAAAGAATTTTGTTTTTAATGTGTGTTCCATGCACATCCCGTTTGGGGCTCCAGTGGAGTTTGAGTCCTGAGATTGGGCTGATGTTTAGCAACCTTTCTTAACCAGGAGAGGCCTCCTCTGCTGCAGCTCACACCCACTGGAGCTGTGCTGGCTGTTTTGAGCAGGAGCCATTCCCAGCTTTTGCTTGGTTCAGTGAACAGGGTCACTGCTCAGAACAGCGGCTGCAGAGCCAGGTCTCGCCACCCTTTTGCTTTTCTCCCAAGTGTACCTTAAGCTCTGACAGAGGGGAGAGACTAGCGTGATCAAAAAGCCCCGTCACTGGTTATTTGGTCTTGGCTGCCTGAGGGACTCAAAACAAGAAGAGGGAGACATGCAGACATGTTGCAGCATATTCAAGAAAGAAGGATTTTAGAATGGAAGATGCTAACATGGACTGTAAGTTCTCCAGCTCAAAATGTATTTTGAATACCTTAATAAGGGTCTGTCAGGCAGTTGTAAAACCAGTTTTGACAAATGTAACACAACAGGTGAAATAGAGTAGGAAGTCTTTTAATAGAGCCTATTTAAAAAAATGTTTTTGATATTCATAAAGAAGGAATGGGGATTTTAACTAAATAAAATGATCTCTGTTATGTTACATAAATAATGGGCATTTACTTCACTCTTTATTTCCTGGAGCTGTGTGGTAGCTTCTGTGAGAACTGAAGGTAAACGGTCATTCTCCATTTTTCATATCCCTACTTTTTTTCTTTCGGCAAAAACAAAATGAAAACCCAAATAACATCTAAAATCACCTTAAAGAAACTGCCGAACCTGGACAGAGCAAACTGCACATGTACAATCATGCTACTGTCCAAAGAAAACTTTGGTATAGAATTTATTTGTGATTTGTCTGTTCTCAATATTTGTGGTTCACATGGATGGAAGAGTGCTGTTATTTGCTTACTAAAAGAAAGGTATTTCTCTTGCCTCCCTCTTGTTTTTATTTAGTTTTGCTTTTATCAGAAACGTTTGCATTTTCCACTTGAGTTTCCTTAACAGGATGCTTTCATTTCCATGGCATGTAAAAATTTGGGCTTTACAGAGAAAAATTCAATACTGGAATCTTATGTACTATACTTTAGATAATTATTTTTATCACCTTATTTAAAGAAGTTTCTATAGATAGATGTTTCTTGGAGTTCAATTTTTAATAGTAATAAAGATGTTTTATTTGCAAAATTCATCTTCATTTTCATAATATTTGCAGTTTTCTATGATAAAATACATCTAGAAAAGAAATACAAATTTTATATAGTTGCCAGTATCCAAAAGCTATTAGGAGATGGGTTATGATGTGAATAAGTGGTTTGTTTTTATGTTTTATGACTAGAGTAAGAGCAGCACATAGAAATATCTTTGGTGTATATCTGAGTTTGTTGTTTATTTTGACAGTTACTAGTTCTGTGTCTTTTAGATATATTACATCTCTGTTGATATTGTTATACAGTAGAATAAACTCAAATTTTCAGGGCTGTTATACATAAAAGACAAAATGCCTCAATTAAAATTTGTTCAGTAAACTGGATTTTAAATTATTTTTGCCCTTAAATGAGGCAATTTATGGAGACATATCTTTCTATTTAGAAAGTATATTTATATATAATATTTGAGTATTAGGATAAAGTATACTTGATGGATAAGCACTAGATTTTGTTTTATTTTGTTTTTTGTTTGCTTTTTATGTAGGATGTAGGATAAAAAATGAGATCACTGGCATCCAATGAAATACAGGTTATTCTGTAAGGAAATCGGATAAACATCCACCAGATAAGTTTAGAATTGAGAAGGAATCTTTTTTTTTTTTTTAATCCAGATGACTGGTCATAAAATCCTAGATAAGTAGCTCACAAACACTAAATGATTATAGATGCTGGATTTTGGTCCTACTTTTCCAATTGCCATCTTTTTATCTGATGTTGTATAGTCCCCACAACAGTAAAAACCAGATGCCTCATGTTTCCATTGATTTGGGTTTCAAGGTTGAAGGGAAGCCGGCCTCTACCCACACAACAGCCCCTGCTCATTTGTCCAAGTCCACACAGTTCTCACCATTGAGCTGTACTGAGTAAGAGGGTGTTGGGGACAACTGTCCTCTAATGATTTGGCTTTCCATAGCACTACCCTTTCCCACAGCTTTAATGTGTGCAGTCCATTAAATGTGTGCAAGGCTGGGGGATTTTGTCTGTTTTGTGCACTGTTGTACAAGAAGTACCTAGAATGGGATGGTAATGCCACAGAAAAGCCAGTAGTTCAAATGTATGAGCCCATCCCTAGTCTAAAGTAGGGCAGTGAAGTAGGAGAATCCATACCTAAACCTTTTGTAAAACCCAACAAATGACAACACCAGTTGCAGCTTTATATAAAATTAAGAGCCTCACTGCAGGAGAACATGCTAATTATTTCTGTAGCTAACAAACCTCTACTGTTATTTTATGACTTTTAGAAATGTTACATCTTGATATCTACATGATAGCAATGTTTCAAGGAGAAAAGAAAACCAAAAAATTTACTTCCTACGTGACAAACAGCTGAACTAAGTACTCTAGAAAGAGAATTTTGCAATAAAATGCCAGGTGGTAGGCTGGGGTGTGGCTCAGTAGTAGAGTGCTTGCCTATCGAGCACAAGGCTCTGGGTTTGATCCAGAGCGTGAGAAGGCGAACAAGCCAGGTGGTGGGCTGATTAATATCCTTCACCTTCCTCCTCAGAGTCCTTCAAGAGGGGCAGCCTCCTCCCTACAGTGAAGGTCACCTTGCTGGCAAACTCAAGCTCCTTTACCAGAAACTTTATGTTGGCATATGTTTTAGAAACTAAAAGTCATGTTAAAGAAGCACTCACAAAATATGAGCCTTTCTCAAACTTGAGTCTTCACTGTGGTCAAGAGACAGAGATTATGCTTGAAAGTCTGAAGGCTAGATTTCCACAGGCAAGCCCTCTTAACCTCTCTGAGCCACAGACCCCTCTGTGAAATAGCACAATCATTCCCGCCATTTATTTATTTGGAAAACACTGTACCATGGTTGTTAATAGGTTTTAAGTCAAACTGGTATGAATTTTATTCACAATTTAGCCATTTACATTGGACAGATTACTTCTGTGAGCCTTAGTTTCCATTTCTGCTCAGTGAGGAGAGTATTCCCTAGCATGCAGTCTAGCTATCGAGAATAAATTGACACAGGGGGTTTAAGGCATCTAGTACTGTCTGTTGCATAGTAGGTATTCAACAGGTGGCAATTGTATTTATGATTATTTACCATTAGGTATGTGGTATGCCTTTTCAGTTATCTGGCCAAACTCTTAAAGTGTATTAATTGTCCACTATTACTCTGAAAATCTGGTGGAAATTTTCTCAATGATTTTCTATAACTTACTCTTATTTTATTTATTTATTTATTTTTTGGTACCAGGGATTGAACCTAGGGGTGTTTAACCACTGAGCCACAGCCACAGCCAATTTGGTATTTTATTCAGAGACAGGGTCTCACTTGAGTTGCTTAGGGCCTCGCTAAGTTGCTGAGGTTGGCTTTGAACTTGCAATCCTCCTGCCTCAGCCTCCTGAGCCAATGACATTACAGGCATGTGCCACTGTACCCTGTACTTTACTGAGCCTAATGGTGTGTACCTTAGGTGGTGGTCTTGTGAAACAAACATCAATAAAATCAAAGTTTTCAGATGCCATCATTCACTCATCTAAACCTCCCAAGATCTCAAACTACCTCTGGTGAAAGGGAGTTGAACTTATATAGCAGACCCCACAGATATTCCTAGGGAAGAAGGACTGAGCACCCTGTGAAGGATAGGAGTTGAAATTCTCATTTAGGAATTGGCGTGTTGCTCATGGGTCTTCTGAATAGCCAAAGAGCTTAAAGATCAAAATCTGCTTCATTGTAGAAATGAGATACAGAAACAGAAAAGGGGGAGACTTAAAAGAAGAGTATGAAGATAGTAGTTTTACTATATGTTTTACAATATGTTTATATTGTCAAACAGCCTAAAGATGTTTAAGGTCTGACAGTACCTAAAGTCTAAGTTGCAAATCCCATAGTAGAAGCCACCAGTCCTCTTTCATAGCACTTTGCTGAGTCACTGTTTAGTGAATGTTCTCCGACCTGTAGTTTAATACCAAATTGCCAACATTTGTATGTCATCTTAACAATATAATTTTTTTTATCAAAACCTGAAGGTAACATGAATAAATAAAATTTAATTGAGCCATGAGCTGAATGATCTTTTAAAACTTAGGTTAGGATCTTTAATATATAAGAACAGAGGCACCCTGGGGACACAGCTCAGTGGTAGAGCACTCTCCTGGCACACATGAGGCCATGGGCTTCATCCCCAGCACTTGGGTAAATATACAGACGTGAACGAACAGTATATGACTATTTAGCATAAATACCATCTTTTATGCATTTTTAATCCCCAAAGTCATTTGTTCACTATAATCTAAAAACTCCAACACTGATTAGAGAGGAGACTAGTACCCTAAAAGAGTATAAGTAATTCCATAAGAGTTATAGTTAGATGTGATGATCTATAGATTACTTCAAAATACAATTTTCAGCTGGGGTAGTAGCTCAGTGGTAGAGCCTCTCCTTGCACATGTGAGGCACTGGATTTGATCGTCAGCACCACATAAAAATAAATAAAGAAATGGTATTGTGTCCATCTACAACTAAAAGAAAAATTTAAAAATAATTTATAAAAAATGTGCATAAAAATTTCAAGTTGGGTAAATGGTATGCACCTATAATCCCAGCTACTCGGGAGGCTGGGGCAGGAGGATTGGAGGATGGCAAATTCAAAGCCAGACTGGGTGACTTTCCGAGAGCCTATCTCAAAATTAAAAACGTAAAAAGGGCCGTCAACATAGCTCAGTGGCAGAGCACTTACCTATCTTGTATGAGGCATTGGGTTCTAACCCCAGCACCATATACACCTAAATCAATATATGCATAAACATACACATATTTAGTATAATTTTCATTATATATATATTTTAATTAGAACTTACTTTCCTTCAAGGCCTATTGTATTTTAACAGATAATGCTGTAAAACCAGTTCTGTATTATAATCTCTTGGGTAATGCAAAGTATCTTATCAGAGACAGGACAAAATAACATCATCTAAAAAGCAAGTAACATGTTTTGAAGGGCCAAGAAGGTAAAAGTTAATATTTAAGCTTTCCACTTACTTGATCTAATATTAACAATGCAAAGTTTTCATGTCTTTCTGTAACATTTACAAAGCACTGAGTCAAAGATTAACATTTTAAGACTTGTGGGGGAGGGGCACAGCTCAGTGGTAGAGCTCCCCATTAGATTGTGGGAAACCCTGAGTTCAATCCCTAGCACTGTCCTCCCACAAAAAAAGAAGTCTTTATTTGAGTATAAAAGTTTATTTTACTGATAATTTAAAAAAAATACAATTTAAGTATATGAACATTTCAATGTATTTTAGTCATGGTCAAGATAAAAATTAACAAAAATGTATCATGAGGAATTTTACTTGGATTTAAATTAAGTAAAATCACCAAGAACTAAGCAAAGCTATTTATATATACAAATTGTATCTATCTATACATGAGAGTCTTTTGGTGATCCAATATGGAGTTTGGGGTTTTCTTAAAATTTTTTTATATATTCTTAAGTAGATTCATAAACATTGTGTATTTTAACTCTTTAAACATACGCAATGAGTGTTGAAATGGGGCTCTTGTGCATAGCTCTTATTTATGTCAACTTCGGTTTTGTGTTTTATTTATTATTTATATATTTATTTGCCATACTGGTTATTAAATCCAGGGCACTGGACCTTTGAGCTATATCCCATATCCCTTTTGATTTTTTATTTTGAAATAGGGTCTCACTAAATTGCTGAGACTGGCCTCAAACTTGCCTCCGAAGTTTCTGGGATTACAGTGTGTAGTACCATGCCCAGCAGTTAAATCAACTTTGTATAGAGTTTTAGGCTTTGTGTATAAATTATGCTCTCTGTAATCAGTAGCACCTGATTGAAATCCAGTTATAGGAACCTAGCAGTTGCATTCCCCTTAGAAAATTTGAAATGGAAGTGATACATTCTCATTGGATCTAGAAAAGGGCTATGTTCTTCATGAATTATTAAATTTATTGGGCAGCAGACCTGAAGCATTTATTTTATTTTATTTTATTTTATTTTTGGATTGAACCAGGGGTCCATAATCATTAAGCCACATTCTCAGCACCATCATACCCTTTTGAGACAGCCTCGCTAAATTGCCTCATCCTTCTGGGTTGCTGAGATTGCAGATGAACACCACTGTACCTGGCATGCTACTTTTTCTTTATCTACCTGTTCTAGTTTGGATCTGAAATGTGTCCCAAAGGCTCCTATGTTGAAAGCCCAGTCTCCAATGCAGCATTGTTCAGAGGTGAGCATTTTGGAAAGTGGTTAGATCCTGAAGGCTCTCATCTCATCAATGGATTAATCTCTAATGTGCTCATAATTGAGTAGACTATTGGAAGGTAGTGGAAACTGTAGGAGGTAGGGCCTAGTTAGAGGGAGCAGGTCACTGGAATGCCCTGGAAGGTTTGTCATGTCCAGCCCCTTCCTTGTGCTCTTTGTTTCCTGGCTGCTATGAGGTGGGCAGCTTTGCTCCACCATGCCATCACTGCCATGATGTTCTGCCTCACCATGGGCCCAAAGTAAACAAGCCACAAATAACCATGGGCTGAAATCTCTGCAATCATGAGCCAAAATAAATCTTTTCCAAATTGATTTTCTCAGATTGTTGTCACAGCAACAAAAAACTGACTAAAACATCATCCATCCATAAATGGACACTTAAGTTGTATCACATCTTGGTGTTTTGAGTTATACTTCAGTGACTGTGGGAGTTCCTATTTTCAGTTCTTTTGGACAAATATCCCCAACATAGTAGTGCTGGATCATAATTCTATTTCTAGTAGTTCTGTTTTTTTAAAAAAATTTTAGGAACTTCCCTACTGTTTTCTGTGACAACTGCGCTATTTTACATTTGCTCTAATAGTATTCAAGGGTCCCAGTTTCTCCACATTTTTCTTTGCCAATGCTCATCTTTTCTTTTTTTGACAAGTCATCCTGTAGCTATGAGGTCATATCTCATGGTAGTTTTAATTGTACTTCCCAATGACTAGTGATATTGAGCATCTTTTCATATATAGTTGGCCCTTCATATTTGCAAGGTTTCACATCTGAGAATTCAGCCAGCCTATATCTGAGCTGAGTGTGTTGATGCATGCCTGTAATCCCAGTGACTTGGGATTCTGAGGCAGGAGGATCGCAAGTTCAATGACAGCCTAGGCAACTTAGTGAGACTCTGTCTCAAAATAAAGATTGAAAAAAATAAAAGGGGGGGGGTGGTGTGTTGGGGATGTAGCTCAATGGTAGAGCACACCTGGATTCAATCACCATGAACCATTAAATTTTTTTTTGTACTGAACATATACAGAGAGTTTTTTCTTCTCATTATTCCCTAATCAATATAGTGAAACAGTTACTTAAATAGCATTTACATTGTATTAGATAATGTAAGTCATCTAAAGATGACTTAAAGTATATGGAAGTGTTACTTAAATTAGATGCAAAAATTAATCCATTTCATATGAAGAACTTAAACATCTGTGGATTTTGGTGTCTAAGGGGGTTCTAGAGCCAATTGCTCATAGATCCTGAGGGACTTCTATCATCGTGTATGATAGCTGTAGAAGACAGCATTTATATCCTGCTGTAGGAACTCTTGGCAGTGACTTCATCCCTGTTACAAGTCCCTTCCTGGGCCACCAGTGTATCTTCAATATCTATTGAAATCTCAGTGGAAGGCTCTATGCCTCCACAGGTCTTGCACTCTGCAGGTTCGCAGGAAGCACCACATGGATACTGCCAAGGTTGCAGCTTGCACCCTCTGCAGTGGTAGGCTGAGTCTCACCTGGGCCCATTTGAACAGCAGGCTTACACTTAAGGCACCTGGCCGGCAGGGAGCCTTTTCTCTTCCTTGGAGGCCTCCACTTTCTGAAATTGTGACAGGCAGCCTGGAAGATTTCTATAAACTCTCAATGGACAAGGGAGTGGTCTTTCCTTCCTTATATGTGTGCTGGGGATGGAACACAGGAACACATGCTGGGCATGTGCTATACCACTAAGTCAAGTTCTGTCTCC
This sequence comes from Urocitellus parryii, assembly GCF_045843805.1. Taxonomy (NCBI): domain Eukaryota; kingdom Metazoa; phylum Chordata; class Mammalia; order Rodentia; family Sciuridae; genus Urocitellus; species Urocitellus parryii. Next base: position 28,101,109 of record NC_135538.1, read on the forward strand.
TGGTCCGTCAGTTGTTTTGATGAATGGCACCTGTCTCCTTTCTAGCCTCAAGAGTCTCTTTGTCTTGGCCACACCCTTGATATTCTCTCCCAAACAGGCTTTTGACTTATATCGCCAGGCTGGGTTTTCCAAGTGTTTCTGCTTTGCTTCTCCTTTAATGATAAATTCTTAGTGATAAGTCACTTCTTTGTTCTTCCATCTCACTCTATACAGTTAAAAGTAGTTGAGTAGTAACCTGAATACTGTGCTGCGCAGGCATTTCTCCTGCCAGATATCCTGGTTCATTGCTCTTAGGTTCTGTCTTCTGTAAGGCCCTAGGGCATGGTTGTACAGAGGATGTCCTTGATTATGGTTTCCCAAACCTCATTCATTTCCCTATAAAACCTTATCAAAATAGCCTTTATTGTCTATTTTTCTGTCGGTGCTCTGTTTACAAAGATATAAATAATCTGAAAAGTTCCAGCCTATTCCTAGTCATCTCTTCTGTTTCCTCATCAAAATTGCGCTTCATGCCCCATATCTTTAAGTTTTTTTTTTTCTTTTTCTATTCTCCATTTTGTTTCTTTCTGCTCTGATCTTTATTACTTCCTTCTCCCAACTTTGGGCTTAATTTGTTCTTAGTTTCTATTTCCTTGAGGTTTAAAATAAATTGTTTAATCGAAATCTTTATTTTTTAATGTAGGTATTTATCACTATATACTTCTCTCTTACTGCTGTTCTTGCTGTATTCCATAAATTATGTGTTTTTTGTTTTTTGTTTTTGTTTTTGGCACCAGGGATTAAACCCAGGGGCACTTAACCACTGAGCCACATCCCAGCCCTCTTTTTGTATTTTATTTAGAGACAGAGCCTTGCTGAGTTACTTAAGGCTTTGTTAAGTTGCTGACACTGGCTTTGAAGCTGCTTCAGCTTCCTGAGCCTCTGGGATTGCAGGCATACATCACCACACTTGGCTGTGTGTTGTTTTTGTTTTCATCTCTAATTTTCCAGTTGACTTTTGCTTTCACCTGTAGGGGAGGAGAATATCCTTCATTCATTTTAGGTTTTCCAATTGGGCTCCTGTAAATCAGACTGACCAATGACAGATTAATAAGAGAGAAAAAAGTTTATTAACATGTGCATTATATGTGTAAACAGGAGAGGGAATAGCATGGTCATGTAGGCCTACAAATTCCCAATGCATAACTAAAGACAGGATCCAGGAACAACAGGTCTGATGAATAAACATCTTGTGACAACAATTGAAAGTATCTCCCGGAACCAACAGCTTTCTTATCTTGGACAAGGCCCTACCTGACTTCTGTGATAGTGATCCACAGGCCTGGGCCTGACCAAGGTCACCAGCTGTTCAGACCTCAGACCCTCGCTGCATGAGCCTAAGACCTTGCTGACCCCTTAGAGACAGACTTTCAGTGACTAGACTGTTGTTTTTCTCCCAAGGGTACCCATAGTAAGAATAAATTGCTTTCCTGCCATCACCACCATTTATTTCTCAGATTGGCCTTTTGAGGCAGGTTACCAGACCTGTGCCATTGGGATCCTCCAGAGCCAGGTCTCTTACCTCCTAAAACTCTGGTTACAGGAGCACCTGATTGTGGGTAACCCACCTGGGTGTTAGAACTTGGGCCTTTAAATGCTATTTTAGGCTAAAACAAAGGAATAGGGATTTGGGGATTCTGGGCCAGGAAGACAGGCTATGGGAAGGTGACCAGGAAAAGTATGGTAAGCCAGGATTGTTTAATAAGGTTTGATTTAGTGTGCACATTTGAGTTGGGTCTTCCTCTTCCTCTTAGTGAGTTGGAGGGAAATGTATCTCCAAATGAAAATTTCCTTTATAAATATAAGTTTCTTTTCCACAAGAAAATATGCCCTCTTTTTTTTTTTTTTTTTTTTTTTTTTTTTGCCATGCTGGGGATTGATTGAACCCCAGGGATTTGTGCATTCAAGGCAAGCACTCTAACCAACTGAGCTATATCCCCAGCCCTGTGCTCTCTTTTGAAACTTCATTCTTTTTCTACAAATTCTGTCCCTTAGCTCAAAATTCATATGCCAAAGAGGCACATTTTGGGGTGGCATATTCTGGTCTTCTTCAAACCCATTGACAGTTCTTTAAGAGTTTGTTGTTTAAATTCCACATATTTGTTGGTTTTCCAGTATCTGTTCTGCTCTTGATTTTTATTTTAATTCTGTGGTGGTCAAACCAGATGCTTGTTAAGATTTCAGTCTCTTAAATTTGTTAAGACTTGTTTTGTCACCTGTCCTAGAGAATCTTCCATGTGTGCTTGAGAAGAATGTATGTTCTGCTACCATTAGGTGGCATGTTCTATATTATCTGTTAGGTTCATTTGGTCTATGATGTTGTTAACTCCTGTTTCCTTGTTGATTTTTCTGTCTGGGTGGTCTATCCATTACTGAAAGTGGGCATTCAGATCTCCTGTTGTTTACTTTTTATTCCTCCCTCAGGTCTGTTACTGTTTGCTGTATATATATTTAGGTATTCAGATATTACATGCATATGTATTCATTGCTGTTTTATCTTACTGGTGAATTGGCCTTTTATCGTTATTTAATATTCTTTGTAACTGCTTTAATAGTGATACTTCACTGCTTATAGCTTGCTGATTCTCTTACTTCCAGAATTTCAGTGCTACATTTGGAAGCACCTGTCTAATATTCTGCTTCAGGTTATACTTTAGATGAAAGATATGAGATCATGTGACCAAGGATCTGTAAAAGGATAGTTCTAACTATGGATTAATCTTATTGTAGTACTCATGATTACATGCTGTCATCTGTAAGGGGTAGCTTAAATTTAAGTAGACATTTGTTGTATTAGTCCATTTTCACACTGCTACAGCTAAATACACGAGACTAGGTACTAATAAAGAAGCTTGTTAAGCCTACAGTTTTGGAGGGTCAAAAGCATGGCACTGACATGTTCATACACTAAAACAGTAATTTCAAAGTACTCAGCTTAATCTGTTTATCAGTACTACTTACATCAACAAATAAGAGACCACAATTTTAAGAGGGTTCATTGAGAGAAACTGGTCAGCTCTAATGAAGGTCCCTCTGGCTCTATTACAGAGAGTGCATGTCATCATGTTGGGAGCACCCCCAAGAGAGATCGCATGGTGAGGCAGGAAGCCAGAGTGAGAAGGGGCCTGGCTTGCTCTCTAATAACACCTCTATTGCCAGGTTCTCAGGAGAACTATATCAGGTCCTTTCAAGGGCAACACCCCAAGAGACCCAGTCACTTCCCATGGCTCCACCTCTTAAAGGTCCTACCATATGTCCCATTCCCCCACTGTGGACCTAGCCTCCATCTCTTGAACCCTTGGTGGAAGAATCCTGTCCAAACCATAGCATCTGTCCCAAATTTAACATCTCAAATAGTTGCAAGTAGTCCTTTGAATGAAAAGTAGCCAAAGAAAAGGTCTTTTAAGCTATAGGTAGATCATCTATGGGAAGTTGTTTTCATGAACATTTAAATTCAAATTAGCAGGCTGAGGTATGGCTCAGTAGTAGAGCATCTGCCTGGAACTCATGTGAGGCTCTGGGTTCTGATCCATAGCACTGCAAAAAAAAAAAAAAAAAATCCAAATTGGCATTTCATGACTGTGAGATTAATGGCACAAAAGAAAGATGGATTCTGATGGATGGGGGAAGGCTAAGCACTTGTGGTTTAAAGTTAGAATGGGGTAGACCCTACTGGTGATATATCTTTGCAGCCTCTGGTAAGTTTGGAAGAGCCTCAGGACTCTAAATGCCTGGGTAGACCTAGGGACCACATTAGAGACTGACATGTAAATATGGGGATGAAACATTGAAATGTAACAGTTCTGTATAAATTTCCCAGAATTTTAGATCTAACCAAAAGAGACATATACTTATTTACACACCTAAATAATAACTTTAAAAACACCCCACACATTAGAAAAGAAAGATCAGTTTCTCTCAATAAACCCTCTTAAAATTGTGGTTGAGGTAAGTAGTACTGATAAACAGATAAGCCAAGCCGAGTACTTTGAAATTATTGTCTCAGCATGTGAATACTCAGTTGCTTTTTTATTTAAAAAGTTCACATAATTTTACCAAATTGAGTCAAAATATTTTACCTGCCCATTACCTCCATATCAACATAAAGATAAAAACCAGATTAATTCACCAGAATTTATTGGGAATTCTAATACCTAAATTAATCATAATTATAAAATTTCTGACTTCTGTATGGACATTGCTGTATTCAAGCATATATTCTCTGACAAGAAAAGCCCTTCACAAATTATTAAATTAATTAGATGGCCTGACTGCTTCCAGAATCTTTAAACATACTTCTTGAACATTCACTAGATTTTCCAGAAGGCACATTATGACAAATGCAGATCAGGAAATTTAAGGGCTCTCACCTTTAGCTAATTACCACTGCCGTAGAATCTTAGGCAATGCACTTGAAAACCCTGAAACAGCTTGGATTTATTATAAATTAATAACATAGGATGTTCATTAATTATTAAGCTTTGTTGAAATATGCTGAATGTTTTACACAGATTTTACTGCTAGTAGCTGTCATCAGAATGTTTCAAAATTATACCCTTGAGAAAAATGGAAAGGATTTTTACCCCTGCGTTCTCAGTTGTTCATTAGTTGAAAAAACATAACTTTTCTCTGCCCTTCCTGAGTTCTTAGTTGGAATGAACCCCTACAAGAAAAGCCAGATATCAAGGGAAAAAACAGGTTTATTAACATATCCACCTCCTGTACCCCTGGGAGATCCCAGGGAGGACTGAAAGTAGACCTCTTAAGAGGTGACTTGAATGCCTTGTCTGCAGAAACAAAGAAGATGTGGGGAGGTGATGGGAGAGGGAAATGGGACTGAGGTCCCCTTGTGGATGAGGGACCTTTCTCCATGGAGGATCTATAGTGAATTGCAGTCATCATTCCCTTCCTCCACCCTTACAAGCAGAGATTTCCTTTTTGGATATACGTTTCTCTCATGAAAGTGTAGCTTCTCTATTTTTAGAGCTTCTCTAGTATCTACTGTTTCCCAAAATAATCAGTTCAAAATAATCTTTATGCCAAAGAGCCATATTTGGGTGCCATATTCTGGTCTCCTGATGTTGTATTTTGGGGTAGCATCTCCTAAACTCCATCAGCAGCAACCTTTAAAATACAGGACAGCTGGGTGGTGGTGCTGGTCAGTGGTAGGGCACTTGCATGGCATATCCCAAGGCTTGGGATCAGTCCTTAGGACCCCCCCCCAAAAAAAAAAAAAAAAAGACTTGGTTGTTATTTAATATACTCTCTTCCTGGAAAATGTAACTGCACTTCCAAAAAAAGTGGTTGTTTCCTCCAAATTATCTCTTAATAATTTAATATTTAGTCTACTCATTTTATTCTGAAGGATTCTTAATATTACAATCAGATAAAAAGTATTCCATGTAGGGAATTATAATGTTAAAAAATCTAATTATCTAAGGGGAAATTATTATTTTAAAAAGTGAATTAAAGAAATCTCCTGGGAAATAAAATGGAATTGTATGTTGTTTTAATTATACCATTTTTCAACTTTTCTTTTGGTATGAGAAGCCACACAGATTTTTAAGTAGTACTATCTATTCAGTTTCATTTTTTTTTGTTTTCTGATCCGAGTGTTGAATGCACCTTCATTGTTGTGGTCCCTTGGCCAATGCCTGCCCTCCAGGGACTCTGTGACCTATAAGTTGAGGCCAGGCCTGCTGTGCCTAGCACATTGCATGAAGGCACTCTGTAAGTGGATAGGTACACTGATGGCTGTGAGAAAGATTCTCTCAGTCATTCTGTCATTACATGGCACTTCTTCAAAGTGCTAATAATTGTTCATTTTCCTTTCTTGGCCGATGATAGAAAAGGTCTTCTTTTTATTCTGGATTCTGTATCTATCAAGTGTTGCTACAATGATGTCACTGGAGGTAATCCAAGAGGTCTGAACAGGGGGCCCCCAATGCAGGACAATAGGCCCCTTGACAAATGTCAGAGAAAAGAATTTCTGGATGTGACAGATATTGAAGGAAAAAGATTTTCTCAGGAAAGCAAAGAGTACACATTCAACTGTGAGTGGTGGGCATGGGAAGGTATGTAGGGATGACATCAATCTGGTGATCACAAGGTGGTGTGTGGTAGTCTGGCAGTTCTCGGGATCCTTAGATTGATGTCTTCCCCATTATCGGATCAATAGGAGTGCTTTATCAGATTTCAAAATCCTTGCACAACCATAGCCTTTCAAGAGGCAAGAGTCATGAGAGAAGCATTTAAATAATCATGTTGCCAAAAGTATCTCAGTGCCTAACGCTCTTCCTGCACAGACCCAAGAGTGTGGTTATCTATTCTGAGAGTTGCTTATTCCTCCATAATCTCAAAACAGTTGCTTATTTCTAACTGCTTAGGTTTGCTTGCTTTTGGGGAGAAGCCAACATTTTAATATTATTGTATTTTAGCAGAACTATGCTTATATGGAAGTGATTATGATTACTTAAAAAAAAAAGTTTAGGTGATGTCCTTCAGCATAAATTGCTTTTGATAAAAGAGTATTTTTTCAATGTTTTTCTTTCTATTTGGGATACCAAGGATTGAACCCAGGGTTAGCTTTCCACTGAGGTACACCCTAGTGCCCCTTTTTAAAAAATTTTACGATGGGGTTTCACTAAATTGCCATGGCTGCCCTCAAACCTGTGATCCTCTTGCCTCAGCTTCCTGAGTCATTGGGATTACAGGCGTGTGCCACCACGCCTAGCTCTTCAGATTTTTGTTTTTCAAAATCATGACACCTATTTGGTCAGTATTACAGTTTATTGTTTCATCTTAAAGCATAAATCTAATTCAAATAATACTAAACCATTATTTTTACCCTGCATCTACTTCATTGGATAAAAGGAAGAGAATCTCTAAGAAAAGGATCATAAATCTTTAGTTTTAAATTAAAAAAATATTTATGGTACTCTTCTAAAAATAAATATTTAGAGGAGCTCGTAAAGGGCAATGCAATAATGTATATAAAAGCATTTGAAAAATTAAAAAAAGATAAAAGAAAGCTGGAAGATAAAATGGTACAGGAAGTGAGGTCCTTCCAAAGGTGCATCCTGTGGGTGGACCACAGTCTGTTTCAAAGCTGTTTAAATTGTTGCAAATGGGGAACCTTGCCAGATGTCCAGCTTGCTTCTCTGAAAAGAAAAAAATCAGTTAATTGGAAGAAATACAATTACTCCCAGTACTAACTGTGAAAGCGATTTCTATGTACTGTTCAATTGATGACCTCAGCATCCGCCAGAGGAGACAGCCACATATTTTATGGGAGAGAGTCTCATGTTTTAGATGAAACCTTGGTCAAGATTCTTGCTGTTATATCATGACAAAGTGATCAGAATGGCCCCCAGTTTCACACACAATGCAGTCCAGTCACTTTGCATAGAAGTAAAATATACAACTTAACAGATTGCTTATACCCAGAAAGGGGTGTGTGTGTGTGTGTGTGTGTGTGTGTGTGTGTGTGTGTGTGTGTGTGTAGTTTTTCATCCTTGAATATTATTCAGTGTAGAAATGAGTATTAAAACACCAAAACTGGATTGAAAGCTGGATGAGATGGTACACACCTGTAGTCCCAGCTACTTAGGAGGCTGAAGCTGGAGGATCCTTTGAGACCAGCCTGAGCAACACAGCAGAACTCTGTCTCTTCATTTAAAAGAAAAAAAGAAAGAGAGGGGGGTGGGGTTGGGGGAGGGGGAGGGGGAGGGGAAGAAAGGAAGGAAGGAAGAAAGAAAGAGCCCAAGTCTGCTCTACCTCACTACCACAGAGGAGCAGGGCCACACTTCTTCCTCACGAATGATTTTAAAATGAGCCATTTGCTGAACTCTTATGCATGAAATGCTCCAAATTGAAGCTCTAGTGAGATTAATAAAATTTTAGCCTTGGAATTAAAAAAAAAAATCTTAGTAAGGTGCTTACAGAATGCCAAATGCCTTGAGATTTATTCCTCCTGTCTGGCAGTATTAGGTAGCAGGGCTGTTGTTTAAATATGTTATTAGATTGTGCAGTAGGGGCCATGGTTTCTTTCAAGAGAGAATACTTGCTTTTCTGTTCTGGGACGGGCTTGTTTAGAAAAATGCTACTAAATTTTAAGAAATGTGTTAAAGAAATCATTATACTGAAAATTAAGTATTTTCATTATACTGAAAATAAAGAGATAGCTTCTATTGACATCGACTCTAGTCAGTTATCACACAAATTCTGAACAAGCATCCACAGCCTGTGTTGAGTGTGTAAATGGCTGTATAAAGGGTCAAAGGATAAATTCAGTTCCAAAAAAAAAAGTAATTCAAAACTCTGTCCTACTGATTTTTGGATAGTTTTCCCACAAAATAGTAGGGCCTAAAGTAGCAGATAGTGCAGTGGTTCTAAACTTTAGTGTATATGAGATTCAACTGTGCTACTTGCTTAAAAATAAAAATTCCCAGGCCCCACACACTTAAAGAGTCACATTCTATTGGTCTAAGGTGGGACATAGGAACCTACATTTTTAACAAATACTGCAGGTGTGTCTGATGAAAGAAGCTCATAGAAATGTTGGGCTTTCATATTATTTTTTGCTTTCATATCCTTAGAGGAAATTTGTAAAACTACATACATACAATTTACTATTGTTCAGTCTTAAAAGGGAAGGAAATTCTGACATGCTACAACATGGATGAACTATGAGCACATTATGCAAAATGAAATAATCCATTCACAAGCAAAAACAAATGCTATATAATGCCACTTATGTGAGATGCTTAGTCATTTGAACTGAGCAGTGTTCTTCAAGGTTCACATTGCTGAAGGCTTGGTCCCGAGGGTACCAAGGGAGATGGTAGAACTGGGAAATGTTAGAACTTTTAGCAGATGGGATCTAGTGGGAGGTCCTTAGGTTATTGGGGCAAGCCCCTGAAGGGGACTATGGGACCCCCAGTTTTTCTTCTTCTTGCTTTCTAGCTCAAGATGTAAGCAATTTTGCTCTGTCTGCATCCATGACACTGAGCCCTCCTGATCCTGGACTAGAAATTCTAGAGTCATTAGACAAAAAAACCTCTTCCCTTTATGAGTTAATTATCTCAGGTATTCTGTTGTAGTTAAGAGAAGCTGACTAACACTTAGAGAAGTCAGAATCATAGGGATAGAAAGTAGAATGGTGATTGCAGGGTTCTAGGGTGAGGGAATGGGCCATTATTACTTAATGGGTATAGACCTTCAGTTTTTTACAAGATGAAAAGTTATGGAGATATAAGGAGATGAAGGTTGCAGAACACTGTAAATATATTTAATACCTCCAGACTGAACTGTGTGCATAACATATTTATCATTTAACCATTTTATGTGTATTTTATCAAAATAAATTAGAAAAAAGTAAAAACCATGTACTCCAATACAGAATAAGAAAGTGAAATCTAACATTATTTATTTAAAATAGTTTCAAAAGGTATAATTTCAGAAAAATAGCATGGTGTGTGCATGCTTTTAAGTACCTTCACCGAAACCTTGAAGCTCTAAATTTAAGCCAATAATTTTGGGGGAAAATGTAAAATCCTAATCAATTCTTACAATTTAAGAATACAAACAGTTTGGCTTTAGTTGGTTTTGTTTTGTTTTGGTTTTTATTCAGAATAAGTGCATTACTATACCCTGTGACAATGATGCAGTGAGATAGGCAAAGCAGGACTTGGTCAGTTGCATACAAGGTCTTGCTCCTGCACTGTCTACTGCTTCTCAAGTGCATCCTCTTCCCTTGCTTTGGTGGCACTTCAGAGGTTTTTATACAAACCAGGTAATATTCAGAATGTGTGAGAGATGTGCCTTTATTTTTTGAAAGGAGGAAAAGAGATGTAAAGTGAAATGTAGAAGGTTTTTTGTTCTGAAAAGAATCTGAAATGGACTGCCTAAAAACCCTCCCTGCACATCCTCCCTTAGAGGTTCTTAATTTAGGGTTTGTTAATTTGAATGTAGAAAAAATTATATCTTTTTCCCACTAACTTCCCCCTGCAAATTGAGCAATTCCTTTAATTACAAATGTGAGCAGTGAAGCTCTGGTAGTGTTTGCACCAGCAGATGTCAAGTGTCTTTTATTGCACTGCAGTTGTTTCGCCTATCCCAAGGTGGGCTAAACTGATCACTACTTTGAAATCGTAGCAGTTATTAAACATACCTGAAAATTTATCATTTAATATAAATGTTTTAATATCTTGTTTACATTTTAAGTACAATAAAAAAGTATAGTTATATTTTCTTTGAAATGCTGTTTTGATTTATGCATCTAAAAGTATCCTGAGAAGGAATCCAATCTGGCTTTCCCTGATTGCCAGAGAAGTCCAGAGTACCAAAAAGGTTGAAATCCTTTTGTGGAAAGCCTTTGGGTACATGTAGGAGTATGTGTACTCTAGTTTAGAGGCTGCTGGTCTTGGGCAAGGCTGATACCCACTCATTGCCCTTAAACCAGGATACACAGGCTTGTTTGTTGTTGTTGTTGTTGTTGTTGTTGTTGTTATCATTATTTATTTATTTATTTATTTTTGCACCAAGCAGTGAAAAATCACTAACTCACATGGGAGATGAATCCTGATTTAAATTCTGTGGTTCTAATTCTGATGTACATCAGAATCCTCTAGGGAACCAGTTAAAATTACACAGCTAAACCATCCCTGGGGATTTCAGATCATCAGGTCCCAGTGGAACCTAGACATCACTGCATTAAAGCCTACATGGGTGATTTTCTTATAAAGCTTCAAATGAGAAACACTGCTTTAAATAGAAGTGCTTTGACAGATTGTTCTATAAGAATTATTTTAAGTTTTACTTAAAAAAACTTTATGTTTGATTCAGAAATTTATGGCAAGAAATTAGTAAGGTTATAGTTTGAAACTAGAACCACTCAAAGTATCTTTTGCATTGGCTGGTGATTGACAGTTCTTAACTATCAGTCCCTGGGGACTATAACACTTTCTGAAGTTATATGCACAGGTCTTCAGCTTAAGGAACTAATGGCTTTCCTGACATTTGTAAAGGTACTCATAATGCAACGGTGTGGAAGGAAGGCTAGCCACCTATATGCTGAAACAGCAAAACTTAATGATAAAATAATAATAATTTTAAAAAATGCAAAACCATTAGACATGCTAAGGAAGCAATTATGAAAAATTCAACAATTATGAAAACTTCATTAATCTAAAGAGAGAAGTATTGAACTATTTATATAATTATTTTATTTCATCAGTATTTCCTGCTTTATATCAATTTTTAAAATAAAAATACTATATTAAGTTTTTGCAACAAAGCATAGAACTGAAGGTAGAATGAATGTGTGTTATTCAATATTCTGTTACTGTGACAAAATACCTAAGAGAAAAGGTTTATTTTGGCTAATACTTTATGAGGTTTTGCCCTCTGGTCAGTAGACCCAATTGCTTTGGGATCTGGCAGACGAAACTGCTCACCTCATGGCAGCCAGGAAGTGAAAAAACAAGACAAAGGAACCAGAATCCCAATATCCCCTTGAAGGGCATGCCCTCAGTGACCTAACTCTGTCTTACTAGGTCCCACCTCACAGAGGTTCCAGTACCTCCCACCAACACTACAGGCTGAGTCACAGGGCCTTAGCACAAGGCCTTACTGAGGACATTTATCAAAACTGTAGTAGGATGGCATAAAATCTGGTTTGATGGTGAAGAGTTCAGGAAATGCTACTCTAAAACATGTCACTGGTTTAATGTCATGGTTTACTAATGACTTAAACTGAGAGCAGACACCTGGGGGACAGCTTTCTCTGAACTACCCTCATCTACCTGGGGTCAGATCCTCCCAAAGGAACTCAGTTGTCCTGGTGGCCTGCAGAGAGTTTCTTCACCTAGGGAAGATCAACCACAAGGTTTTCACAGTGCAGGAGACCAGCAGTCTTTTGATGTGACTACTGGACAAACTCTGTCACAGATGGTCACCAGTTCTGCCTGAGGACCATCTTTCCTCGAGATCATTTATTCTCCCTAAGTCACCTACCTCCCCACTCTCCTTCTTCCCTACGAAAAGAGTGTATAAGTTTCTACTCCTTGCTGGGTTTTTAAAATAAAAATTTTTGTTTTAGTCCTGGGGATTGAACCAGGACCTCACATATGCTAGGCAAGTACTGAACCACTGAGCTACATCCCTAACCAACCATTTATTTTATTTTATTTATATTAATTTATTTTTAATTTTTAATTTTATTTAAAATATTCTTTATAATTTGAGGGGTTTTAAATTTTATTTTATTTCATTTTACTTTATGAGAGTCTCACTAAGTTGCCCAGACTGTCCTCAAACTTGGGATCCTCCTTCCTCAGCCTCCCAAGTCACTGGGTTTACAGATATGCGCCATACACCTGGCTCTTTAAAAAAAAAAAAAAAATTAATAAAATAAACTTCTGAAGTCCCAGTGACTTGGGAGACTGAGGCAGGAGGATTGCAAGTTTGAGAACAGCCTTAGCAACTCATCTATGCCCTTTTTCAATAAAAAACAAAAAGGTATGGGGATGTAACTCAGTGTTAGAACCCCCCTCTGGGTTCAATCCCCAGTACCTCCCCACCCCATGCAAAAAAAGAAAAAAAAGAAAAAAAGAAAAGTTTATCTCCATTCTGGATTTTTCTCCTACATGTAATAGTTTTGTGTTTTTGGACCTATGTCCTCTGCTCATCATAATTCTTGTGTTTTAATTCTTTCTTTACCATAAAGACTGAAGTGTTTTTTTTTCACATTTTAAAATTGAGAAACAATAAATATGTAATAGATGAAATGTATAAATTCTTCTTTGCAACAGTGAGAGATAATATTCTGTATTTTAACAAAAAAAAGTTTTTAGCGGAAAAGAAAAGTGTCATAATCCTTCCTTCATAAAAGAGGTTGAAAGGTTTTCTAGTCAGGGTGATTGAAGGCTGTGAATCTTTGCCCTTTTTTCCCCTGTGCCTCACAGGATAGACTCCTTCCTGCTTTTGTTTCTGGCACGATCTCCCTGGGCAGAAGGGCCCCCCCTATAACACCTACTTATTCGTTAGGGTCAGACAGAAATCCCCCTTTACCCGTCCCTGTCTCCCACAGAATCTTGGTCTTATCTCTATCACGGTCGTTAGCATGCTACATTTGAATTATTCACTTCTATGTCCACCCCCTTGGGAGACTTTACCCTCAGAGCGTTATCTTGGTAGTGTGCCTGGAACAGAGCCTGCTCATTCCATAATTTACTGAGTAATTATATATATAGCTGTCCCGCTCACACCTCCCACCTATTGTATTTGTCTGTGACCACACAAGAGTTCTTAGAGGCCAGCATGGAAATCAAGCTTTGGTCTGCACCCTTCTGCTCTAGCTGGTGGAGCTGAATTTCCTCACGTGACCAGGACCCATCATAAGAAACTGAGTTTAAGCAGAATCAATGCTAGTAGAGGAGCTATGAGCCTAAGGTTTCTGACTAGCAGGAGTGAGAGATGAAGCTGACCGCTCAGCTGGCCACACCCCTTCAGTGTCTGTCAGCTCTTGAGACTCTCCAACTTGTAGTTTTGCTACTGTCGTCCAAGATTCCTTTTATTTCCAGGCCTATCCTGTTAAGGGGCATGTGCATGTGTGTTAGTGTCTACTCAGTTATTAACATAATGCTACCTTAATCCTGATCAAGAAAATCACAATTACTTTATTGTTAGGAGCCACAGCAAAAATATTGATACAGGCACCTTTGGATTTTATTGACTGCCAGCCAGCAATTCACATTCATATGGTAATTGGACTCATGCTGTCTAGCTGGGCCCATTTTCAGGACTCAGGTTACTCATGTCACTCTTGTAATGGGAGAGTTCCCATTGGTTGGGAAAGGATGGTAGGAGGGTGTTCCGGGGGAAGAGGAAACCCCCCCCCCCTCAGGTAGAACACACACGTGGCGGACCCACCTGTTAGGGGACGCACACGGCCTCTCTCTAAATAAAACTTTGTCTCAGTTTGACTGGCTTGTGTTTTTGTGCCCAACCGGGTTGCAAGATTGCAAGCCCGCGTGCACTGACAGCTCAGCAGGGGATCGCTCAGCAGGGGTGCCGCAGGCAGTGCTCGGCAGCAGGAACGGGACTCAGCCGGCCCGGGGCCGGGCAGTTTGCGGCACTTTATGACAACCCAATGAATTTAGTGGAATGCAAAGAAATGAGGGTCTGAAAGTGGTTGTGTTTCATTGTGAAAAGTGGGAAAGGATTGTGTAGATTTGTGAGATCCAGGGGATCTTAGTCATCACATAGATATTTTCAAGTATTAATCTATCAGCAGTGCAGCTGAACTTAAAATTAATGTCTCACTTGGATAAAATACAGTTAATTTGATTTAAGACTAAGTTGCGTGATGATGCAGTTTTCGAGTGGCTTTACCCTATGGCCTGAATTTTGGCAGAAAAGTGATGAAAACATTTATTTTATGTCTATTATTGGGTTGCTGTGAGTATTGTTTATTGTTCTTTCTTCACCTTATATCATTTAATTAAGCTAAGGGTGAGGGTGAAGAGAGGTGAGAAAATGAAGAGAAATACAGTTCTATCCCAAATGGATTTTCTGTAATTTTCCTTCATGAAGGATTTGCTTCTGATTCTACAGTCTGTGGAAATTGAAACCTTGATTTCTCATTTAAACTGTGATTTTATTGTGTATTCATAAGATTGTGAAATACTGTGAAACAGTAAAACTGACTGACTGTGTGTGTACTATCTACAAATCAGTGAGGAAAGTCCTTTCTGGGGCCAGGACTGGTCTTCAGAAGCTCATGCCCTCCTGTTGCTTTCTTTCATCAGAAAACCAACAAATGAAAAACAAACAAAATCCTCTCCTCTCTGAGGCCCCTGGACTGCACATGTATGTCTCTTAGCCCCAGGTGGTCCAACAAGCCACTGGGTCTCACCTTTTTCTCAAGAATAGCACAATTGGTGGGTGCAGTGGTGAGTGCCTGTAATCCCAGCAACTCAGGAGACTGAGGCAGGAGGATCCCAAGTTTGAGGCCATCCAGGGCAATATAGTGAGACCTTAGCTGAAAATAAAAAGTAAGAAGTACTGGGGATGTAGCTCAGTGGTCAGTGCCCCTGGTCTTAATTCCTAGTGTCAATAAATAAATATATATTGAATGAAAGCCACACAAATTCTAGGATCAAACCAACTTAGGTTTTGAAGCCTTTCTGGTGACTTTTACTCACTGCTTCTGTGTTTTCAGTGTCACACATAGATGCCAGTTGCCAGCCTTGTAAGCGCAAGGTGTCTGTAGGAGTTAGATGCAACATGTGAAGCTTCTTGCACAGTGCCTGTTACACTGCATGAGGCTTGAATAGTGGCTCTCAGTCATAGTTGTGCTATCTTAATACACTTATAAATCCTGGATTTTATAATGAGGAGTCTGTGCTTCTCCTGTTTTACAGTGTTAGTTAGGAGTTTTTCTAGTAGTGGTTTGGTGCTGAGGAATCCCTTGTTAGCTTTGCCTCAGGCAACTTTTCTTTCCTTATTAAGTTAATCTGATACCGTGTAAGAAATTAGACTAGTAGATTTTTAGTTGAGGGTTGAATGAGCATTTAGAAACAGCACACACTAAATTGTGCGTTTCTAATTAGAATTTGAAGCATGGTTTTAAGTACTCTAAAAATAGGTCTGTCATCCAAACTCAAAATACAAGGACTTATAATCAATAGTTTGAACATCAGATAGTATTAAAGTAGTTGTTATACTCGGCCTAAACATTTTGTTAAAGTTGTTTCATAAAAATGGCCGGAGATTTTTTTCTAGCAATATGAGAACTGACAAACTTTTGAGATGGTTTATGATAATTTCTAAATAACAGAAACTGAAATGTTTTGCCATCTGATCTTTCATTGCAGGACCCTCTAAAATAACTGAATTTTGTCTGTATCCCTAAAAATTTAAATGAAGCATCATTTTCATGCAATCTTAGCCAAGTGACCTCAGATTGATACAAGTTGGATCGATATTGGTATTTTTATAACCTGAGCATCTACAGTGCCAGTATTGTTTTAAGTAGCAGTGGGTTTGGAGGACTGCTAACAGAGATGCTGTTGGCTGTACGCCAGGGCAAGAATTGTGCTGCACAGCAAAAGTCAGCCAGCTAAGTTCTTAGGTCCATACCTGGGTGTGTGCTGGAGTGGGCCATGGGCTCAGGGACTGAGGTGGAGAAGTCCTGTCCACTCATTGCTAATGATCTCTCCTGAGTGGGCTGCAGAGCTTGCCCAGTGAAGTTACCTAGGAGTCAAGGGAGGATGGCCTGGGAAGTCCCACTGTGGTGGTGAGTGGGAGCATCTCCATCAAGACCACAGCATGGGACAGTGAGTGGAGGGAGGAAAGTGGCTGGGAACCAGTTCTTTGCTGAGACTGAAGGTAACAGAATGTATCTTCTGTGTTATTACCACCCTGGGCAGTAATGATTCTCACAACAATATATGTTGTTGCAAAATATTTTTCTTTGTAATAGAATTAGTATTCTACCAGACATGTAAGCAAAATTTCAGGTATCTAAGAGAGTTACAGAAGTTACCTCTGTAACTCACCAAGTCTAGCCCAGTACAGTACATGTATAAGATGGATGATTAAGAAATCTGCTCTACTGGAGGGCCATTGAAGAGGGCAATGTTCCTGATGCTTCCAAGAGGACCCTAACACAAATTGGCAGATGGCACCACTGGTAGAGGAAAGCTAGGGAGCCAAGAGGCTTTGCACACGTCCCCAAGAGTAAGCTCCAAGGAATCTCAGCTGACTAGATAGGAAGTAGGAAGATGAGTAGATAGGAACAAGGTCAGTTTTGACCAACTTGGTCTTAAACACTTGGCAGGAGAGTATAGCCTAAGCACGTTCTACATGGACATTTAAAAGGAAAAACAATGTTGTTGTTGTTGTTTGTTTTGTTTTATGTAGCTTAAGATGTACCCTTGTATTAGCCCTACCAAAAGTGAGTAAAGCTGGAGACTATAAAGGAAGGGTTCTTGTGTGGGAGTGCCTCATAATACTAATGATCACAAAGGACTCAAGAGTCCCAAGTTTGTCTTGAGTTAACTTGAGCTTGATCTCATAGAAGTACAAATCTTCCTAACCTCCTACATTGATACATTCAATCTTTTTTTTCACTGATATGATTACGAGTTACCTCATCATGGTTTTCCGAGACTGGCTGAAATACTAATTGCTTTTGTGCTAATTGTTTACCAAAAAAGTAAGCTTTGCTACTAATTGTTAATTTGTTAATTGTTGTCTTAGCATGATCCCTGCCCTAGGTATGCCTTGTCTAGTCACCTGCCATCTGCCACTGTGGACCTTTGAACTGCTCTGATGCTGAATATCCTTCACTGTCCACACCCCACCTGATAGAAAAAAAAAGGACTTTGGGTTGTTTCCCCCACCTTTGCTCTCTTTCAGCAGGAAGCCTCTTGGAGATTTTGTCACCCATTTTTCCATAGAAATAGGATATAGAAATGGACCGTGGGGAAATGTAACAGTGGTCCACTTTATGCTTTGAATATAGCCCTTGCTGCTCTGCCACTGCAACTTATTTTTTTAAATGGACATGCTTCTCTCTCTTCCTCTCTCCCTGCTCCTTCCTAATCTCTCCTCCTTCCTAATCTCAAGGGAAACAGGATTACCTTTCTTCCTCATTTTAGGCAGAATTCTCTCTCCCTGAGTACATACCCCTCTAGGAACAAAGTAATAACAGACCTTGGGGTAGAGGAAGATCTCAGAAATGACTATTTCCCAAATTCATAAGTGAATTCCTTCTAACTCCAACAGAGAACACATGGAATATAGCCTTTGAATCCCTCTTTAAAAAGTTCCATTCCTACTAATGGGCAGAATCACAGCCTCTGGGCAGAAGTCCCCTGTGTTTTTCCTTTGCTAGCAAAACAATAAACTTTTTTTTTTTTTTTTTTTTTTTTTGGAGAAAGGGGAAAAAGAAATATGCTCTACTAAGGAAGAAGATACATAAAATGTCATTTGTATTTATTTACCCTGTGTGCAGTGGAATCATACCTTCATGTCCCAGCGTTCAATAGTAAGGGTGGATACTAATGCAGCAAAAAAGCTCGTCTAAAACTGGTTATGTAGGGCAAATACCTGGACAGTCACGTTTGATGTGGTCATGTCAGTTTGACTCTCTTAAGGTCAATGTTCATGCATTGGTGAGATGTCATTTTTCACAGTTAAGATCTTCTAAAATCAACATGGTGACTTATAGAACGAGAAGGTTTTCCTTGTGTGAAGCACCAGTCCCACTAATGAGATTGGCATTAGTCGTTCCTGGCAGGGCTGCTTCTCCTCCAGAGAAGGCTTTGAGGTACTGCTGTACTTGTCCATAGTATCTTCATATGATTTTTAAAAGTCATCTTTTATTTATTTATTTATTTTAATAGTTTTTAAGTTGTTGATAGACTTTTATTTATTTATTTTTATTTATTTATATGTTATGCTGAGAGTTGAACCCAGTGCCTCACACATGCCAGGCTACTGCTGAGCCCCAGTCCTAAAAGTCATCTTTTAAACATGAAAAATAAGAGATTTTGTCAGACATCAGCAGTTATTATAACTTTGCTACCAAATGTTTGTTGTAAAGACAAGTTCAGCCTGCCAGGAAATCTTGCCTAAGGAAGGTAAATAGCTAATCCAGAAGTAGTAGGTGAGGACCATGGGTTATGACTGTTTCTAAGACAAAATTTTTTAAAAAATCTAAATGGCTAAGTACAATTATTTATCAAATGAACTTCCTGTCTCAACTAATTCTGAAATATGATCACCCATGATCCTTACCTTATATGTATTTACAAGACTATAATAGTGGTTTTGTTTATTATTAATTAATTTATTTATTTGCAGGTCTCGGACTCAAACCCAAGGCCTTGCACAGGCTATGCAAACAAAAAAGAGTGCAATTAATACTTTTCTAGTATTATAGACTTATTTATGGAATTGCTGATAGGGAAGTTAACTAAACCTCCCTGTGAGTTGAAGCTCATAAATAATCATTCATAGGGCCTTAAGATACTAGCCAGTTGAAGCAGAGGAGAATCGCAGCCTGGGCATTATCAAGAGCTATCTTAGATGACTGGTTTGCTCTGGGAACCCTTCACATTCGTTGTGTCAATCTGCTGGTTTCTGAGGTGTGCAGATTCCTGTGGCACTGATTCCTATCACAGACATCATTCAAACCTTGACATGGTGCCTTTCTCTTCTGTTTTTCTCCTGATTTTATTCCACCTGCTATTATCAAAACTGAAGCTGGTTGCTTTAAGTTGATAAGGCACCATCTGTTTTGTTTTCTGACTTCTGGATGAAAATAGAAGATGTAGGGGTCTTGATAAACCAGATGAAGGAGGTGCCGAATATGTAGAGAACCCCACAGTATTTCAAGCCTGCTTGTGAAGACCTTGAACAAAGGGCTGTAGTCCAAGACTCAGCATGGGAAATGTTTTTATCAAGCCAGCACCTAGTTTTGCATGCTTTGTTTTTGCCTTCTAGTTCATATGTGTTCCTCCATAGCCTGTACTAGCCCAGTCCCTCACACACTGTCCCACCTGCTCCAATTTTTCTGAATGTCACCACCTCCCAAGCATGGTGGGAGCCTACTTTCCCAACTGGTGATGAGTGACCGAGAGGAAAGAATTCTTTGCCAGGGAGTAGAGAAAGCTAAAGCTAAATGGGTGCACTGGGGCCACACTTTAGAAGACATTTGGAAGGCCAAGGTGCTTGGACTTCATTCTGTAGTCAGTGGGAACTCTGAATCAATCCAGGATTATTCCTAACTGTGGATACAAAGTCCCCCAAACAACAATTTAAATAAAAGTTTTCTTTTATATTAACTGTAAGCAAGACAGAAGTGAACAGCTGGCTGGTACTTGTCCAGCAGGATAAAGGTGTCAGGACCAGGCCTCTCTGTTTTTCCTTTGGCTTCATGATAACCTTCTGGTTACCAGATGGATCCTCCCCCTTAAGTAGTATCACATCCTTGTTCAGAGCAGGAAGAAAAGAAGAGGGAAGAACCATCAGGTTCATGCCACCTAAGTCAGCAGTTCCACAAACCCCACCTACCAACCTCCATTTTCTATTTGTTGGTCAGAACTATGTCCCATGACCAAACAGGTTTCTGTCAGAAAGGAAGCATCAGAGCATGGGGGTTTATTGGTTAACCATCATGCAGTGACAGAGAACCTTCCCTGTATAGACTTGCAGGGAGAATTTCTAGGAAAAAATATGGCATCAAGCATTTCCCCAATTTTTTTTCTCTAGAACTCTTTTTTTCTGGGGGGGAGGGGTCTTGCCTTGCATGAGACCTATCAGTATTTAGAACTTTTGGAGATACGGTGCTGAAAAGTATATGAGGAAATAAAGTCAAATATGGAGCAAACTGGAGTGTAGTAAAAGTCAGAAGGCAATGTGACAGGATAGGAATAGCTAGAAAAGATGTCATGAGAGACTTGAGCTGAATAGTAGGTGGATGGGATTTGAATATTACTATAATAATAGATACATGTCATTATGTATTTGTAAAAACTAATGCAAAATAGACCACCAAGAATGAACCCTAGTGAAAACTTCTAAGGACTTTGATTGATAATGATGTATAAGTTCATTAGTTTTAACAAATGATAACCAGGAAGGCTAAGGGTATGGAGGCATGCCAGGTATATGCACTTTTTGTGCTTTCTGGCCAATTGGGCTGTGAACCTAAAACTACTCTAAAAAAGAAAATAAGATCATATGCAAATGGTTGAAGACATATAGAGGCTGGTGATCCATATGAGGAAGAAAAAGAATAAGGTCACAAATGTAGAAATGACTGTGGTATGGGACACTATGGTTGGCCCATAATTTTAAGCCTTTAAGTTAAATGTTCAGTGGCTACCTGAAATGAATTGGAATGAACCTCACCTTTCAGTACTTACCACTAATTTTTTCAAGAATGTTTTGCAGGTTTTGTTTTTCCTTCTATTTTTATTTTAATTTTTTGGTGGTGCTGGGGATTGAACCCAGAACTTTGTCTCTGCTAAGCAAGCACTCTACTGCTGGGCCACATCCCCGTGTACCACTAATTCTTACTGAATTATGCAAAGTGTACATAAGAAATTTAAGATATTTTACTATTTTCTATAGAAGAGGATTTATTACTGATATTTTGTAGCAGAGCATATGTGTATTTATTTCACTGATTAAACTTAGCCAATTAATGATCTTACGATTAAAATAACATCCACATTTCTTTGTAAAGTGGTTATCGTAAACTGAATCCACTATTTAGAATTGTGTCTTTGAACTGGACATTTCTACTTTGGTCACTTTATTTTACACATAAGTATGGAAGCTCTTCTATGTTGTGGCCAGTGCTAATAATTTTGTAAAATACGGTCATATTGCTGCCTGTAATCACAATGACCCAAAAAACTTGAGGCAGGAGGATGGCAAATTCAAGGCCGGCCTCAGCAACTTAGTAGGACCCTGTTTCAAACAGAAGTGTGGGAGTGGAGATGTAGCTAAGACGCAGAATGCTCCTGGATTTGATCCCCAGTAGTTGGGAGAGTGAGGCAGACATTGGCCATTTTAGTTTTTCTTGAAATAAGTTGTTATCCTGTTAAAGACAACCTCTTTCATTTGGTTACTTTAATTAAGAAGCAAAGTATAATTGAGTTTTAATTATTTTTCCAAGTTACTTTAATGGTTTCTTCTAATTACACATTGCATTTAATTGAATTGGATCTAATTTTACACACTCTGCATTCAGCTGTTGAAATTTAGAGGGGTAACTAGAATCTGTGATTTGGAATTTCTCAGGACAACTGGAAAACTTTAATATGGTTAGACTTTCCACCCCTTTTTGTACTTTGCCCTGTACTTGGCTCCATCATAAACATTTCTCCTGCTGTGGGGCAGTGATAATAGCTAGTTGTGACTCACGATGAGCCCTGGGAGAGGAAGCCACCTAATGGAGATGAAAAGGCTGCCTTTTAATCTGCTTTATACCAACACAGGTGGAAAATACGGCATTTCTATGGGTGGCCATCTGGCTGAAAGAAGGTTTCCCTTTATTTATTAGATGAAAGCCTTTTTTGATTGAATTTTAAATGTGTAATGTTTATTCCTGTTAGCTAAATGTGTCTGAAGGAGTTTGTAGTGTGAATCCAGAAGCTGCTTTCAGTAGTACACAGGCTTAGAAGGTGATTCTCCACAGTTCCCACAAAATGTATAGAACATGTGCTTTTCTGAAATGTGCTTTTGTTCATATTCAGCTAAATTGGATGTTTCTTGGACAAATCATCAAAACAGTTTTAATTAATTGCTTCAGCAAAGGTTGGGCTTACAAACCTTTCCCGCTGAAGTGCCTCCTCATGGCCTTTCAGATGCTGTCGGCAGGGCTGTGTTGTCTACCTGTTTCTCGCCACACAATGCAGGCAACATTCTCTGCATTTGGACAGTGATATTGGGCAGACCTTTCTATATTTTGTAGTTGTAAATATAGCCGTTTAACTTTGAGCCTTGCACAATGTTAAAACCATCCTAGAATAACATGAAATATTTTCTCTTTTTGGACATGGAGTGGATGTGCCTCCTCCTCTCATTTTCTTCCTTCCACTCCTTCTCATCTTTTTCCTCCTCTTCCTCCTCTTCTTCCTCCTCCTCTTCCTCCTTCTCCCTCCTCCCTCTTCCTCCCTTCCTTTTTGGTACTGGGGTTTGAACCCTGGGTACTTTACCACTGAGCCACATCCCCAGTCCTTTCTATTTTTATTTTGAGACAGAGTCCTCCTCAGTTGCCCAGGCTGGCTTGGAACTTATCCTCCTTCTGCTCCAGCGTCCTAAGTAGTTGGATTACAGGCCTACTGTGGTGCCCAGTAGATGATAACATTTTTAAATGCATTGCCAGGCTTGTTAGCCTTCTAGGTTCACTTATGCAGAATCCACTGAAGCTAAAGCAGTTCACAACTGGAAGTTCCTTCCATGTGACAACTGATCAGTGCTATGCAGTGCCTCATGATAAATCCCAAAGTCTTGCAATTTTGGGAAGCATTGACCTTGCCCTGCTTCTTTCATCATATTTTCAACTACCTTTCTTCCTAAACCTGCTATTCTGACTAGTTCCCTAATTACCTCTTATGTTTTTTGGCCTTGGTAATTTTGCTCACACATGCCCCAGCACAGAGAGTTTTCCACTTTCCTCTTTACTTTTCCAGATTCTCTCCAGTCTTCAAAATCTTTACACAGTGATGCTGCCCATCACTAGGTAAAGTGCCCCCAACACACCTTTTCCCACCTCAGAGTCCCTAAAGCACTATGGGCAGCATTTATTTGGTTATTAAACCACCCTGACTTACTGATTTTTCAGAAATTGATTGGTGGGCTGTTGCTTTTACATTAACTTCTCCGTCTTGAAAGTGAATGCTGTGTTCCTGTGTTCTCAGTGCACACAGCCCAGTAGCTGGCTTGTGGTGGGTTATTGGAAATGTCTGTTGGAAAAAAAAGATAGTTCCATTGATAGCAGCAAAGAGACCAGCATCAGGGGTTGGCTGATGTTGTAGAGACAGTTCAGATTTTGAAAGAGTTTTAAACCATAACAGAGATACACCAGCATATATTCCCTAGAGGTTAGGTTGGACCTATGTTGGAAAAACATATGTATAAACACAGACTTAAAAGTGACTGACCCAGAGATAGTACTTTGCCTCATGATAGGAGGTAACCATTCAAAGAGAAGAGAGATCACCAGGTGAATCAAAAGCTCCAAAATACAGTGTTACCTAGAATTACAGGACAAAGGAACAGATGTGAGAGAAGGAGATAGATACATTATTCATTCAATACAGGTTTGGCATCCTTAGTCTAAAAATCCATAATGCTCCAAAATCCTAAACTTTTTAAGCATTGACATAAATGAAATAAGTAGAAAATTCCAAACCTGATCTTATGTGGTGGGGTGTAAATTGCAGGCACACTGAAAATATCAAATAAAATTACTTCAAGGCTAGATGTATAAGTTGTATGTATGAAACAAATGAATTTCATGTTTAGACTTAAGGACCATCCCTAAATATTGTTATGTATATGCACATGTTCCCAAACCTGAAACTATCCAAAATCTGAATTGCTTCTGGTCCCAAGCATTTCAGATACTGCTACCTAGCCTATAATAGAATTTCTTGTACCAAACAGTGGTGTCCTATTGAGTAGGGTCAGAATAAATGTGAGCAGGAGGAAAACTGAGGAAACGTGGGAAATAAAATCCTGGTTTGTCTGATGCTAACTCCCATAAGCTCTGATTATGCCTACACAAGTTTATAAATAGTTATGAGAAGCTATCGCCTGTAACCCCAGGGACTACAGAGGCTGAAGCAGGAGGATCACAAATTCTAGGCCAGCCTTGGCAGTTTAAGGATATCCTATCTCAAAATGAAAAAAATTTTTTAAAAGGCTGGAGATGTAGCTTAGTAATAAAGGGCCCCCGGATTCAATCCCCTACCAAAATAAAGATAATAATGACTATGTGGGGAGGGTACTAACCCAAGGGCCCTTTACCAACTGAGCTACATTCCCAGTTCTTTTTATTTTGAGACAAGTTCTCACTAAGTGGCCTAGGCTGCCCTCAAAGTTATCATTCTCCTGCCTCAGCCACACAGGTCATTGGGATTACAGGCATGTGCTACAATGCCTGATTATAAGACATTTAGCTAAGAAGCAGCTCTCAATTGTGTGGAATAAAGCAAAACTCATTAAGAGTTATGAAATTACCTGTTTGCTTATTATTCTAGCACAAATTTCACAAATAACATTGGATATTTATTCAAATAACATTGAATAAATACAAGAAGTGAATATATATGAATATATAAATGTAAAGATGGCAATGTCAGGCCCGCTGTGTTAACCTTTTCTGTACAAACTGAAATTATTAAATTAAATATTCAAAATTGCTAATATTTAACCTTTTTTTAACTACTAAAAGTGATTTCATGCGGTTCAACCTCTGATCCTGTGTTCTAGATTACCTTCCCAAAGCTGCCTTCACAAAGCTATTAAGTCCACAAAATCCAAATCAAGGAGCAACAGAGAAATGCTCAGACAGAGATGGGAATTCAGTTCTAAACTTTTGTTGCTTCCCAGTCTACATTTCATGTTTTATTAAAAATAGTAACTGAAATACATTATCCTTATGGGTATCAAGTTCACTTGTCAGTAAAGCATAAGTTCAGGATGGTCCTATGCTGTAGTCACGTCTCAGGGCAGGCATTTTGCTAAAGGCATAGATCATTTGTTGGCTCAGTGATTGGAAGCAGTTCAGAGAAGACTCTTCAATAGGATCACATGTTCAAAAGTAGGAATAAAGCAGTGAGAACTCCAGGATCTTTGGGAAGATATTGTAAGGAATGTAATAAATTGTAGAGGATGTGGAAGGAGAGGCATTTACTGGAGCTATGCAGCAGTCTTACTAGACGACGCTCCCAGTGCCTGCTGCCTCTCTTTTTTTTTTTTTTTTTTTAATAGAGTGCATCAAAGAGACAGAGTCCCAGAGCACAAGGGCGCCAGTCTGGATCCTTCCTCTTGTCTTTATTGCCACAACCTCAGATGTGTCACTAATGGAATAAAGCTTTCAAGTGAGGAGGAAGATCAATAAAGATTTCATAAGGCTAGCAAAGACTTACTGAACACAATAGTATGCAGCTCAATTAGTTTTCTTTTTTTTAAAATGAAAGAAGAGATTTAAATAATATTGGAAAGTCACCCAAATTACATGAAGTAGTGTTTTTAAGTCTAAACATGATAGATATAGCTATCTGCTAGTCCTATCTGCTAATTACCTAAGATTTCCAAATTTTTTAATTTTGGGAATCTGAAAACGAATAAATTCCTGTATTCATTGTGTTCTTCAGTAGTGAAGTTTTTTGTATTTTGTCTTTAAAAATTACTCTGTGGAGATTTTATTTTTCTGTCATCACATTTGAGGGTTTTTTTTTTTTTTTCTTTAAGGCTCATTTTTGTTTTACTTTTAGTAAAGGACATTGCATCGTAGAAAACAATCATCTCTCCAAACTGCAGAAAGAGTGCTTATTACCCCTTCCTGAGCCAGGGCAAGCCCTAAAAAAATCATACCTGAGGCCCCAGGGGATACAGTCATTTCTCCTCTTGTGGTAGCTGAGCTGAAACCAGTGCCTCACCCAGACTTTCATCCTACATTGGTCACTTGCTCCCCAAGTTACCCTAGATTTGCTTTCCCACAAAGCTCTGATGAAATAGAAATCCAGTTTCCTACGTGTGTAGGGAATAGGGAAGAGCCAAAGATACTCTCTATGCTTTACTGAACCTTGCTGCAGGCCAGACTGTGCGCTGCCCTTCTGTACATTATCTCATTTCATTTCCAGAACTCAGAAACTGGTTTCCCCTTTTACAGATAGGGAAATTAAGACTTACTTTATTTAGTGACGTACTGAGGATTCACAGTTCACAAGGGACAGAGCCTTATTAACAGCCAACGGGCACCGATTGAGCGTGGAATGCCCAGGACTCTGGAAGAGCATGGAAGTTGGGGGAAGAGACTTTCTGGTCACTCATCAAGTAAGAACCAGGGTGCAAGATCTGAACCCAGGTTTCCCTGTGTCTTGGGCTCTTACCATGACACACACAGTGTCCAACTGAATGATTAGAAACAAGTACTATGTAATCTTGAGCTAAACAAGTTGAGAATCTTTAAAACTTTTTTGTATTTTACTACATTTAACATGTCAGTTTTACATGAATATAGACATTTTTTCAGATGGATTTTAAATTTGTTTTGTGATGAGTGTGACTCCAAGGGTCTCCTGGATAGAAATGAATTCCCGACTTCCAGATGGTAATGAAGAGTGCAGGTAGACCTCTATGCACAACTAGAGTTCAGGCAACGAAAGTCAGAGATAGACAGATTCAAGTAACCAAGCCTCCAGTTTAATTAAATTACTTTTTGACATGAATTGCAGCATAATAAAGCAAATTACAGTCAAAGGAAAGCTTTTTATCATGGCTTATTCAGAAAAGTGACTCATACTGAACATGTTTTGGGGTCTTGCTTATGTCCTTCATGGTCCAATTGTTGCATGATATTCAGTTAGTGTTGATGTTTGCTGTCAGGACTTGGGGAACTAGAGAGTCCATTCACCAGATAAAGATGAAATAATGTCTAACTCATCCAGGCATGACAGACATGAAAACATTTTAACTGTATTCTAAACCAATGGTGCCTATTATCTTTAAGTTTCCTAAGAATAATACATAGAATATTCCTGAACATCTTGGGTAATTAAGGCTTTACTTTCTGTGCACTGGTAGTGGTGATAAAACAAAATTAGAATCTACTCCCTCCAAATCCCTGTGGCACTCTACCTTCTGTTTAAGTTTTTACTTCTTTATGAATGTTTGAAAGATTAGCTTTTAAAATAAGGGAAGACTGGACATAGTGGCACACGCCTGTAATCCTAGTGGCTCTCTGGAGGCTGAGGCAGGAGGTTTGAGAGTTCAAAGCCAGCTTCAGCAATTTAGCAAGTCCTAAAACAACTTAGTGAGAGCTTATCTCTAAATAAAATATTTTAAAAAGGCTGGGGATTTCGCTCAGTGGGTTAAGTGCCCCTGAGTTTAATCCCTAGTACTAAAAACAAATAAATAAAATAAGAGGAGAACTTGCTGTATCCCAGTAAGCAACTAGGTTTCCACCATACTGTTTTGGTCTTTTGGGGTGCTTCTAAAGTTGAGATTGAAGGTCAAGACAAACCGATCATTGCTTCCAGACCTCTCCGTGGTGACTGCTCACCACATGATTTTGGCGAGTGGGCTGAGGGCGAACATTAAGGAATTTCAGAGCAGTCCGGCCTTCTGCTTCCCCTCCTGGGTCAGTGTCCACTCATACGTGTCTTGTTTGTCCCCTTCCCCCAGCACCAGTGTGAGTGATCCTTTCCCTGGGGTAAATTGCCAGGCAAAATTTCCTTACGCGCGGCAAAGTCGTATTAGAAACCACTGGCTGGGGCCTTTTGTGGTTGAAGTTTGGATTTGCTGTCTGCCTGTTCTCTACTGAATCTTTACAATACTCATCCCTGCAAATAAGGTAAAAGAGCTCAAGCATATGAAACTTAAGCCAGTAATCAACATTGTGGTGAAAGCTGTTATTTGAAACAAAGAAGTTGTTTGAAACTGGCAGTTAGAACAGTTTTGTAAGATACGATTTAGTCTCTGGTTTTCCATGCCGTAAACACTATATGTAATAGAAATACAGCCATAAAAATTCAGTATTTACCTTGTTTAGAGGGCAAAGAGTGGGTCTCTATAGTTCACCTGTAGATTTTTAAAGTACATCTTGGGATCCATTTTTATCATTAGTCTTTCTGAAACATAATTATTTATGATACACTTTTAACTTCAAAAATTTGGATCCCAGTTTTCCAGGTAATATATTCCGTGCTGCTGTTAGCTGAGTGAGGAAGTCAGAAATATGTAATATGTCAGTGAGAAAGGGCTACAGGTGAGGAGAGATGGGTGATGGGGTGCCGTTTTTAAATATAACTCTATTATCCCAATTGAGCAGAGATGCAAAGAAAGTGAAGGAGAGATTTGTGTTGTTACCTGGAAGAAGAGCCTTTGGGGTATGTGCTAAGTCTTGAGATAGACTGCAAATTCAAGTCTAGCAGAGTAATAGGAAAAGTGATTAAAGATAAAGGTCAAGCCATACAGTACCTTTCATGCCAGGTAGAGACCTTGGATTTTATTCTGGGAGATATTGGAGAGTTTGGAGCAAAGGAACAGCATGGCATATTTTAAATGGGATCTTTAACTGAAGATCTTTAACTGAAGGGCAGGATCAGATACACCTGATAAGAGGATATTGCATCTATGCCAGGTGGTGCATGCCTTAGCAACTCAGGAGGCTGAGGCAGGAGGATTGCAAATTCAAGGCCAGTCCTAGCAATTTAGAGAGACCTTCCCTCAAAAAAAAAAATAAATAAATAAATAAAATGGGCTAGGGATGCAGCTCACTGGTAAAATAACCCTGGGTTCAATCCCTGGTACCAGCTCCCTGATTTCCCCGGCACCCAAAAAGAATACTGCAGACATTTGAGAAGAGATGATGCAAAAGGTGGGTGGTCAGATGCTTTTTAAGGTAGAGTTTAAAGAATCTACTAGTGGATTGAATGTAGGAAGTAAAAAGATAATCCAAAGATGACCCCAAGGCTTTGAGCCTGATCAGGTGGAAGAATGAAGAAGCCTTAGTTGAGGGGGATGCTGCACTTGGAGCAGTTTGTGGAGGCAGGAAAAATCAAGGGCTTGGTGTTGACATGATTTTTGAGGCAGAAGCAAGCATCCTTTGAAAGTATATTAAATCAAATGATACACGTGGGGACAACTTTAAACTTCCCCTTTTTAATAATCTTGTTGAGCTGGGGGTGTAGCTCAGTAGTAGAGGGCTTGCCTAGCAGCATGCCCAAGGCGCCCTGGGTTCAATCCCCAGCACCACAAATAAATACATAAATAATAATAGTCCTTGTTGTTGTACTTGATTGGAAACTTTTCCAAAATCCTATTAAATTATCTCTACTGGTTGGAATTTTAAAACTCCTAATGTATGGACTTTATAAGACCTGAGATCAAAGACCTTAGTGTCCAGTGGTGCTTCCTCATGGCTGCTTGATGTGTGAATTGGACAGACAGAATAAGAGCTCTTTGTGGAACCCCTAAGTGACACGTGAGCTGAGATCATTGACTTTTGGACATATCCTTCCCTACGTGAGGGTGGGAGTTGTAAGTGCTTCATTTTTTTCATTTCCTGAGTCTATTCTCTTACCTGATACAAAAGTGTTGACTGGGTAAATATTTCTGAATAAATTTCAAGAAACTA
Organism: Urocitellus parryii; assembly: GCF_045843805.1. Lineage (NCBI taxonomy): Eukaryota > Metazoa > Chordata > Mammalia > Rodentia > Sciuridae > Urocitellus > Urocitellus parryii. The sequence continues at coordinate 28,131,041 of NC_135538.1, forward strand.
AATATATCTTGTCTCTCTTGTCTCCTTTTATAGCTCCTGATGGCAGTAAAGCGCAAGATAAGAAGAATGCTCCCAACCGCCCCTCCTCTACAGCTTCAGGACAAAATAGCATTCACTCAGGAAATAAACCAGGTACGACGCATTGCATTTACTTTGGGAAAATGTAGGTTATTTCAAAGGCCTTAGAGGCATGCTGAGGAATTATAAACTAAACTAGAGTTTAAGAGAGCTGGTTTCCAGTCCTGCCACCCAAACACACTCATGGGGATTTGTGAGTTGAAATCTGAGGGCCTCTCACAGGTTATTTGCTGGTTTACTCCCCCGTTGTCAGCTAGAGGGTGGGCATTGTGCCTTTTAACAAAATAACCCTAGTAAACTCATGAAGCCAACACTAGATGAATAAACGAGTTAGCAGGATATAAAGGTTTTCTCTCTTTAAAATGGAGATTCAGCTTCACGGCCTGCTTTCCTCACAGAATCATTTTGACAAGTCATTGAAATGATGTATGTGGATGCATTTGTTTACTGCCAAGTAGTGTTAAGAGGTAATAATTTTACTGTTCTGTTTGAAATGGTGTATACAACACAATTTTTTCCCCCAGCATTATTGCATATCTCTTTTGTGACTTAAAAAAAAAAAAAAAGAACCACTTAAAGAAATCTTCATGTAGTAAAGCTCACATAGAATTATGGTTTTGTTCCCTACAAAGCTTGCACACCTACATGGTAATTTCATTTTTAATAGCCTGTGATTCATGATCTGTTCCACTCGGTGATACAAAGAAGCAGTCTGTAAACAAATACAGTTGAATAGACAGAGCAGCTTATGGCAGATTCTTAGTAGGGATGAACATACAGTATGGCACTCAGATATTACAGGACGGTACAGCAAACTGAAGATCACTTGAAGTTTTTGGAATCCTACTTTATGCTATATTCAAGGCCAAAGAACAATAAATCACCCAAGAATAGTAAATTAGAATAAAGATATTTATAATTAGGTCTAGTCTCACAGAAAACATTCTCCTTTGTACTTTGGGATTTTTCCCCCCTCCAATGAGGAAATCATCTTGAACAGAATAGATAAACCAGGCTTGTCTTTTTGTTTGTTTGTTTGCTTTTGGGGAGGGCAGCATTGGAACTAGGGGCACTCTACCACTGAACTAGTCCCCAGCCTTTTTTCTTTTCTTTGTTTTGAGACAAGACCTTTCTCAGTTGCCCAGGCTGGCTTTAGACTCCTGAATAGGTAGAATTACACGTGTGTACAACCAGACCTAAATCAGTAAATCACCCAAGAATAGTAAATTAGAATTTACTATTATAAATGACAGCTGGCCTGTCATTTATAAGAAAGACAGTAACAATTGTTGTTGCAAGGGTTGCTTGAGCAGTTATTAGCAGGAAAGGATGTGCATTGTCAGCAGAGTTCTGATTCACAGGCTGCGATTTCCCCCTTTAGTCAGCTTGGCTCTCATTCATTCACTTATTAATCCATCTACTCACTTAACCCCTGGCTGCTATTTTGTTTTTACTGAGCAGATTCTTCTGTGCCTGGGAGTCTGAGAGGTACTGTATGCACAAACAACATGGCCCTGTAGAACTTATTCTAGCAGATTTTATTCCTTATACCCAGGTGAGAATCCTACTAGAAGAAGTTCTTTAGCACAAAAACCTCATTATTTAACAATGAGAATTGAACACAGCTAAATTGTAGCTCTCAGGTTCTCCCCATCCACCACTGCTTCTAACTTCTGGCATTCTTTACTGTGTAGTCAGTACCTATATATCCTGCTAACTCATTTATTCATCTAGTGTTGACATCATGAGTTTACCAGCGTTATTTTGTTCTGTACAGAACAGTCAGGGTTTCTGCATATCATCAAAGACAGGAGGAGACTGCAACTGCAACTTTACTTATACCAAAATCCTGTTTCTTTTTTTTAAAAAATTCTTTTTGTAGTTGTAGATGGACAGCAAACCTTTATTTTATTTATTTACTTATATACTTATTTTTATGGTGCTGGGGATTGAACCCAGGGCCTTGTGCGTAAGAAGCAAGCACTCTACCAACTGAGCTATGTTCCCAGCCCAAAATCCTGTTTCTTTTAAGCCCTTCTTTCTTCTGAGAATCAGTAACTTAATTTTATGCTAACGATTAAGATTCCATGTGGAATATACATAATGGTAAATTATTTTGTGTACCTTGATTTCATTTTCAGGGAAAATGATGTGGGAATGGAAACAAGAAAAAAGGCAATGTATTATAGAAAGTTTACTATTTACTTGAAATTCTTCAATTGTAATTTCTCCTTTTTGAAAACCTATCTTTAAGGACAACTTTTGTCAATTTTTAGTTATTAAAACTGAAATTTTAATCTCTAATGTTTAGAGTTTCAAAAGTCTTTTTGTAGTTGCATTGCCTCATCAGTCCAGGTTAATGGAAGCTTAATATCCTCCGTGAAGGCTGGCTGTGGTCGTTCAGTCATTCACTCAATAAATGCTTATTGAGTCTCTTCTTTTTGCCAGGCACAGGCCTAGGCATTGGGAATGCAGCAGTGAACAAGAGACCAGCCTCTGCCCGCCTCCACCTCCCATTTGTGTCTGTCACAGGTGTTAATGATATTCCCAGCCTTTTTTATTTGGGGACAGGGTTTAGCCAGTTGAACTTGCAATCCTACTTCAGCCTCCTAAATTTCTGGGGTTACAAGCTGGTTGTACTTTTGGACCAGGGATTAAAACCAGAGGTGCTTACTTAATCACTGATTATACATTTCAAAGGCACTTAAATGGGAAGCATTACATTGCATAATCAGGAGCTGCCTCATTACTGCAGGAGACCCAGGTCTTGTTATGGCTGTCAGTATTGGTGTGGGTAGGTGAGGACTTGCATATTTTTCTTAATTATTTCTTATTTTTTGATACTGAGGATTGAGCCAAGGCACAGGATGCCACAGTTACATCTCCAGGCCTTTGTAATTTTTTTTTTTGGGGGGGGGGGAGTTGGTATTGAACTAGGATTGAACTCAGGGGCACTCAACCACTGAGCCACATCCTCAGCCCTATTTTGTATTTTATTTAGAGACAGGGTCTCTCTGAGTTGCTTAGCACCTTGTAGTTGCTGAGGCTGGCCTTGAACTCCTATCTCAGCTTCCCAAGATACTGGGATTACAGGAGTGTGCCACTGTGCAGGCTCCTTTGTATTTTTTGAGACAGAGTCTTGCTGAGTTACTTAGGGCCTCACTAAGTTGCTGAAGTTGGCCTTGAACTTGTGTTCCTCCAGCCTCAACCTCCTGAGTAACTGGGATTATGAACCATATGTTATTATTAATTCTTCACAAAATTTTGTATAATATTTAGCATGTACTTAAAAGAAAGTTAGGAATGGCACATTCTTTATTGATTTGTTGTCTATTGACAGAATTTGTCAGTGCAATTTAAAAAGTAAACTATTACAAACTTCAATGTGCTTATGATTTTTATAAACAAAGTTGATTTTCAACTTTTCTATTGAGTTTTAGAAGTAAACCTCATATTAGTTAGTGAATATTTTAGGTGACAAGTTAAAATTTGTCTTTCTAACTTTATCTTCAAGTTCTTTCTTTCTTCAAAATATCATTTTGCTTTCTCCAAAACCCAATAACCTAGTATGGTGGTGCATGTCTGTACCTAGAAGGCTGAGATAGAAAGGTCACAAATTCAAGGCCAGCCTGCGTAACATAGTGAGACCCTGTCTCAAAATGTTTTATAAATGGCTGGGGATAAAGGTCAGCATCAGAACACTTGCCTGGCATGGGCAAGGACCTGGATTCAATTCCCAACACCACCAAAAAAAAAAACCCCAAAAAGCCCTTGACTGACCCTTAACAAATTGCCTGAGAAGGGACCACATGACCACTTTCCTGTTTCACAATTAAACCCTTTGGAGGCAGGTCCCTATTTTCCTACAGAAAGGTTAACCTAAAACTGAGCCTGGTGGTGCACACCTGAAGGCCCAGTTACTCCAGAGTTTCACTTGAGCCCAGGAGTTCCAGACTAGCCTGGGCAACATAGTAAGACCCCATCTCAATAGAAACAGACCAAAACAGGCATACCTAAAACCAAAAGCAAAGTGTAACATGGTCATCACCTGCCTTCTCATGAGTTCCACTGCCTGGTTTATGCAGGCTCCTGATAGGCTGCATAAACCTCAGTATGGATCCTGTTTGTTATTATACAGTTTTTCTTTCCTTTAAATTTACAAATTCTATGAAGTCATAGGCTTTTGGGTGCAAGGCTTTTAAATTTGTTAATGAAGCACTCCTATGTGGTCTCTAATGTGTGAGGCAGCTTCCTGTTTTGAACATGAGACCCTAAAAGTATGACATCAATTTAGTAGATAGAACAACCTGATTTTTAGTGTGATTATTGTTATTATTTGTTTCTATATGAGCCTGTAAAGGTAGCCCTCTGCTGGACAAATGGGGACACACATGCGCAGACACACAGGGCATCTCTGTATAATCCAAAATCCTTACTGTGCCCAGTGAGTCCAGTGACTTGGCCCTGTGTCTCCAGGCCCAGAGCCTGTTGATCTCACTCTGCTTGAGTCATTCAGATCTCCCTGTTTCTTGATCACATGAGGCACTTGTGACCTCAGGGCTTTTGCAGGGTTTTTGTGGAATATCTGCACAGCTGACTCCCTCATTTCCACCAAGTATATACACAAAAAAATTATCATCACATCAAGACCTTCCTTAGACCTCATCTAAAAATTTAAGCATCCTCTTCATAATGCTCTTTATTGCTTTGTTGTCGCCTTAGCATTTAACTCAATCTAACATTCTATGTCCTTTTCATTCTAGTTATTATTTTTTATTTATCTTGTTTATTAGATTTTTCCTGAGTAGGATGGTAAAGCCCATGAGGACTGAGGTTTTCATCTTTATGTTGGCTGCTATATTTCTCAGTATACAGAACAGTGTCTGGAACTTAGTAAATATTTCATGTGAGTTGAATGAATAAGTTGATTTCCTGGGCATTACATGCTAAGCATTATACCGATGCTCACTATCTTTATGATGATGTGAGATTGGTTCTGTTTTTGTCCTCATTTTTACAGGTAATAAATAAAAACTATGTCATAGCTTGAGGAGGGTAAGTAGTGTGACTGTATTTATATACCAAGTGACAGAATAGAAACTGAGTTCCTGTCAGGCTGATTCTAGTCACTTCTAACTAGTAAACACCTGCTCAGTATCAACTCAGTATGGATCCTGTTTGTTATTAAGAAACAAATTTTTTGATATTGAAAGCATAAAAATAATAGAAGTTTCATAGAAACACAAAACATCATTTATATTTTTGGATGAAATAGCATAAAAGCCACAAATAAATTATGACCTTACATTGTTTTTATTTTATATTTTGGTGTTGCTGAGTATCAAACCCAGGACCTTGTGCATGCTAAGCAGGTGCCCTACCACTGAGCTATACCCCCAATCCCACATAATGCTTTTAAATAGAAGAAAAATGCTTTGGAATTCTCAGAAGAGTTATAATATTCAAGGTATCACTGTAACTAAGGACACATGTACTGACTGTTCTAAAACATAAAGTGATATTTCATTCATCACATTAATGAGACCAAAGAATATTTTAACATATATTTTTTTAAAAAACCATTCTTTCTCTCATATATATTTTTTTGTCTTACTTTCAGACCTTCCACTTGTGCTACGGGTTGATGACCGGCAGCGGCTGGCCCGGGAGCGACGCGAGGAACGGGAAAAGCAGCTAGGTACCCCAGACCCCCATCCCCAGCCTCATGTGGTCATTGAGGGACATTCTTATTGACATGTCACACTTTCTTCTCCGGGACAAGGGACACTTGACACTGGGCAAATGGAAGTCGCTGTAACAACCATGCTGTCTTGCACACCTTTATGAAGATTGTGAAGCTGAGTTTAGCATGTGATAAAAACACAGGGTAGTGTTAAATAACAGCAGGCTCCAGCCCCGGGATTAGGGAGCTCATTCATTTCTTAGTACATTGTAATCACAGTGTATCATGGGGCCCCACAGGGCGTGCACTTAGGAGAGGGGTGATGGTGTTACTTACATTTTAAAGCTGAGAATAAACAAGGACAGTAAACAGTTGGTTCTGTTTTCTGACAAGTTTGAGACTATGCGCTGCTGGGGCACTTAGTGGTCCATGTTAAAGCAATGCTGCTGTTGAATTTATAGGCAGAAGCATGAGAGGGATTTTCTCCTATTACCAGAGGCCCTTGTGAATCGGGCTCAGTGGCTCTGATATTTGACTGCAGTCTCTTGGCAAACTGAATCAGGACTAGCTTACCAGAAAATGGAGACCTGAACACTGGGGCAGAACAGTCACTCTCTCTAGAACCTTGGGCAAGGAAGCTGGCACCAGCTCCCCTTCACTTGATGTCCATTTATACGGTTGCTGGAACAGGATACTCTGTTTATGTACCTTGAAAAGATAAAATGCCAGGTCAGTGTGTCCAGAATGTGTAGGCATTTAAAACAAAGACTCACTAAGGTTGCCAAAATCTTCCCAGAGTATGGCCCATAACTTTTTTGAAGTCCTGCAGCCTCAGAGAGGTAACATTCCTACCGTTACACAGAGGAGACCAACCCCGATGTCTCATCCCTTTATTATTCCTTTTTGAGAACCTAGACTTTTCGAATTGTGTGGACGCTGGTTTTCAAGTCTGTTGGCACGGCTCGCAGCTTTCCACACAGGCCTACTCCTCTCCCTTGCTGTAATGGCCAGGTGAGGCCATCTCTTCTGCTGCCAAACTTTTTTAGACACAGATTTCAATAAGTTGGTGGAAATGAAAAGGCTCTACTGTTTTTCTGAGGCTGGTGTTTCCTCCCAGGCCTAATGTTCCCTGTCCCTAATGGGTTTCCAGCAGGCAGGCAGGCAGGTTCCAGGGAAGCAGCCGGGCCATGGCCTTGAGGCTTCCTTTCTCCTGGGCACCATGTCCATTGCTCCCCAGTAAGAAAGATTGGTAGGATGATGGCCAGAGTGAGGGAGCAGGGGAGAAGGCAGAGCTGTGAAAGCCAGAAGAAGCTCCAGATGACCAAGCATAAGAAACTGACTACTGTGCTGGGGTGGTTAATTGTTTGCACTGTTTCCAGATCCATCCCAGTTAGCACTTTTGTCCCCTTCCATCACCTGTGTTGCCTCAGAGGTACAGCATTCCTAGAAGGAAAGCATTCCATAGTGTCAGGAGGCCACTCCTTTATGGTTTAAATCCCACTATGAGTTAGCTTTTACATATTTAACTCAGATCTTTTCATTGTGGTTTCTTTAATATTCTAAGCCAAGCATTAGTAGTTTTCTGTGGAAAACAGGAATATGCCGGTCAAACAAAAATAATTTCACTTCTCATGCTGTAAAGGTGTAAGACTCTCAGTTCTGAGAGCTGGGGTTATAACTCAGTGGTAGAGCACTTGCCTAGCATGCTTAAGGCCCTGGGTTGAATCCTCAGCACTACAAAAAAAAAAAAAAAAAAGAGAGAGAGAGACCTTTACCTCTGAGTCTGCAAATTCTCCCTAAAAGAACCTAGCTTTGTATGCCGAGTGGCAAGAATTTTGAAGTTGTAGCACCATATTTCAATTCATAGCAATAATACCAAACATGACTCATTAATTTATATGTTCAAAAACTTCATTGTACAGACATTGTGATGAAAAGATGGGTAAAGGGAGTCTAGTGAGGCCAGAGAAGCCAGCAGTAGGTATAGTATGTGACCTGTGTGCTGACAGCAGGTGTGCACAAGGGTACTGGGAGTCCATAGAAGTGCCTAACCCAGCCTGCCTTGTGTCTGGTCCCACTGAGCTCCCAGCATGGAGTCAACCAGAGGGACAGATGGGCAGGGATTATAGAACAGAGTGGGAAAAAAGCAGGTGGAAAAAAGGCATTCACTAAGAAACCCAGTTTGTTCTTCAGATTATTATATGGATCAAAGTAACTTTCAGATAATTATATGATTTTATTATCCCAACTTTTCTCATTATGTGACTCAGTATATAATATACATCTCCTTATTCCTAGTCCTGCCACATTAAATATCATATTTTTATTAATTCTGACTTCATCTGTTTTTTTGTTACTAGAGTCATCATTTTAATATGTCAGTTCTAATTTTTATTTTTCTTTGCATTATTTTCATTTTCTTTTTGAATTTTAAAGCAGTGCCTTTTACCTGCTGTTTTTAGTTTGATCTATTATAATTGCCAAGTCTTGTGAGGCTTCCATCAATCTTCATAAATATGTGAATAAACATATGCAAAATTTGTATATTTGTATAGGTGTCATGAGAAATCCAGCACCTAATCTAAGCTGTGCCTTAAGAGAACATGAGAGTTGTTTCTAAAAAAAACTATAATACTAAACAAATATCACAAGGTACACCTGACTACTCAGAAACTAAAATTGTGCTTTCCAGAAGCTGTGACAGCACTGGAATATTTAAAAAAGAAAGAAAAATGTAGAGTGTGGTGGTGCATGCCTATAATCCCAGCTATTTATGAGAATGAGTCAAGAGAATCCCAAGTTGGAGGCCAGTCTCAGCAATTTAGCAGGACTCTCAGCAATTTAATGAGACCCTGTCTCAAGAAGAGCTGGGGATGTGACTCAATGGTAAAGCGCCCCTGGGTTCAATTCCCAGTACCAAAAAGAAAAAAAAAAAAAAAACCCTATTGCTGAATAAAAAATATATGGAGTGTGCTTATTTTGAAAACAAAAACTAGTTCATACTGTCAGCTGTTATTGAGCTTTCCAACTGAAACTCTGCAAGTAAAAAAAAACAAAAGGGGCGGGTGGAGAGGAGTCCATAAATTTTGAGAAGCAGAGTTAAAAATGAATGACCAGTGAGACTGATTTTTACTGTTGGATATGGGTTGAAATTAATATTGAAATCATTAAGGTTTGGGGTTCACATATTTTAAAAAGCAAAGTAGTGGAGGGGGAGTGAAGGTCTGGTGTCTTGTTCCTGGTGGCCTATTTGCACGCAGGAAAACTCTATTGGTGATTTTCTGTGGGTAGATCTGAATCATGCTTTAATGCTTTTTATGGTAGGATTAAAGCACATGGCCTGCTCTTTCTACATTATCCTTTCATTTTTCACATAAAATCATGTATAATTCTTCATGTCTGAGACTGTCCTCTCAGTTGTTTAGGCATATGTCCTCTGAAAGCTTTATTTTTCTGCCTTAAAAGCTTTATAAGTGGTATCCTCAATCACACCATCTAATTCTGTTCAGGCCATTCTTTCAAACTGCCCGATCTTGAGTGCTGTATCTCTTTGGCTTTCTCTCCTCTAAGCTTTAGTTTTATATTTCCTAGGAGTGGTGAGGGTATCATTTGTTCTTATTGGTTCAACTCTCCCTTTTCGATGTTGTGGATTCCACATTCCCAGCTACTCATAAGGCAGCAGCTGGTGCCCTTTTGCCTGAATCTCAACTTCTGTACAACTTAATTGTGCATTTATCTCGCACTCTCAAACTGAATTGTCATGATAATATCTGTGTCCTAATCATTTGCACTAGTTCTTTTCTGGCTTCAAGAAATTATTTCGTGGTGATTTGGGAATCTGAGGCAGGAGAATTACAAATTCAAGGCCAGCCTGGACAACTGAGCAAGACCTTGTCTCAAAAATTTTTTAAATAGATGGGAGGGGGTGAGGTGCTGAGGATGTAGCTTGGTGGCAGAGTATTTCTTTTTTTAGCCATTTTTTAAATATTGTTGCAGCTAGAGGCACTGGGTTCTTTCTGACTGCTATTGGGTCTTTTATAAACTGAAACATTCTCTCTTTCATGGCTGGAGCACGACTGCCCACTGACTAGACTCCATTCTGGCTTATTGGGCCACTTGTAACAACCGGTTGTCAGTTTGGACTCAGCCTCATCTTATAACTAGGGCTTCATCTACCTTATCCCAGTATGTGTGTAGAAGTTGACATACTCTATCCCCACATTCTTTAAGTCACAAGTATAGGTGCTTCTGTCTTCAGAACAAATTTTATATCCATGCTTGTATATTTACTACCGCTGCCATCATCCTAGTCCTGGCCTTAATCAATTTATTTCTTAGTCACTGAAATTGCCCTACAGTTTCTTTATTCCTCCAGCTATAGTTAGTGCTAGTCCTTCTTTTCAAAGCCTTCCCAGGAAAACTTCATCATCTACCCCTTCAGAAAATCCTATCAGTTTTTTGCTAAATGCTCTATCTTACATAACTATTGTATTTTCATGCACATTCTATTTTTTATTTTACACTTTACTCACTTTTTTTAGATTTAAATTTTATGCAACTTCCTGGTTATACATGTTTTAAGCTTATAAAGGATACAACCATGGGCCACACAGAGTGGTGCACCCCTACAACCCTAGATACTTGAGAGGCTAAGTCAGGAAGATGGCAAGTTCAAGACCAGCCTGGGCAACAGACCCTGTCTCAAAGTTAAAAATGGGCTGAGTGTGTAGCACAGTGGTAGAGCATGCCTGGGTTAAATCCCCAGTGAGAGAGAGAGAGAGTGAGTAAAAGAAAGAAAGAAGGAAGGGAGGAAAATTAAAAAAGGACTATGGGTATAGCTCTGTGGTAAAGCACTGGATTTGATCCCGAGCACCACATTAAAAAAGAAAAGAGTCTTTCCATGGTTTCTAATTCTCTGTACCCCTGTACATAGCACAGTGCTAAGTATAAAGCACATGTAATAAATATTTGCTGACCTTCCTTACTCTACAGAATTTGATGCAATAATAATAGATAATGTTTGAGTACTACCTACGGGCCAGGTAATATCTTAAACACTTCAGTATGCATTATCACCTTTAGTAGAAAATTAGTACAGAGATTGTACTTTTGTGTGTGGTACTGGGAATTGAACCCCAAGCACACTCTATCACCGAGCCACATCACCGACCCTTTTCACTTCTTATTTTTGAGACAGGGTTTTGCTAAATTTAGCAAGACTAGCCTCAAACTTGAGATCTCTCCTGCCTTAGCCTCCTGAGTACCTGGGATTTCAGGAAAGTGCCACTGTGCCCAGCTTGTATTTATACTTTTTGTTGTGTGGGCCTGCCATAGGTCCTAATATAAAGTATTTATTAGATTGCCCTTTAAATTTAAAATACAATCTGGTTTAGCTTAAGGAAGATAGAGTAGTTGATAGACCCTTTCTTCCTTCTGCCACATTAGCTATTTAAGCATGTTTTTAGTGTATATAGGATCAAGATCCACCTGAAAATTCCTCAATAAGCCATGATGCTGTCGAGTAGGGAGAGATCTTTCTGCTTTAGACATGAACGGTGGACTTTCTGAAGGCTCAGGATTGGAACTGCATCCTATTCACTTCAGAGGAAGGGCAACTCTTATCCTCTAGAAGGGAGATGGGCAGCTGCCTGTGGATTCTCATTTGACTCAGAAAGAGGGCAAAACCTGAGTGTCGAAGTGGCTTCTGACAACATTTTTGAGAAACTCTAACGGCATTTATTTCCGGTTGCCTTCAAGTCCATTAGGAGTAATAGATCCTTTTGCTAATTTCTCTTCAGAAACCGTTACAGGAAACAGAGTGTGTAGCATTTATGCAGCAGAATGTTGTGTTTTACTATAGCTAGCTTAAAGCATGACTAACCCCCGCCTTCTGAAGTTGCTTTGCGTTATTTTAAATTCATCTGCACCTTCAACTAGTACCTAACATGTGGGTAGTATTGAGCCTGGATGCTGGGGATATTAAGTGAAGAAGATAAATTTCTTAACCTCCTGGAAATTATATTCTAAATGAGGGAGGAAGATAATAACATAGATTGTGTAACATTTTAGCTGGAATTTATTTCTTATGCATCCCGTAACTAATCTATCATCAACTGTCCTTAAAATAGATCCAGAATATAACCCCTGCTCAGAACCAGCGCTGCTAGCGCTGCACCCCAGCCACCAGCCTGTCACCTGGGTGTTGCTGCAGCCTCCATTGCCTCCCTCATCTCCCATCCACAGAGTCCCTTCCTTTTCAGTGTGTTTGAAATATTATGTTTAATTTTTGTTTAAGTGCCTTGATACACTTTTGGCACTCAGTAAATATTTAATTATTTTGTCTTTTTCTCAGACTGAAATTTTTTCCCCGGTTTTTTTCAGTGCTGGGAATCAAACTCAAGGACTCAGCGAGTGTTTTATAGTGGAGCTATATCCCTAGTCCTCTGAAACCAAAGTCTTTATGTGACTAGACTTGTATTCCCAACTAGGGCTTTTGGGGATTTTCTGTATTCTATAAAATCATGAAAAATAATCACAGAATAAATGATTGATTAATATAGTTCTTGAAGAAAATTGAGCTTATGAATCTTTAATTAATTTATATTTTGGCTTTCATAGCCAAGTGCAAACCTGTATACAAGATCTATCATACTGTAGTATTTTTGAACAAATAAGATAACTGTAAGAAGGATCTTAACCTTGAACAAACTTCAATTAGATTAAAGTCAAGGTGTTTTTTCCTAGGAAATTTCTTCAGACTTCCTTTGTCCATCCAGTGATAGTTTTTACACTATGGTTGCTTTGTTTGTAATGTTTTTTCTCCCTAATCTCAATTTTATGTCAACTCGGGACAGTGCTATTAATAAGTATGGCCAAGAGATAAACCATCATTTCAGTCTGGTTTAGAATATTCATCTCAACAATGCTGATAGGCAAGTTGGTGTTAATGAACAAATAATAAATAATACTGTATGTAGTCCTGGCTGGGTTTTTACCTGACTTGGGGTACAGCTCAGTGCTAGAGTGCTTGTCTGGCATGCACCAAGCCCTGGGTTCCATCCCCAGCAATACACACCTATAAAGGAATAGAGTTGTGCCTGAAACTCCCCCTGATTGCATACTTCACATTATTTGATTAGGACGGTCATTGTTTTGAGAAGGGATTTTCCTCTTTAGAAACTGAAGACAAAAATATACGGGCATCAAGGAAGCAGTCTTTCTCATCCCAATGTTAAATGGATAAACTTTGGCATGACCATGGTCAGTCTTGGCATCTAAACCTTCTATAGTTGGCACTTACTGAATTTGTGTACAAAACCTCACAAGGCCAGACTGCAGGTAACAGACAACTTAAGGATCCAAATACCCCTTAAGTGGGAGGAATATGGACATTAGCACATACCAGAGCAGCTGTATCATGAGTCAGGCTGGGGCCCGGAAAGAATAGCTTGTTGTTCAATGGCTTGGGTAAGCAGAAAATGAGGCCATAACGTAAAATGAATCATGTGACTTAGCCATTATTTTTTTTCTTCCAAATGTACCTTGCCTTTTAGGGTAAAAATAAAAAGTTTTTTAAACCTGAAAAGCGAGGGATAGTATAAGCAGATGTTAAGAGAGGCTGAGTGATCTTGGAAGATGAGAACCTTCACATGTGGATGGCTGACTTCTCCTGGGATGGAGGAGGTTAGTGGTCAGGAGATGCCAGCCCAGGCCCCTTAGCACAATGGCTCATTGTTTGCTTCTTGAGTCAGGCAGTGCGGGGTTTGAATTCCAGCTCCACCACTTTACTTGTTGTGAGACAGCGGGCAGGTTACTTCACTTCTCTGTTTCTCAGACTTCTCATCATGATGTAAGTTTAATAGCAGTGTCTGCTCACGGAGTGACTGTGAAGACAAACCTGTGAATCACTTGGTGTCGGCATGCAGTCAGAGCTGATAACATGATGATGGTGACAGAGATGAGGATGGCAGGTCACAGGATTCCCTGGCCCTGACTCAGAAACATGGAACCGGGAAGCCTTCTGTTTCAGATCTCAGGAGTGGCAGGTGGAGGGATGTTCTTGCCTCCTGGGAGGGGCTCGGGGAGACAGCCAGATGAAGGGAACCACCACCTCCTGTGAGGAGGGTGAATGGATTAGCTTGAGGCTGTAGCAGAAGAGTTCCGGTGACAGCCGTTGGTGTGCCAGCAAAACTCCTTGCTTGATCGGAGGTGAAACTCTGTTAAGCCTGGCCCTGGGGATGAGAATGCCTGGAAGGCCTTTTTCTTCCAAGTGCACCTTGCCTTTTAGGGCAAAAATAAAAAGATTTTATGTGCTAACATCCATATTCCTCCCACTTAAGAGGTATTTGGATCCTGGAAACTTTGATCTCTTTGTTTTGCTTCCTTATCTCAATAGTCATTCAGCCCAGGTATCAAGGAGAACTGCTGTCCTAGCACTTCGGTCTCATGGAGGCCAGCAAAGTAGGAAGGCCCAGTGAGGGCAGAGGATGGTCTCATAGGTATCCTACAAGGTCATGCTTCCTTTTCCTTTTCCTTCCCCTCCCTTCCTCCCTCCTTTCCTCCCTTCCTTCCTCCTTTCCTTTCCTCCTAACTTTTTTTCCCTCTTGTGGGACTGGGAATTGAACTCAGGAGTACTTTTCCACTGAGCTACATCTGCAGCCCTTTTTATTCTTTGAGACAGCCTCACTAAGTTGCTGAGTCAGGCCTCAAACTTGCCATCTTCCTGCTGGGACTACAGTGTGTACCTTCCACACCCAGCAAGGTCACGCTTCCTACCAGACAGTTCTTCCTTATGTAATATCCAAATGCGGGTTGAATGAAAGAACAATTTAAATGACAAATTGAGAAGGCTTTGAATTATCACTAAAGCCAATAGAAGTCACCTTGCTCGGAAGCCCTTGAGTCCTTTAACTCTTTAGTTCATTTATTGAAATGTACTTTAACTCTCTGCTTAACTAGACATTGTGAATGTGGGGAAGAGCTCCAGTAGTTAAACACAGGGTGTTACCTTCTGCCATGTAAGGACAGTGATGGAAAACTGAACAGAGCAGTTCAGATGGAGCACTATAGCTGTTCAGAGGAACTGGTGTTTGACCAAGGATTTGGAGGACCATAAAGTTTATGAGTGGAAGGAAGTATTCTGGACAGAGGTAGCCTGTGTCAAGGTTCAGAGTGATTTTAAAGCCAAACCAAAGAGTTGGGCAGGGAAACTAACAAGCTGTCCTGGTTTGTTTTGGGGGAAGCTGTCTCTGGAAATAGTGAATATGATAGATTTGAAGAGGTAAGGGTTAGACATCAGAAGCAAGAAGAGAATGGGAGCTTGAAGTCATAGCAAGAAGCCTGGAGAGGCTGTACTGCATGTGAAAGATTGTTCTGATATAACAAGATAGTTTTGTTGTTTGTGTTGAGTTAGGGTGGAGCATCCATGAGGGAGGAGGGGAGGAAGACCTTGGCGTTTCTAATTTCATAGGCCATTTTGTCTGTGAAATCTATAACCAGAACACACCTCATTTGCCAATTTGGGGTAGGGAGGAATGTGCAGATAATGACTAAAGGTTATGCGGTGGATCTAACTGAATACTCAGGTGGAAATTGGAGACAAGCAGAAATAAATATAGAAGCAGTATTTCGTAGTAACCGAGTATAAACTTTGGAATCAGAGCTGAATTAAAATCCCAACTCTGATTCTTTTGGACCATTATTTAATTTCTTTATATCTTTTTCCTCATTTGCATTTCAATTCCATTTTGTCTGGTAGTAATATATTAACATTTATTATATTTTTGTTTGTCTAATAGCTATTTGTGCCATCTTTATTTTTATGCTTTATTTGACACCTTGTGTTTTTTCCCCCTTCCCTCCAGTACTGGGGATCAAATCAGGGCCTCTGGATACTAGGCAAGAGCTCTACCATTGAGCTGCCTCCCCAGGTCTTACCTTCGTTTCTTTTCAACAGCATAGCTGGGTACTTTTGGTTTTAGCCCAATCAAAAAACTCAGTCTTGATAGTCTTGGTTTTATTTCTTCTGGCTTTTTTTTTTTTTTTTTAACTTTCACCCCCACCATCCAGCTGGAATTCTCATTTCTTAGTGAGAAAACATACAAACTTGCTGGGCTAGTGGTGCTCTTCAGTAATCCCAGTACTTTTTGAGGTTGAGGCAGGAGCATCACAAGTTCAAAGTGACCTCAGCAATTTAACAAGAGCCTGTCTCAAAAAAAGGGGAGGGAGGAGCTGGGAGTGTAGCTTAATAGTAGAACATTGCAAGTACCACAAAAAAAAAAAAAAAAAAAGGTATGTGCAAGAAAAAACACAACTTTAGAACAATCTATCATCTATAGAGAATATTTTAAAGTACTACAACTCATAGAATAAATTAACTTTCAATTCTTATTAAAATATTGAAACCTTTTATATGTTAGCCTTCATTTTAAAAGATCACATAATCTATACTTAGCAACTCATCCTAGCACTTACCAGCATGCTCGGAAATAACAAGAAAGTGCTATTTGCTATTTCAACATTGTTTGCCTATTCTCTGTATGACTATTTGCATACAGATAATTGTTTAAAGAAAGTGTTAATAGGATCTTCACTTCCTGGTAGAAAACAGAAGTGGAACAAAAGTTTGTCTATGGAAATATTCTTCCTTGAAAGATTATTTGGGGGAAAACCAGTTATTGCTATAATTATGTCTAGTTCTGTTGTGATTTTATAGTACAGCCTTAAGAACTATCTTTAATTTTCTGAGTCAAAATAATGATTATAATGATGATAGTTATGTTAAACTTCACTAAATGACTAGTAAGTAGAGAACTATTCTAATACTTTAAGTGTAATTATTCTATTAATCCTCACAGTGAATCTGAGGAAGGTCCTGTTTTTATCCATAACTTACCCTGACAGAACTGATCCCAGGGAGGTTAAGTAACTTACCTGTGACCATACTGGCTGGGAAAGTAGCTCAGTGGTAGAGTGCTTGCCTAGCATGTATGAGGATTCAACCCGCAGCACTGCACAAAATAAAACTATGATAACTATTACCATTCTGTCTCTGTGGAGATCATACCAATTTATATTCCCACCATAAGCATAAAAAAAAGATTTATACTCTGAGACAGGCATGGTGACACACATTCATAATCCTTATTGATTTGGGATGCTGAGTCTAGAGAATTGCAAATTCAAGGACAACCTTAGCAACTTTGCAACTTAGCTAGGCTAGTGTTCTACCCCAGCCCTATATCTATCAAAATTTTTACTGTATATTCCCTCTGACTCAGGAGTTCTACTTGTTCATGGACACACCCACATATTTACACAGAGATTTAGGATAATGTGTCATTCAAAATTTGAATTAAGTTATAAATTGTTTTTAGCATTTTACTATCAATCAACAGTTAACCGTTTATATAAAATTAGGTGCACAAATAGTGAAACAGTATGTAGCCATTAAAAGGTATTGTTAGATTCGTGTTTTCATGTGTTGCTATGAAAAGATCTCTAAGAGATGTTAAGTGAAGACAGCAAGAGCAGAGAGTAGGTATACTGTGGTTCAATATGTGTGGAGTACATTTCTCAAAAGATGGAAATGGAATATAAGAGAGTCTGGAGTGGGAGGAAGACAATCGTTTTATCTTTTACTATTCTGTACCGTTTAAGCTTTAACAAAAACTATTACTGCACATCTACCATTTTACATGAACTTAAATGTGTAGCATCATTAAAAGCCTGCTGTTAAGGTAATCCCATGTAGAAAATCCAGAAGGTATTTTGTGCATGAGTATGTGTGATCAAAGTAAGTGCATCTAGAGGAAGTCTCAGAATTATGTTCCTTGTCGGTCAACTTTTAAGGTGTGTTCTCAGTGTCTTTTGTTTATTCAGGCATTTAGTAAATATTGCACTCAACACTTAACTATGTTTTTTCTTGAAGTAAATTTTAAACTTGAGCCTGGGAATTTCTTCAGAACAATGGACTTTAAAATTGGGAGGAACAGCCAGGTGAGGAGGCACAAATCTGTAATACTAGTGGCTTGGAAGGCTGAGGCAGGAGGATCACTAGTTCAAAGCCAGCCTCAGCAGAAGCAAGGTGCTAAGCAACTCAGTGAGACCCTGTCTCTAAATAAAATACAAAAATAGGGCTGGGGATGTGGCTCAGTGGTTGAGTACCCCTGAATTCAATCCCTAGTACCTGACCCCCAACACACAAAATAAATTGGGAGGAACTTAGAAGATGAGTTACCTCATCCAAAGCAAGAGAAGACTGAAATCTAAATGGACACATCTGTCCATCACTTGGCTGTTTGGAAAACCAGGCCTCTCTTGTGCCAGTCCCAGCTCTCCCCATGTACCAGCTCTCCCCATGTACCAGCAGAATGTTAGAAGGACAATTCACCTCAGATTTGTTGCCTTTTCTTTCTGCTGAAGTTACTTCAGATCTTTTTTAGTAGATTTGTGTCCTCAAATGATTAACTTTGGAAGGAGTTAATGCTATCAGAAATGTGCTATCAGAAATACTCTGAATTTCTATTTTGTCTTTTAAAAAGCAACATTTTTATTTATATGCCATAAGATTTATGCTCTAAATTTTGTATGGACACTTTTGCCTACAGTCTTCCTTCCTTCCTTCCTTCCAGGGATTTACCCCAGGGAGGCTTTTACTGCTGAGCTCTATCCCCAGCCCTTTTTATTTATATTTTATTTTGAGCCCAGGGTCTCACTAAATTTCTGAGGTTGACCTTGAATCTGTGATCCTCCTGCCTCAGCCTTCCAAGTCACTGGGATTACAGGCATGTGTCACCATGCATGGCCCCATTGTTGAACGGCGTTTTTGTTTTGTTCGAGGTATCTGGGATGAAACCCAGGGCCTTGAGCAAGCTAGGCAAGTGCTATGCCATCCCAAGCCTTTTCATTTGTTTGATTTTAAGAAAGGGTCTTGCTTATGTTGCTGAGGCCCACCTTGAACTTGTGATCCTCCTGCCTCAGCCTCCAAAGTGGCAGGGATTACAGGGTTGTGCTGCCACTCCATACCTGAACAGTGTTTTTTGAATAGTACTTTTCACCTGGCTGTGGATAGGCTTAGGTGTTATCTAAGTATATCATGAGCTCCTCAGACACCAGGTCAGCTGCCTACCTGGTGCCTCAGGTGGCACTGCTGACAGTGTGATAAACCTTTGAGGCACTTAACATATCCTTTTTATTTAAGTATTTTCTCCCACATCCTTTTAATTCTTCCAGAATACCAAAGCTATGTTGAAAGGAATGTAGTCCTAGACTAGAGGATATCACATTTTTTAAAAAGGGACAGATTGTACTATTGATTTTGAGGGCATTCTGTCAATTTAAAGATTAAACCCAGAGCATGTGGGTTCCCACAGGGTAGAATTCAATGCATCTTCTCTGACCTCCTTGTTGGCATATTAAATTATCCTGAAAACTAAGGGCACTTGTAGTGTGCTCTTCTTGGGAATCTGAGGAAAGCAAAGGCTAGACTTGGTCAGTGCAAGACCACAGACCCATGTTTGTTAAATGTAGACCACTCAGCCTTACAATTCGCAGTTTAAACCTGCCTGTGTTGGATCTCCATTTTGCCCCATGTAGCCGCACGAGAAATCGTCTGGTTAGAAAAAGAAGAGCGAGCCAGACAGCACTATGAAAAGCACTTGGAAGAGCGGAAGAAGAAGCTGGAGGAGCAGCGGCTGAAGGAGGAGCGCAGGAGGGCTGCGGTGGAGGAGAAGCGGAGGCAGAGGCTGGAGGAGGACAAGGTGAGCGCCCCTCCAGGAAGGACATGGGAGGTTCCTGTTTGCAAGATGCAGTGCACTTCTGTGGAGCTTTGCAGTCAGGTGCTGGGATGCAGTGGTTTCCGAGTAATCAGCGGTACCTGTGGCCAAGGTGCTAGGGAGGGTGGGGTGTGGGAAGCAGGTGGAGAATGGGCGGTTATTATTGCCATGGGAACTTGAAAAGCCCCGTTTCTCTGGTCTCCACCTCTGATTTATTAATGTTCAGTTCATCTCATCTGTCCTGAAGTGTTAAGAATACTCCAAATAATTGGGTTTCAGTAGGGCCTAACCATTTATAACCATCTTCATATAGACGTCTCATTACTTAACCTTACCTTAATATCTGTTTTTGCACAAATGGAAATTGAGATTCAGAATGGTGAAGTCACACAGATTATATAGCTCACTGATTTGTGGACTCAGAATTATGTACATCCTTAGATTCGGAACTCCTTTTTTAAAATATGGTACCAGCCAGGCACAGTGGTGTACACCTATAATTCCAGATACTGGGGAAGCTAAGACAGGAGGATCACAAGTTCAAGGCCTGCCTGGGCAAATTAAGGAGAACTTGTCTCAAAATAAGATTTTTTTAAAGGGCTGGGGATGTAGCTCAGTAGTAAAGTGGCCCTGGGTTCAGTTTAGTACAAAAATTTAAAATGAGATAATATAGGGGGCTGGGGATAAAGCGGAGTCATACAGTGCTTGTTCAACATGTTCAAGGCCCTAGGTTTGATCTCTTGCACTGGGGAAAAAAAAAAAAAGTGGTAGTGTATCTTTTAAGCATCCATTTAAAGCCCAGACATACACTGCCAGGACTGAGTGTGTAGAGAACAGCATCACACCCAGAAGCAAGGATATTTGAGTTCCTGCCGTATACCAAGGGCTTTATGATATTCCTACCTTCAGGCAAGGTGTAGACATCAGCAAGTAGCTTAGGAGTGGTGGCATGGAGGGTTAGGTAGTACCCCTCACTCCAAGTTGTAAAAATTTCAAACAATCTGGTTGAATCTAACCGCTGGCTCCTCTGTTCCATTTCAGGAACGCCATGAAGCAGTTGTTCGACGTACAATGGAAAGGAGCCAGAAGCCAAGGCAGAAGCCTAACAGGTGGTCGTGGGGAGGCTCCCTCCAAGGGAGCTCTGGCATCCACAGTGCAGGTAAACACCGAGAGGCCACTTTAAAGCATCCTTTTTGTTCTTTCTCTGGATGGTAAAAGTGCATATGCTTCTTTTTTCTAAATCTGTTTGCAAAACAAAAAATCCTTCTGAAATCATTAAACTGTCATTAAATCTTCCTCTCTTTGAGGATAAGAGGGTGATGGAGGTAAGAAGATAAGGTCTTGTCCCTTAACATGAACTACTTTTCTCATGTGTTACAAAATTCCTTAAAGAAGAATCTGTTCAACGTTACTAAAACTAACTAGTCTCGACTCTGTTTTAGTCATTTATTTGCATAAGTGTTAGAAGGATTATGGAGCAAGTTAACCCATATCTTTTATGGAGTAAGTTAAACCATATCTTTTATGAAGTAAGTTAACCTATATTTTTTATGGAGTAAGTTAACCCATTTTATCTTTTTCTCTAGAAGAATCATAGTAATACAGATCAAAATTGACACTGAGTTTGTGCATTCTGACCCTAAAGTGTACACCACACTAATTCTTTGACAGAAAGTATGCAGCTGTTTAAGAAAAGCTAGAAATAGTAGTAGATGTCTAAACTATTTCTTCCTTCAATGAACATGAGATCATACCGAAATTAGACTTAGTGAAAGGCTTTATGCTTGTACTGTAAATTCAACACATCTTGAATTTTACATAGTATTTCAGTTCTTGTTCATTTGTGTCTATTTATTTATTTATTTATTTATTTATTTAACTTTGAAAATCATGTCTTAACGTTCTGTCCCCAGGTGGTTTTGTTGAGTCATCATTCACCTTTCTCGATTTAGCAGGCCTGGACCACCGCTTCACAGCTTTGGGTGGTACTAGAAAATCTGGTACAAACATCCCTGTGATTGCTAACTGCCTGACTGTAGCTGGCACCGCAGCCCTAGGGCCGGTCCATTGATAGCTGAGTCATCACTATGTAGTCATAATGCATGCTTGCTGTCCTCCTGCATAGACCTCATCTGGGATTGGCACAGCATTTCTTAAGTGTGGTAATATGACTCAGGTGACTTAAAGGTGTTGAAATAATTACATGTGGCATGTTTGCTTTCTCTTCAAATGACCATTTTGGATAAAATCTTTTAAAAATGTTTTTTTCAAGGCTGGAGATACAGCTCAGTGGCAGTGGGCTTGACTAGCATGCTCGAGGTCCTGGGTTAAATTCCCAGCACCATCCAAAATTTAAAAAAAAAGAAAAAAAAATTGAATTTAGCCAAAAAGTTATCTGGGACCAAAGTACATCCAGTTTAGCTCTCCACACCCTCCTTCCTTACTGCTGTAACCACTTGCAGTTTTATCTAAGTAACTATGAAGTTTTATTTGTTTGTTCTCTTCTGTTTCATTCCAAATGTTCTGTGTATCTTCTGTAATCCTTTGATGAACATCACCATAGTTTACTGTCCCATAACAGTGAAACAAATTCAAAAGCACTTCTCCCCCTTTGTTCTTCACCAACCTGTGGTATTTGGTTGAGCACATATCAAATTTGTGACCATAGAGATAATTTACATGTGATGTTTCATTCTAGGGAGAGTTTTGCATATATATTCCATGCAGAAAAAAATTGTCATGGCATATTTTTTAGAATCTTATTTGTTTTTTAACTTGGCTTCATGCTTTACACATGTTTGACAGAAATCCACCCTGTTAATAGATTGTCCAACATTTTTTAGGTAAAATAAAGCTTCTTAGCCTTAATTCTTGCTTCCACACTCAGAAGTTAAAATATAACCTTTTTCTCCTGCCACTCAGAACAAAATAAACTGGTGCTGCATTTGTGAACTGTTAGATAAAACCTATTTTTATAAGAGCTGTGAATTAGAGCAAATTACTCCTCTGTTTGAACACAGACGTTTGTCTAAAAATAATTGGAATTTGCTGAGGTTCTTAGAGACTAGAGCTTGATCTGGAGAGCAACAGCTGGGTCTCATTCCAAATACACTTCACTTTTACGGCAATGCCTGAGGCAGGACGCCTCCTCGATATTTACTGACCAACAGACAGGTCCTAGAGCCTGTCTGCATGAAAATTAGTGTCTTATACAACTGCTAGCACATCTATTAGCACCAGTCTAAAAATTTTATACTTTTGAAAACTGGTTCATTATAAATCCTTTTGTGAATTTTTTTTGTTCAGTGAGAAAAAGAAATTAATAAAAGTTGTCTTACATATCAAGTCAGAAAATACGTTCATGGCATAGTTAGTTCAGTAATTTTAACCATTAGATATTTTACCACTCACAGCATTTTGGAGGGATAGGAAAACCTAGTCTAGCTAATTTTTTCCTTTTACTCTGAAACAGAAGTGAATTTTTTAATGCGCTGTGGAGAATCTGCCTGAAGATAGGCATGCATATGACATCATTTCCCTCCAACTGAAGCTTATCGTATAAAGAGCAGTACCAGAAAATATGTTGCTATCAAATCACCTGGCAGTGACTTTCATTCTCCTTCCTTGTGCCCATCATGAGGATGTTCCTTTTAATGTTTTCCCTAAATGTTGTCATCGTTGGGACAACCCCAAGAACCTCACTTACATTTACAGTTAAGTGTAAATGTAAGACACGGAAATGGTGTGTGATGTCTTTTTTTTTTTTAAATAAAATCATTTCAACCGTATGAGTAAATCCCAGTTGAAAATAGAAATCCATAGCCAGGTGTGGTGGCACATGCCTATAATCCCAGCAGCTCAGGAGGTTGAGGCAGGAGGATCACAAGTTCAGGCCAGCCTCAGCAACTTAGCAAGGTCTATGCAACTTAGACCCTGTCTCAGAATTAAGAAGGGGTTAAGGATGTGGCTCAGTGGTAGAACACCTCTAGGTTCAATTCCCTTTACCAAGAAAAGAAATATGTGATGCTAATGGAAGACTTGCTTATCATCAGTACATCATCCATAATAGTCAAAAACTTATTCCTTGGGGGAATTTTTTTGCACAGTGTTTACTGCCGCAGTTCATTAGACCAATGGGAACTGAGTTTTGAAGGGTCTGCCACAAGGAACGTCTTTGCTTTTGTTTTAGTTTCCAACAATAGAAAATAAAACACAACAAAACTTCTTTAACTTATTTTAGATCAGAACATCCACTTTCCTCCTGGACACATTTATGATGAGATTTTTAGACTTTTATTATAGGTAATATTATTTGGGGAATATAACTTGTGCTGACAAGCATGATTACAACTTGGTTCCACTGTACCAGCAACAGTTTAACAGAGCTGGTTTTTGTCTTTTATGTGGCTACTTCCCTTTTGACTTGAACTGTAAGAATTATTTTTAAGTTATTTCCAGGATGAACAATAATACTCATCAGCTTACAAAGAATTCTTATTTTACTTACATTGCTGTTGATTTTGTTGGGCAAGTTTTTGCCCTGATTATCCATTTGTAGGCCACACTAAGCTCATGGGGCACTAAAATGTGGTTATTCGTAGACTTTTATGAAAGAAAGGATGTATGGTCATCCTTTCCACACCAAGAGCATTTCTTTGTCTTTCTTGTTCTTAAAACCATTCTTCTTTAATGAACTGTAATGCCTGGCTGTTTTTTCTTTAAAAAAGCATCAACAGCTAAACAGAATCTGCTGTGTTTTTTTCCCAGTGTTTGCAGTATATTTTACCAGCACCATCACCACCCTATGGTTCCTACCTTCAGAAATGATGAAGCCATTCACTTTTATGGTCCTCTCTTTGCTTCATAGTCTGTTATTTTCATAGCCCTTTATTGGCCCTCCTTTTGTCTTCATTTACTTGTTATAACAGTATCCTTGAGTTTCAAACTGGTGCACTGAATATTTATTCTGTAAGAAAAAAAATGAATTTTATTTCTAGCCTTTAAGTTACCTTTAGCTTGTCCACTTAAAAAACTGTGCTATTATGAAAGATCTAGAAATAGAGCTGAAAGCATCCAATGCTAGTTTCTCCTTCCATCAGTGAGCTAGGAAAATTGCAATCCTGCATGCTGGCTGTCAATTAGCATTATCTCCATTTGTTTTAGATCCAGACAGGCGGTCAGTTTCCACCATGAATCTTTCGAAACATGTTGATCCCGTCATTAGCAAGCGGCTCTCCTCCTCATCTGCAACTTTACTAAATTCTCCAGATAGAGGTACAGTCAAAAGGAAAACAAAAAAAGTGTTATGTTATTTACTTAATGCTTTTTTTTTCTGGATGTTTACAGATGAAAATAAGCATCTGAAGTTGCTTTCCCTACGTTTCTTAAATAGGAAGAAAAAAACTTCAGAGTAAAAAAGCAATAAACGGCTGAACAGAATTTTCCTTGCGACAAGAACTTTCTCATTTTAGAACGTGGCTGAATGATTGCATTTAGCAGTGATGAAATCGGTGCTGCTCTCAACTTTTTAGTAGATGAGTTTACAGCTCCAGAAATCACCCACTTATCCACCAAAATGCAAATGGTCTTTGTTATGAACATTTCTTTTACTTCAATCATATTGTCTATGGCTTTTCATCTGTACCTTGGGAATTCCAGGCTCTGACTTTCCAAAGGAAACTTTAAATGATTCACGTTGGTAGATTTCATTTTGCTATTTATTTCCCACTTAACCAAGCATGCTTTTCTTATGTGTGTGATTGGTTTTTGGTACTCATTCATTTACTCCTGGGGATTTGACCCAAATTCAACAATATCATCATCATTACAGCCTCCTGAAAAGTTCAGTAATCATATAATCCTTCAGTTAACATCTTGGTTTTAAGTTTTATTCATCCTATGGATTTACAGTACATGAATGTTGAATTATTTATAAAGTAAAAGTTTTATTTTTCATATATCATGGAAGGAACAATAAGCTTTTAAGATAAGCTACTTGTTTTACGTGGCTAAAATGATTTTAAATAAAACCAAAGAATTACTGTGCAGTATAAAAGCACATAATTGTTAAAAATTTTAAATTATGGTTACCTCAAGTACTTTATGAAGAAACTGGGAAAGTTTCAGTGTTTATAATCTTTAAAAAATGTAACGTATGCATGTTCTGTATGTGCGTATGTGTATTCATATATTTTGTATTGTATAAAAGTTATGGTATTATTGTAATGTACAATATTATGAGTATTGATGTTATTTCATAATTAATCTCATAAAGTGATAAATGTTGGAACAACTTCCTATTCTTTCCTTTCTAACCAAAACCTTTCCTTTAAAAAAAACAAAAACAATTTGTATAAACCAATATTAGACATACAGTCAAATTAGGGGCCTTTTGTGTTAAAGTGTTAATTAAATTTTCTTAGCTGGGCATGGTGGCACATGCCTGTAATCCCAGTAATTTGGGAAGCTGAGGCAGGAGAGCAAGGCCAGCCTCAGCAACTTGGCAACATCCTATCTCAAAATAAAAAATAGAAAGGACTGAGGATGTAGTTCAGTGGTAAAAAGCCCCTGGGTTCAGTCCCCAGTACTGCTAACCAACTAACTAAATAAATAAATAAATAAAATGTCTTTCACAAATATCCTTTATTTTCAAACTTGCTCCCTTAATGTAATGTAAAATAGAACACTGAATGCTATTCTTATACTTGTCTATTCACCTTTGGAATGGGTCACATTATGAGCTGTTTAACTTCATACTTTTTGGTGCCAGGGATTGAACCCAGGAGTGCTTAATCACTGAGT
The DNA here is from genome assembly GCF_045843805.1 of Urocitellus parryii. Taxonomy (NCBI): domain Eukaryota; kingdom Metazoa; phylum Chordata; class Mammalia; order Rodentia; family Sciuridae; genus Urocitellus; species Urocitellus parryii. The sequence goes on from NC_135538.1 coordinate 28,157,378, forward strand.
CACATCCCCAGTCCCACAATCAGGATTTTATAGTTCTTTTATCTTAAGTCTGACTTACTTGCAAAATTAAGGTGAGGATTGAGACAGGTAGTAAACTGGTCAATGTCCTGTCCACATCTCTGTGGAATGACAATGTTGAATTATCTTTCTTGATTAGAAATAAGATGATATCTTATGGATTCTGTATGATAGTAACTAATTGGATAGTCTTAAGATAATATCTTAGAAATCATATTACCTAGATCATCTGTAGCAGTTGGGGTAATATTCTCTCAGGGGTTGAGAGCCTGACTTAATGTCCCACAGGCTAATTACTGTAGAAGAGTGATTAGAATGAAGTCCCCAGCTCCTTACTTGCAGCTGCTATGCTGTGTGTGCAGTTCTCCCCCTTCCTGGGTGTCCTTCTGTGCTTTTTTTCTTTAGATGTGTTAGAAATTATCTAGTAAGCCCCCGTCTCAAAATTAAAACTAAAAAGAGCTGGGGATGTAGCTCAGCGGCAAAGTGTTTCGGGTTCAATCCCCAGTACAAAGAAAAAAAGAATTGGAATTAAGACACCAGGGTAAAGGAACGTTCAATAACCAGTTTACATCTGGGGCCAGGAAACTGCTCCTTGAATCCTGGTGCAGGACAAGAAGCTGAACATTAAGCTGTGCTAGGAGAAGCAGAGGGAGAGCACTGAATTTGAGAGTTTTGCTTCTCTGCCTGCTTTTCAAAAAAAAAAAAAAACTGTAAATGAGTTCCTGGCCTACCTGATCAGAGATGCCTAGAAGGGCTCTCTAGGGTATAGAAAATTTTTTGTTTTGTTTAAGTTAGACAAAACCCACATTTGGACAGTGAGAGGCTTAGGGTCTTTCAGTAAGAGTAGAAGTTATTTTGAGTTTGAATTTCTCTATTTTATAAATATTTCTTATCTGTTACCCTTTTTTGAAGTTATGCCTTATCATCTCATTAAAAAGTATGCTTATTGCTGGGCACAGTGACACATGCCTGTAGTCCCAAAGACTCAGGAGGCTGAGGCAGGAGGACTACAAGTTCAAGGGCAGCCTCAGCAACTTAGTAAGACCCTGCCTCAAAATAAAAGGCTGGGATGTAGCTCAGTGGTAAAATGCTACTGAATTCAATTCCCACATACCATAAAAAGAAAGGAAGGAAGGAAAGAAGGAAGGAAGAAAGAATACACACACACACACACACACACACACACACACACACACACAAACACACACATACTGAATTAATAAATTAGAAACCTTTGTAGACAAATATGTCAAGAGGTTATATGCTTCTCAGTCTTAAAACTGATTTAAAATGAGGATCTGAAGCCATCAAGACTGATTGTCAACTGAAATGCATCCTAACAGTTCTATCGGTTATTAAATATATTGAAACATTGTCATATCATTTAATAAATAGACATTTCCCCAAATGTATTTTCACAGGTGCTCCAAAGTTAGTGGAGGCCAGTCACAGGTCTGTACCTATGTCCTATAGATTTTTGAAATATTTTGATTATCTGAATATAGTGTTACATGGACTGAGAAGACTACCTGGCTTTAAGGAAAACTGATTATTAAAGATTTCTATAATTGCTACAGAATGTTGATATATTTCCATTAAAAGTACATATCACCTGGAGCCAGTTGGTGGGGCACAGCTGTAATCCCAGCCACTCAGGAGGCTGAGATAGGAGAATCGCAAGTTCAGGGACAGCCTCAGAAATTTAGCAAGACCCTGCATCAAAAAACAAAAATGAGGATGTAGCAAGATGGTAAAGCACCCTTGGGTTCAATCCCAGTACAAAACAAACCCCCAAAGCTAGTGTATGTCACTTTTTTGATTTTTTTAAATTTTTTTGTTGTTGTAGGTGGACACAATGCCTTTATTTTTGTTTATTTATTTTTTTATGTGGTACTGAAGATCAAACCCAGTGCCTCACCCATGCTAGGCAGGCACTCTGCCACTGAGCCACACCCCCAGCCTCTATATATCACTTTTAAACTACCCACTTAACCAGTTCAAAAAAGAACAATGGAAAGTTTGAACAGAATAAGAATGAAATTGCCTCCTCTTTGCTTAAAATTAGTCAATATACTTTCCCCCTAGAATAAACATCAGAGGACACATTGGTGGACCTCAAGCCAAATTCTGCCCAGAGCATTGTTATCTTTAACCTGAGCAGTGCTTTTTCTTGCTTTAATTAAAATTGATTGCTAATATTTAAAATATAAGACTTCATATAACATTTAGTTTTCCTCCTAATACATAAAATAAATATATATATATATATATTTATCAAAATTTAAGTGTTTAAATAGGGCCAATACCATAGAGTTCCATGAGTGTCAATGCCTCTTCAGCTTTTTAATCTTAAAATCAGGACTCTGTAGGTGGAAAAGAACAATGAACTAACTGTTCTTTGTGAGCACCTACTACAAGGTTATCTCTCCTCTGGAAGGCAGTAGGTGTGAGTGTGGTACATGTTGAAGCCTGATTTCTCTAGCACCATCTTTTATTCAAAGTGTTAAGATTTGCTTTACATCAAAGTTAAAGTGGGCTCATAATGATCTTAATTTGAAGCAAATTCTGTCATTGAAGCTAGAGACTCAAAGAAGTAGAGTAGTTGAACTTCTTAATAGAGAAAAGAGAAAAATACATCTTTTCCATGATCCTTCATCTCTGCAGTTTTAAGCTACAGGCATTCAATAGTTTTTCTAAGAAAAGGAAGTGTTCATCTTTCTTTCCTTTCCCATCCATTGAACATATAGTTCTGTCGAAGATTTTTAGTTAATCCTAATCCCTTTTCTTCCATTGCTTTTATTCTGAGAGTGTGTTCTAATTTTAGGTTGCATTATCCTATTTTGTTGTTAATACACTCTCACTACCCTACTAGTTGATGATAGTACTTCCCCATGGTGCTTTCTACTAACTTTAACGATTGCAATTTCTATAGCAGATCGTTTTCATTAACGTCTTAATGCCAGATAATAATTAATTTTACCAAAAAGACTTCTAAAAAAAAACAGAAAATCCAATGAATAATTCACTAATTCTTAAATTCACTAGAGCTTTCATCAAAATAGTCACTCTTTTTAAAATAAAATCAGGTAATTAGGGAACTGACTGGAAGTTGATTCTTCCTTCCAAATAGAAGCAAATATTTTAAAGTAACAATACTTAGCAGTATGTGGCTTTTGTTATCTAAAAATGATTTCCTAGAATTTAAGTGCCCTTCCAAACACCTGCTCCAGAGGCAAAGGAGTCTTATATCTGAGGTTTATGAATAGAAGTGACCTTGTCAGGCAAAGACTTTCAAGTGACTTAAGGATGCATTCTAAAACAGATTAGAATGTAATGGAATTTGAAGAAGTTTGCAAACTTCTTTACTAGTATTTTTGGAAAATACCTTCTATATTTTCATGTGCTATCATTGGAAGCTAACATAAAAGCAAAGTAAATAACTTATAATTAGCATGCATTTCCTAACCATGGCCTTGCTGGGCCCCAGTATAATGTGAAGCCATATATTGTTGCATTATTTTAACTTTGTTTTCGAGATTCTTCAGGCACCCACTACTAATTGTCAAGATTATGCTTATGTTGAATTTTGGCTTTTCTGTTTCATTTTATCTTGCTTCAGCCTTAGCCTTAATCCTCAGCCAAAATTTTTATATTGTTGCCAAACAGGGATGTGAAAAACCTGGCTTGCTGAATGGAAAGGTCAGAAGGAGTCCCATGCAGAAATTTGCATGAGTCTTCATTTTATTTTATCTAACCCCATCCTCCAATTGCTCACATAGCGATTCATGGAGATCTAGCATAGTCTAACGGGAATGTTCTCTATATTTTGTATAAATCTGGTTTTCATTCCTGCCAACAGCTCTGTTGGGATTTATTATTCAAGGTACTTAGGAAGCCCTGTGGCTGAGGTGTGTACCATCAGTCCATTGCCCATCCAGATGTCCATCTGATAGGTCTACCCCGGAATTGTTCATACGTATCAAAACAAATGTAGTTGGATGATATTTCTGTTTTGAGACCTATTGACTACTAAAGGAGAGTGATTGGCAAAATCTGCAACTAAACTTCTTAAGAGGTTACTGTAAAATTAACCTTAGTGGAACAGCTTTGTGGAGCAGCTGCTACTCTTGGAAATTGTTTCTGTTTCTCTGACTTATGGCCAGCTGTCCTCCCTGGAGAGCCTGGTGTCTCACAAAGACCAGGCCTATGGAGCTGATAGGTATGATGTGGTGCGCCCCCTTGACCCTGGAAATAATGTTTCTAACATCTTACTTATGTGGTGACGTTTAGCTCGCCGCCTGCAACTCAGCCCCTGGGAAAGCAGCGTTGTTAACAGACTCCTGACGCCCACACACTCGTTCCTGGCCAGAAGTAAAAGCACAGCAGCCTTGTCTGGAGACACAGGTAAAGCCGTCCAGGTGGAACTCTCCTGGTGAGGTAAAGTCCTCCTTGCAGAGCCTATCTGCACTGCTTACCTCTATTTTTCCTGATGTGTGCTTCCCTCTGCTCCGGTGGAATTGTTAGTTAGGTTGGTTTCATGCCTCTGGCATTGTTTCCTCTTACTGTCCACCTTAGCATCTTATGTGGACACCAGTCACCAGGCAGCCAGAGGAAGCACCTCTGATCAAACGGCTTCAGCTTGCTCTGCTCTTTAGGCTACCAGAATAAAAGTATCCCTTACCTACCATTCTTTCTACCCCTGTGTCTCAGCATGTGATCAGTGATAGACATGATTTAATATTTAATACCAATATGTGGACTCAGGAATAAAATCAAAGCACAGACCTGTTATTTAAGCACAGAGTTTTGTAATGTGGCTGTGGTTACTGCTTATCCTTCCTGCCAGTCTCTTGTGTGTAATCTAGGAACAGAACCCTTACAAACTCTAAAGAGTTGTGGAGAAGGATAATTAGCGTGTATAGAATATAATTGTAGAGTCATATTCATTGAAAATATGTAGAATATACCTACCACAGGCTATTATAATTCTCTACTTTTTTAAATATAAAACATGCTGAATGAGCCAATTGGCTCATTCGCTTAATGAGAAATTAGTATACAGCTTCCATGTAGTTGGTAAGAAAATTCTACATTAGGCTTTTGGTATCACTACTCCCATGGTGAGTTGATTTAGATTTTCCCAAATCTCTTTGGGTATAGTTGGTGCATCTGTGAAACCCATCTAGCCCTCATCTTTGACACTCAGGAAATTGTGTACCCTCTTTCAAAAATTACCTTTAAAAATTCTTTATCTCTGCAGCCTACTCATGTGCATTAACTAACTTTACCAGTAATAATCCTTGGTGCTTTATGGGGTCTTTCATCTACAGTGCCCAATGAGCTAATGAGCATCGACTCTGCTTCTCATAGCACCCCTGGAGTCAGTCTAGGGAGCAGGCGTGGACATTCCCAACTCCCATGGAAAGCAAGTGTACTTGCAATAAAAGACTTTTACCAGAGCCGCTTAGAAAGTGGGTGGACTAGATCTTAAATGTGCTCTCCTCTCCCCCTTCAAAACCATATGGTGTTTTGTGTCCGGCTGTGCAGTCAACCAGCTGGACCACAGTGGTTTGTTTTTTTTTTTTTTTTCTTTTTCTGTAAAATAATTTTTTTTGGAGCTGTCATCCTACATTTAAGACTTTTCGGAAGGAAAAGTATAGTAGATCTCAAGATAGTATATACCTATGATTCACAAGTCATGAAAGCTTTTCTTCATGTTGAAGAACATGTCAGACTGCTTCTCTATCCTGCTTCACGGGATCTCCGTAGTTTATGACCATCCATCATGCATCCGAACCTTCACATTGTATGCCATGCTCTGCTTAAAGACTGCCTCAAAGCTAGAAAATTATCTTCGCTGTTTCTGTCATCACTAACTTTTGCCAATTCTTTAGCTCTTCCTCTAGTCTTCCAACACCATTTCTTCATTTTCCACCCAATTTACTCACCCGCCTGCCTTCCCACCTTGTTCTTCATTGTTACGCTCAGTCAAGGTGCTTTCTATCTGCAGATTGGCTCTTTACTTTGCTGCTGTTCTGTTTTCCTTTTCAACAAAAAATACTTTTTTTTTTAAAGTCTGTAATAGCGCATAGCCTTACTGAGTTGCCTGTTTTGTTAGTCTATTCCCTAGATCGTTGTCACTTTTTGCATTGATGTGGCTTATGTTTAATGAATCAAAACTCTTGATTTTTACAAAAATTTCCATTTGTAATTATATGTAATTATATGTACATATGTCTTCCAGTTGTCTTTTCAAAGACACTTTTTTTGTTACGCTTATTTTTCCATGTATCTCGTTGATTATTCTTTTCTGCCTTTCCATCTTAGTTTGTCTCTTAACTTCCTCTTATTCTCAATTGCCTTTGGCAAAAGGATGAGCTACATCCATAATAGGGGTTACACTGGTAGATGAAAACCGATGTTCTTACCTCTAGGGTGTTTGGTTATTGCAGACTCTCTAAACAGGGAATGGAGCCATTGAGAATTAAAATCCAGGTCTCATGCCTCTCCTTTGCAGCCATTACTGCAGGTTGAGTTCTCCATGAGTGTGTGTGTGGGGGGGGGGGGGGGCGGTGGAGAACATTTAAAATATATGTGTGAACTCAGAATTAAATAAACTGGTACATGTAAAATGGTTAGAAGATACAGTAGGCCTTCCGTGTTAATATTATATTACGCAAATTTTCTGTTCTCTGTGCTGCTCTCCAATCACTTGAACTGTATTATCATTGCTTGGCACCCACTATTTCATATAGAAGATCTTGAATGGGTTAAATTAATACACACGTATTACCAGCCTTAGCAACTTAATGAGACCCTGTTCAAAACGGAAAAAAAGAGGAGGGGCTGTGTGATGTAGCTCAGTGGTAGAACACCCTTGGATTCAACACCCCATACTGCAAAAAAAGAAAAATCATTTCCATACAGTTTCCCCTGTGATTTAAATAAAGAAAAAAAAAAGCACAAAATGATAAGAGGTTTTCCTTCCCTTCCTCACAACACAAATCCATCCTTCACAGTAAATTAAGGTCGTAAGTAAAGTTCTGTGTTGTTTCCCATGTGATATGCACATATTCCTTTAAGATCCAAGGGAATGCAAAACATTTTAGTTTATCCTGAAGAAATAGAATTCTTTTTTCAGATGATGAAGAAAGAGAGTACAGTTTCTAGTCTATTACAATTCACTGATAACTAGAAGATACTACAAGGCATTAAATAAAAGAACACATTAATAAAGATGCAGTCTAGGGCTGTGGATGTAGCTTAGTGGTAGAGTACTTGCCTAGCAAGCATGAGGTCCTGGATCTGATCCCAATACTGCCAGTGGGGAGGCAATCTGATCAACTTTCTGACTCCAGATTAAATCAAAATAACAAACATTTTTAAACTCTAATTCTAAAATTAGTAATTTTAACGGGGCATGGTAGCACATAATTGGGCATGGTAATCCCAGTGACCTAAGAGGCTGAGGCAGGAGGATCATGACCTTCAGGCCAGCCTGGGCCACTTAGACAGGTATTAAAAAGGCCTAGAATGTAGCTCAGTGGTAGAGAGCTCCTATGTTCAATCTCCAATACCATACACTCTCTCTCTCATGTATGTATGTGTATATGTGTATGTGTGTGTGGATATATATATATATGGAGAGAGAAAGTAAGTACCTCAGATTTGCCTTTTGAACTTTGGGCTATTTTGTTTTTGTTGTTTGTTTTGGGGATTGAACCCAGGTTATTTTATTTCAAGACAGCCTCACACTAAATGGCCCAGGCTGACCTTTAGCTTCCAATCCTCCTGCCTCAGCCTCCTCAGCAGCTGGGATGGTAGGTGTGCACCACTGTGGCGGGTGTACTTTTGAGTGTTTAACTTACTAATACAGTTAACATTTGGCTGGCCTGACACAGTAATCTCAGTCAGCACCTCTCCATTCTCTCTCTCCCCACTCCCTCCCTCCCCATCTCTTCCCCTCTCCCCCTTCCCACCTCTCCCCTTCTCTCATGCCAAGTTTGAACCCAGGGCTTCATGTGTGCTAGGCAAGTGCTCTACCACTGAGCCACCTCCCCAGCCTCATGCTAGTCTTTTTTATAAAGGGTTGCTACTATCAGGCTAGAGTTAGGTAAAGTAATTTTATAACCTGGTCCAAATGCATTTTTTTTTTTTCTGGAAAGCAGCATTTCTGAATGAGACCTGAAAATGGACCTTGAACTTTAGTGCCCCCACTTTTGATATGTATGTGGTGTTACATAAATTTCTTTAAATCATTATTTCTCAGAATAACTTGATGAATGACAGTGTTCCTTTGAAGGTGAATGGTCAGAAACTATGTAGATTTTCAAAAAACTTTCTATCTTGAGTAAAAAAATGTAAAAGCCACTCATGACTCAATGTTATTTTGGGCCATCTTAACATATTTATGTTCTTTTCACCATTTTAAGTAGTTACAGCCCATCTTCCCATAAGTTCTGCTGCTGCTGCTGCCTATGAAATATTGAATGCCTTTGCTTTTGGAAAAACCCAGAAGCATGTGTTGGTTTGCCTTTAAATAGATAATACATTTACAGAATCATTTCTGGAAATGATTACTTATTCCTATAACAAGTCTTAGCACCTGGTAAGACTTGGTCATTTAACATGCTTAAAATTCAGATTCTTTACCCCTGCAACTGGCTGTTGAACTTGACCCATGAAATAGTTGTAGTTTATCTTGCTTGCCTGATTGCATGCTTCTTCTCTTTCTACCTTTTTTTTTTCCGTCTTAAGGATGATTAGAAAAAAATCTGATTGCAAGCTAGTCATATAAAAATCACCTCATATCATTAATGCAACATTTTACCAGAACCATTTGTTCAAAGGAATGTCAGATCTTGGCTCTCTATAACAACTAGATTATATCTACATCTTTAACCAGCATTTAAACAGGCACATAGCTAGAAGTACAGTTCGGATTTTTCACTTGGACATGCCTTTCTTTGGGGGCCATAATAAACTCACAGGAAGTAAGGAGAGTTGAGTGTGATGGTTCGAGGGCACCTTTAGGTAATAACATCTTCTTCCTACTTTTCTCTCTGTCTCTGCTTGGCTCCTTTTCCTGAACCTGCTTTTGGCTTTCTTCACCTGTTCTTCTGGCACTCTTGTGTGTAAAACCAATCACCTGCACCCTAGTTATCCCCATTTGTCCTCGTTCAGCATCTTGCAGCCCCATCATCATGCCCTACAAAGCTGCACACTCTAGAAATCCGGTGGACCGACCAAAACTCTTTGTAACACCACCCGAGGGCTCTGCGCGCAGGAGGACCATTCATGGCACGTTGGTGAGTAGCAGTTGGGAGTGGACTGGCGAGTCTGGGAGCCAGTTCTTTTCTGTGCAGAGTGGATACTGCCCAAGGTGTGGTATGGTTATAAGACAGGGTGGCCATGACACTCAGCATCCCATTCATCACACATCTGGCTGACAGTTGGTACTGCACACACCCCTCTCCCCACATGGCCCCACTTCTTTCCCATTTGAAATATTGCTTTCCCTAAAATTTGAACATGAAGATGAAAATGGATCTTTGTTTAAGCATATAAGTGCCTGACCTATCCTGCTGGGGACTCTCTACAAATAAGTGCAATGGCCAGGCATGGTGGCACACACCTGAGGCAAGAGGATCTCAAATTTGAGGCCAGCCTTGGCAACTTAGGGAGACTCTCAGGAACTTAGCAAGACCTTGTCTCAAAATAAAAACTAAAAAGTACTGGGGTAAAGCCCCTGGTTTCAATCCCTCAAACCAAAAAGTAAACAAGTGTAATGCCAGAATTCCTTCATTTTTTAAAGTAGGCAAACCAAATGGCCTTTGCCAGGAAAATGGGCCTGAACTGCTGCCCCTTTAATCCCAGTCACATCCAGAAACCTGCAGAACTCCAAGTGTGGTTCAGTAAGCATTGAGATAAGGAATTTTTATCCTGCTTAACTAACCCCTGTCAATGCCCACATCTTTAAATACAGTGAAGAATATTTTGAAAACACTACTTATTTGCTAAGTAACCAATTCTTGAAAGGCCGTTGGCCTGTACTATGAACTCAGATTTTGCAAGTGAGGAATATAATTTGTGCTTGTTATTACTGGCAAGGTGACTAAGCTAATGTAATTTTCATCATGCTATAAACAGCACTGAGGTAATTTATGTCTTCAGGAGTCTTTCTTCATCTTTGTTTTAAACTGTACTTATTTGATACCACTCAAAGATCATTGGTCTATGGCCTTAAGATACTGTACTTTAGTATACAAGGCACTAGATTGTACTTTAGTGTCACTAGACACTAATCCACCAGCTCTCATTGCCTCTGTCCTGTGATCATAGTACGATCCTTGTAATGAATGGCTGGAAGAATTTATTTATAATCTCAACTTCCAGAGCAATTCAGATGAATAAAGCTGATGGATACTTAAAAGGATTTTGCTCAGAGGGTAATTTGAGGGTTGTGAGAGCCTTGATGGCTTTTCTGGTGGCAATTTTCTTTCAAGCCCCTTCAGGCATCAGTGTTAATTCATGATGAAGTCAGACCGGAAGCCCTTAAAGTCAAAGGTGAAACTACCTTTGATGTTTGTGGAGTTTTAGTTTATTAGCGTTTTGGTACACAGAGATCCTGGCCGTGGATATAAAGCAATATCAAAGCAACAGCTTTGGATGCTTATCAGACAGGGGAAAAGGGCATTTACCAAAGGAAAAGTATCTGGTTATAGGTAAAAACTGAAATTAACCATCTTTGAGGGGAGGTGGAAGGTTGAGCCTTGGCTACCAAAACGAATGAGGTGGTTCATCATAACCTGATCCAGAGCTTTGGTGGGTTTTTCTTTTTAATGCCTTCCTCTATATAATGAACCTTCTTTTCACCTCCTTACAACCAAATATTTAGACAAATATGTGTTGCCAGAAAATGACTGGTGGAGCCAAACTGTGGAATTGGGTGGTGACTACCACCTTGAGCCCTTGAAAAGTGGCAATGACACTGACAGGCTGTATTTTTAATTTTTACAGAATGTTTAATTATGGTTAAAAACCCCACTTAACATAATCATTTTTAAGATGGTGTCAAGTATATTCACAGTATAGTGCAACTAATTTCCAGAACTATTTAAATCCTGTGCATCCGGACCCATTATGCATATTGAACGTCCCACTTTCCCTTCCTCCCCTATCCCTGGCAACTATCCTTCTGTTTCCTTTTTCTCTGAATGTGACTATTGTAAGTACCTCATAAGGGGAATCATGATGTATTTGTATTTTTGCAACTAGCTTATTTTACTTAGCATAATGTCCTCAAGGTTCATCCTTGTAGCACGTGACAAATTTCCCTCCTTCTTAAGGCTGAATAATATGTCCTTACATTTTGTTATCCATTCATCCATTGATGGACATGTGGGTTGATTTCACCTCTTAGTTATTACCAATAGTGCTGCTTTGATCTTTGATGTGCACATCTCTCTTGGAGTTTTGCATACATACCAGAAGTGGGATCACAGAATCATATGATAACCATGTTTTAGTCTTTTGGAAACCACCATGCTGTTTTGCATAGTAGCTGCACTGTTTGACATTCTTGCTGGTAGCACACAAGGGTTGCAGCTTCTTGGCATCCTTAACAACTTACTCCTTTGTTTTTGTGTGACAGCTCTCCTAATGGATGTGAGGTGATAACTCATTGTGGTTTTGATTTGCATCTCTAGTGATCAGTGTCATTGCACATCTCTTCATAGGCATGTTGGCTATTTGTACATCATATTTGGAGAAATGTTTATTAAAATCTTTAAGCCTTTGGGGTGGGGGGATACTGGGGATCAAACCCAGGGCCTTATATGTTAAAGAAGTTTTCTTCCACTGAACTAAATCCCCAACCCCTGCCCATTTTTTATTCAGATTACTGGTTGTTGAATTTTAGCAGTTATTTATATATCATTAACCTCTTCTTAGATAGGATTTGTAAATATTTTCTCCTATTTCATAGGTTGCTTTTTTACTATTGTATCCTTTGATTGATGCATAGAACATTTTAAATTGAATGTTCTGTTTGTCTGGTTTTGCATTATTGTCTGTACTTTTGTGTTATCCAGCAAATCAGTATCATTTGAATGACATGAAGTGTTCACCTATGTTTTCTCACAGGAGTTTCATAGTTTTAAGTTTCACATTTAGGTCTTTAGTCCATTTTGAGTTCATGTTTGTATATTGTGTAAGGGAAGGGTCAGATTTCTTTTTCACGTGGATATCCAATTTTCCCAGCACCATTTATCGAGGAGAGCATTCCCTCCTCATTGGGTAGTCTTGAGATTTAACCAGCTTTACAAGTGTTTATTTCTGGGCTTTTTATTCCATGGATCTATATGCCTACCTTTATAACTGGTTTGATTACTATAGCTTTGTAGTATTTTTAAATCAGGAAGAGTAAAACCTCCAGTTTTTTTGTCCTTTTTCAAGATTGTCAAGTCTCTCCTGTGAGTAAGCTGTCCAGTCAATTGGTATGGACAGCTTTCTGTGTGTGTTCCCCTCAGCATTGTGGAAAGTGTTGTAGGCAAGATGATTATGTAGACTGCTGGGCATTAACTCACATCGGGATGAGAATCAGGAGTGCCTTTATGTGTGTGGCGCCCAGAAAGGTGGCTGTATGTAGAGCAATGAAACAACTAAGAGGATTTAAAAAAGTAAAAATAAAAACTACCTGCTTGGATGGGTATTATCTGAAGTGTGGGTGGTTTTCTAAATCACTCTTCCCCTGTTCTCCCAGCTCTGGGTGATTCAAGGTGATTAGTTTCTTTTGGGAGAGAGAAAAGTAACTAGGTACAGTGGCACTTTGATAAAAACAAGACTATCCTCAGATAGTCTCTTTTATGTAGGTTCATCCCTAGTCCCTTTTTCATCAAAGCCCTGATGAGAAAGGTCATCTCCAGACTCTCCACATCACAACTTACCCGACTACTCAGAGCCAAATTTCAGCCAAATCAAAATATTTTGAGGGGAAAAAAAAAAGAGACTATACCTGGTACTTAACCCCAGCTTCCCTTGGAAGAAACTTGGGCCTTTCATCCTAGGGACTGATTTACCCAAGGCATAAATGCCACCCATGCATCAGCCAGAAGGGTCCCATATGGTAGCTGCAGCTTTTGCCATCAACGACTGCTCTGCTGTGCAAGGTCCCTCCTCCTGCCCTTTGGGATCAGAGATGGGGCAGAGGGTGGGCATGCAATTGGAGTGGCACCAAGTTAACACACACCTGCAGAGCTCTTTCCTGCCCTGTGCATTTTTTTCTACGTAGATTTCCTGGAAGACAGTATTACTGACACTCCTCCACCTCCACACACACCCCCATCTGTAGCCCAGTCAGTCAGGATGCTGCTCAGGAAGATGAAGAAAAGCTATGAGAAGCATAAAGAAGAGCAGGAAGAACTGATGCTTAAGCCAGTGAGAGAAGCACACTGCCAGCTTTTCTGTCCTTAGACTAGATAACATTCTGTCCCTTCCTTTGTGTCCTTGGCAGTTTGCTTTCCTGACAGCCATTTCACCCAGGTCCCAGGATCCCCCAGCTGGTCTTCATTTCCATCTCAGAACATGGTAGAAAGTTTTAGATAGTTGGAAGCTTTCTGTTTTGCAATGGGCAGGGGGGCAGGTCTTGATGAATTTTAGAATCTCAGAACACTTCTCTGGGCTTCTGTTTGACCATTTCAACTCTGGAAATGTGCCATCTGCCTGACTGAACTGCTCCATGACAGTCAGGGGAAGGCTGATGTTTTAGCCCCTACTCGGATCTCAGATTCCTCCCCCGATAAAGAATACAAATACCTAAAATTCCTCATCTTAGACCTGACTTTCCTTGGAGAATAAGAGGACATTAGATGAGAAAGGACTTTTTCCTGTAACATTAATACAAGAGGAAAAGTGAATTAATGTTGAAATAGCAGGTATGTATTTTTTTTTTTTTTTTAATGACTAGGCTGCTGGGCCTGCTACTGCATGCCTGTGATCCTAGCAACTCACAGGAGTGAGGAAGAAGGACCAGAAATTCTAGGCTTGGGCAACTTAGTAAGACCCAGTGTCAAAATAAGAAAGAAAAAGAGGTGGGAACATACTCAGTGGTAGAGCAACCCTGGGTTCAATCCCTAGTATTAAAAAATAAATAAGCTATGGTATTCTCTGTGGTGGAAAAAAAAAAGTGCTGCTAAAGAAGTAAAAAAGAAAAGTTTGCTTTAACTGAAAGCATAAAAATAGAAGTGACCTTTATTTCAACGTTTGTGGGAGATAAACCATATTATGATAAATTTTGTTCCAGGTAAGTTTAGATGCAAAGTCAAAGTGCTTTCTAAAAGTCTAGATGTTTTTGCTTTTGTTTCTTTCTTAAATAAGTAAAATCTCAATCTCACATCCAGACCCACCTTATTAGTGTTACCTATATTAATTCAGATATACTGTTCAGATTAACAAAGGCCTTGTGTTAAGGCTGGAATGGATATAGGTGATATAGCTTAAGAATTTCTAAGAAAATGTTACATGGTGTGTAGCTCCACTGTTGAATACTGTGAATGTGGTTGTCTGACTCACTGAGAAATCTAATCACTGAGTTTCTCTGAACTTAGGGCCAGAAAAGAGAGAGAGAAAGAGAAAATGTACCCTTCCATCTTACATCTGGCATCCGAAGGGCTCTGTCTCCATCTAATCCCAAGGCAAGGTCATCAGCATGCTCCCGACTTTGGTAAGTGAGGTGCTCAAGGCTGGCAGGGACGTTCTGTGTGGGAGAATGAATAGCTTCTGTCTTCATAGAGAACCATTCTTTTCACACTGCGTGGCTCTGACTTAGAGAATGATAGTCTTTCTCAAAGCAAAGAAAAAAGGAACATGACACATTGGACTTGGTTTCTAAAGGACTTCATTTCTGCATTTACCACGTAAAAGACAAACACACATAGCTAAATGTCTGCATTACTTTTCCACAAATTGTTGTCCTGGGTTCTGGGAAGCCTGTTCTGATGTGTTCCTCTCTTCCCATTGTGTGCTGCCCAGGCTCCCATCCAAGTCCCTTCCGCATTTGCCCGGCACACCCCGACCGGCGTCCCTGCCTCCTGGCTCAGTCAAAGCTGCTCCCACCCAGGCCCGGCCCCCGTCCCCTGGCAACATCCGCCCAGTCAAGAGGGAAGTCAGAGTGGAACCTGAAAAAAAAGAGCCCGAGAAGGAACCTGAGAGTGCTGCCAGCGAGCCCTCGCTGAAAGGCAGGACACCTTTAGTGAAGGTAGACGAGGCCGCAGTTGAAGACGGGACCCCTGTCGAACCAGAAGCTGACCCTGGTGAGAAGGAACTGACCTGGGCAGGGACCTTGGTCGGCTGTTCTCTCTGCTTGCTCTTTTTCTTCAGCTTCATTTTATGTAACTTTTCTTTTTTTATTCTTACTGGAGACTTTGAATTTTTACTCTGAGGCTTATTTCAGAACCTCTTCCTAAGTATGATTTTCTTTTTTTTTTTTTTTCTTCTCTATTTCATTTTTTGCAGGGGGACTGGCGTTTGAAACCCAAGGCTTCATAGAGGCTATACAAGCACTTTACAACTAAGCTATGTCCCCAGCCCTGCATGTTTTTTTTTAATTTTGAGATAGGGTTTCACTTTAATTTTGAGGCTAGCCTTGAACTTGCAATCCTCCTGCCTCAGCCTCCAGAAGTGGGATTACAGAGGCCCACTAGTGCACTTGCAAGTCTCTACCTTTTCAAGGGAGAATTTTCAAATAATCTATTGATATACATTTAAACCAGCACCTCCAGGATTTTCCAAAATGCAGAGTGCGGCCTTACATCACAGAATTCTGCTTCATCTCGCACATTGGAGCCAGGACTGCAGCAGAAGCAGGCCGTGTGAGCTGCACGCCGTGCCTGCCAGACAAGGCGAGGCCTCTTCACACCTCCACCTGGAGACGGCACTAGCTGGACTTTTGTCTAAAAGCAGCCTCTTCATTTGGTGTTGTCATGCTTCCAGCCTGAGCCTCGACCTGTGGCAGGGTGCTGTAGTAATGAATAGTCACCAAAGAGTAGGAATTTTTTAAACAAAGGACAAACAAAAGAGCTCATCTCCGTTTTGCTCAGGGTATAATTTCCCACAGAAATCTAACATGAGGTTCTCTACTCAGTACATATTTGATAGGTACTGTTAGCTCATTTAACTGCTGTAAAAGTAAGACTTGGTGACAAGCTTGAGCTTTGAATGTCTCATTTACACATGCAGTGGGTCCTTTTTTTTTTTTTTTTTTTTTTTTTTGATTATCTGTTGCTTGGTTACAGAGAATACAGTGAAATTGTGAGAACACACAGTAACAAACATTCCCTTTTCTCTGATAATGATGAATTCTAGGTCTGGGGTGTGGGGAATGCTAGTTTTTGTTTTGTTCTTTGGGTTTTGTTTCCAGTTGGTTTTCTCCTTGAACCTGTTTGTACAGCTGCTCCAGGCGCGGCCCCAGCCTCTGATCCAGCTCCAGTCCCAGCCCCGGCCCCAGCCCCAGCCCCATCATTCACTGTGACTGCTAGTGCTGCTCCTAAGATTTCTGCAGGCACCACTGACCCAGAGGAGGCCTCTAGGCTGCTGGCTGAGAAGAGACGGCTGGCCCGAGAGCAGAGAGAGAAGGAGGAGAGGGAGAGGCGAGAGAAGGAAGAAATAGAAAGGTAAAGCAGTAACAGTGAAGTGATGTCAGCGGTACCACAGTTAGGCCTTGCATTAAGTCCTCCCTCTGAGAGGGACGAAGTAGTAGTTAAGTGACAAAGGTGAATGTGTACATTTGGGGTGGTTCTTTTTAGGTGGTCTCTGCACAGTCTGGAGATTGTACATACATATACACACATTTACATAATTGTAGTCACAATAAGGGTACAACGGCACAGTCTGCTTTTTCACTTAACACATGTCCAATCTCTATATTTCCTCAGTATCTTTGTAATGATCATTGTAAAGCTGCTTTAGTAAGGGTTCATGTTTTCTTCCAGATTGTGGCTGGGTAAAATATTTAATGTTGCATGATTGCCTGCCAGATAGTATGCTAAGGGCAGATTGCTTAATTGGTCACCTTCTGGGTCTAATAAGGCTGATGCCAATATAATTGTTCCTCACACAAACAGAAGGGCACTCTGAGGCTGGACCTCAGGCTACCATCTTGGAGGTGCCCAGCCCTTGATCCCATCAGGAGCTTCCCTCTTCAGTTCCAGTACAGAACATTATGTTTGTTTGGTTTATTTTAATTTATAAATGAGGAGAGTAGATTCATATTTGTTACTAAAAAGTCACACAATTTGAATTTATAAAGTCTAAGCCGTTAAAGATTGTTAAATTGTAAATCCTTGGAAAAAGAGAGCTCTCCTTAAAATACTCATGGTTGCAGTTTGCTGCTGTTTTTTTTTTTTTGTTTTGTTTTGTTTTGTTTTTTTCTAGTGTTAATAATAAGTTTAATAAAGAAGTATTAATGAACAAAGTTTGTCACCTCCCCTATTGAAATGTTCTCTACAACTGTAAAAATATAAATTGAACACAGATCTTAGGATATACATGACAAATGCAATTCATGTTGACTGATGGACAAGAGTCATTTTTATCTGCTTTTTGTATTACTATACATAGATCCTGAAGCACGTGGCCTAGGGAAAAATCAGATCAAGAATACATTTCACATTGTCATGCTAATTAGTTTAATGAACACTAGCTCCCTCTAATATTTTTCTAAACACTGTGTGATGATACAACATTGAATAAGGCACAAGCTTGCTGCTGTTTTTCACGGGCAGCAAAGACGCTGGGAAGGGAAGAGGAAGGACAAAGGATGTCTTCAATTTTGTCCTGTAACGTGTTGAATGTATCCAGTTGAAGTTTTGGGGAAGCTCTTTGAACAAACTGCCCTTGCAGTGCCCACACTTGGGGAGGGCGGGGGCGGCCTCCTTCAAGGACTCCTCCTCATGTGTCTTTGCTTTGTCTTTTCCCAGACAGAAGAGAGAGGAATTGGCTCAAAGGGTGGCTGAGGAGCGAACTCGCCGAGAAGAGGAGTTGCGTCGTCTGGAGGCGGAGCAGGCCCGGGAGAAGGAGGAGCACCTGCGGCGGCAAGCGGAGGAGCGCGAGCGCGAGGAGATGGAGCGCGCCCAGAAACAGGTGCGCCCGGGCACCACCCTCGCGGCCACTTGCCCCGGGCGGGGGTGATTCCCCCCATGAGAGCACCGTGGGCACGGGTCCCTGTTAGAAAGGCCGCGCGTTGCTGGTGTGGGTTCTGATTTCTGCATGGTCTCCACCTGCTTCTGCATCCGGGGGCGCCCCGGGACGAGGTGCTGGCCCCTGTGTAAGAGGCACACACCCACCTTGTGTCTTCAGAAAGAAGAAGAAGCTCGGGTGCGCGAAGAAGCTGAGAGGGTCCGGCAGGAACGAGAGAAGCACTTCCAGAGAGAGGAGCAGGAGCGCCTGGAAAGGAAGAAGGTAGCAGTGTCAGGCCCAAGCTGGGACGGAGCCTCTGAGCCTCGCCTGGATGGGAAGGCCGCTGACCTCCGGGAGACTGGCTGCTGTCTTTACCCCTTCCAGATAAATAGCCCTCAGTGCTAATAATCTCCACAAAGAAGCCACTCTCAAAATTTGAGTTCTCCTCCAAAGAAGTTAATTTCCACTTCTAGTAGTTAAGTCAGTCCAGCTTATTTGCTACATCTATTATTATTTTTTTTTTCTTTTTCTTTCTTTTTTTTTTTTTTTTTTTTTTTTTTTTTTGAGGCAGGATCTGGCAAAGTAGCCCAGACTGGCCTGGAGTTTAGGATCCTCCTACATCAGCCTCCGTAGTAGTGGCTGGGATTACAGGCAGATACCACTGCAGTACAATCTTTCTGCATGACTCCCAATTAAGAAAAAAACAGTATGAATTATTATTTTCCCCAAATGACAGGCGACAGACATGTTTTTATATGCTGCTGTTTGATTACTGCAGTGCACTAGGCTGGCTTGGCTTGTGTTCTACATCTTATCCTCTTTCTCATTGTTCTTTCTTGCAGCGACTTGAAGAGATTATGAGAAGAACCAGGAGGACAGAAGCTACAGATAAGGTACTGAGATGGCTACTTTCTCATCATTCGTGATGGCTCTTTTTCTTTTTTAACCTTTAATTGTAACTTTAATTCTTAAAAATCTTTTTTTTTTTTAATTTTTCTTTTTGGTAGAAAACCATTGATCAGACAAATGGTGACATAGCCAAGGGAGTTCTCACTGGAGGAACAGGTATTTCTATGATTGAATTCAAATCAGCTGAAGGGGGAAAAAATTTAGAATTATTTTATTAAATCATAAATATACAAAAGCTTCTTAACTCTGCACATGCATTTAAATTTATATTGTTATGTCTTATTAGACCATGCTCCTGGCTAACAGCTTTTCAAAACTTTGAGAAATGCCTTTAAAAAGTTTTCACATGTAATCTAAAACTTAGATATAACACTTTCAAAGAAGGAAAGCTCCTACACCCTTACAAAGACCACCTGAAAGAAACAGTAATTAAAAAGCTAAGAAATTGTCTCAATAGCTTTTTCTTTCCTTTTTTTGGTACTGAGGATTGAACCCAGGGAAACTTTACCACTGAGCTACATCCATAGACCTTTTCATTACTACTGCTACTACTACTACAATTATTATATTTTGAGACAGGGTCTCACTAAATTGTAGAGGCTGGCCTTGAATATTCAATCCTGCTTCAGCCTCCTTGGTCACTGGAATTACAGGTGTGCACCACCACACATGGCAAAGGCTTTTTTTTTTTTTTTTTTTTTTTTTGGTACTGGGGATTGAACCCAGGGGCACTTAACAACTGAGCCACATCCTGAGCCCTTTTTTATATTTTATTTAGAGATTTTATTTAGGTCTCACTGAGTTGCAGGCTTCACTAAGTTGCTGAGGCTGGCTTTGAACTCAAGATCCTCCTGCCTCAGCCTCCTGAGCTGCTGAGATTACAGGTGCATGCCATGGCACCCAGCTCCTGGGTTGTTGATGGGGAATTGGAGGGAGATACTCAGTAGGCTTACATAAGCTGAGGTGTCTATCTGTTCTCTAGTTCATACATTTTTCCCCTTGTGTAAAAGTCTCTCTAACATTTCCTTTTAAGGGTTTTTTGTTTTGTTTTTTGTTCATCCTTCACAGTGTTGGGGGTTGAACCCAGGGCCTTGAGCATATTAGGCAAGCACTCTACCACTGAGCTCCATCCCCAGCAAGGGCTTTAAATTTACACATTTTGACAAATTATTTTTATGTCAGTTCTCAGAGAAAGGATTTAAATGTTATTTCTTTTAATTCTAACTTCAGAATGAGGTAAAAATTTTAAATTAATTGAAAGTTCTTTGGAAGTTTTTTATACACACACACACACACACACACACACACTGTAATTTTTGGATTTACTGATTTCTTGGTGATTTTCAACCAGACATGGATTAGATGAAGATGAGCTCAGCCTTAGTTTTAATGCTGTGATCTAGTCAGCCTTGTGTGGCACACATCTTTCACATGCTTCCTTGTTTCACCACCACATTATTCTTATGAGACAGAGGGCCTTCCCCTAGAGGCAACAAGCATTTTTGGAGCCCTTCTGTGTGCCAGGACCTGTTGTGGGTGCTGAGATTCAGTGTGAGCAAGATAGGCAAAGTTTCTGTTCCTGTAGATGCTAAGCTCCAGTGACAGGCCCCACTCAGACCAGCTTGGGCCCAGGTCACCAGCTCCCTATTCTGCTCCAGGTGGTTTTTCATGATTGTCCAGAAAGATGCTTGGTGGATAGCTTGTGGCTAAGTCTGCCTGTTTTCTCATCTACCAAGTTTATATGAAAAGAAAGGACTAGAGGTGTACTTCAGTTTCTTTTTCTGTTCAAAAATTTAGAAAGGACTAGAAGTACCTCAGAGGGCTGAATTACAGATCAAATGAGACGATGTATGGGAAAGAACATTCCCTGTAAACTCTAAGGGTTTTCAGATGTAAACTATTACTGGTGTTTGGTTTTAGTTCTGGAGAAGCTCTTCCAGTTTTTGTGTCATGATTGTTTTGTAGTGGGGTTTTCATGCTCTTCTGTAGGTGCACTGATTATATTTGTTTGAAGAACAGTTCGAGTGGTTGCATATTAACCCCATTGCATGTTAGCATACTGTCTCCACGCAGGTTACAATAGATCCAGGCTATGAGCAGGCATAGCAACCAGGGAGTCTTCAGAGTGATCCATTTAGTCTGCACATGACAACATTCAGGATCATTTAAGGGGCTGATGCTATAGTTGGTACCTGGCCAGGTTCCTTGGTTTTGTTTTCATTTTCCACCTTCCTGATGCTCCATCTGTTCCTTCAATATTCTTTGTACTCAATCCAGGACTGAATTAAGGCAAGGGGAGAGGTGAAACCTGTCGATGACGTACTATGTTTATCAATACTCACGTAAATTGGATTTGAGTTAGAACTGCTAAAAATAGGCTTGCGGATTAAGTATTTCCATATCTCTGTCTGACATGTGACTTGGGGCTGAAAGGTGGTGTTAGTGCTACAAAGAGAATTCTAGGATAGGCAAATGGGTTCACAGACCAGAAGTCTCTCAGAGGCTCCTGTCATCAGCTTTACAAATCTTGGCATTTTTAAAATTATCAGTCACTTCTCTGCTTCAGTTATCAGACTCCTTGTTCCTCTCATAGTTTACTGAGTGTGTAGCAGGTTGTGAAATAACTCTCTTGGAATCATTTTAGTTACTCTTTCACATCAAGCTGAAACATAAACTGCCACAGATTTCTCTGAAACTCTGACCTGTGAGAATGTATATAAGACTAAGTAACCCTGTCCCAGATTTTCAAGTCAGGCATATAAAGCTGGACCCCAAAATTGAGTATTGATGAGGTGGCACAAGTAGGTACAGTTCACCGGAGCTTCCATTTATGAAATCCCCATCATTCTAAGTGTGACTAGAGCTGAGTTTGTACAAGTGGTACTTATGATATTTCCATGGTGATTTGCTCTGTGTCCTTCAATAAAGATGTTCCCTGTCAGCCCCATCAAGTCACCATACTGCTATCTTCATCAGGTGCTGTGGTTTCAATATAGACTTTTTCTTCAGAGCCAACTTGGTGCAAACAAAAATAATAGTAACATTTATTTCAGCCCTTACAGTGTGTTAAGCACCATTATAAGTACTTTGCAAGTATTAATAAATTTAATTCTCACAGTAGCCTATGAGTTAGGTACTATATCTATGAGGAAACTGAGGCACAGAGAGTTCAAGTGATTTACTCAAACTTCCACAGCTGGTACATTGCAGGGTCAGGACATAAATCCAAGTAGACTGGCTTGGGAGGACTGGGTTTGATTTTTAGATTGTTAGTAATCCTTTATCTCCTTTGCTACCTACAGAGGTATCTGTACTTCCAAGTATGACAAACTCTCCAGGAAATGGAGAATCTGCAGCCAGCCCACATTTGGTCACTTCACATCAGTTAGAGGTGACCTTGCAGAGGTGAGTTAAACAACTTGGGGCCTTTTTCATTGCAGCATATTAAAGCAAAGCACTACTGTTCTTACCCCACCAGAATTTCCTGGGTCCAGTATAATTTCAAGGTTTTAACACTAAAATTTCTTTTAATTTGGACTCATTCATTTTTGGTTGGGCTTGTAACTCTGAACTCTGAGATAGGGCAAAATCTTGTTTCTTGAGTCTTGATAGTGAGGTTTTAGTGATTATTATAGAAAATTACAGGAAATAATTTGTTTTCTTTGTATACAGTTTACCTGATCTGGACCATATTCACATTCTTCAAGTGTATGACAATTGTATTTTAGACAGATATAATATTCTAATGAGTCTCAAGTTAGGTCCATAATAGAAGTAATTTAGAGGTCAGTATTTCTTATGATATTAGTAGCAGAGCTTCTTATTGATGAATTAAACAGCTACTAACAAGAATCAGGAGAAGGATTGGATTAAAGAAAAATTACCTTTCTCTTGCATTTATACCCTTTGAGTATTGATGAGGTGGCACAAGTAGGTACAGTTCACTGTACCTGTTCATAAGAGCAGTTTCAAAATGAAAAATAAAAGTAATCATACCCTGCACCTAAAAATCTAGTGTGTTAGTCAGCTTTTCGTCACTGTGACCAAAATATCCAACAAGAACAACGTAGAAGGAAAAGTTTATTTGAGCTTCATGGTTTTAGAGGTCTCAGTCCATAGACAGCTTGGCTCCATTGCTTAGGGCCCAAGATGAGGCAGCAAGCACATCATGGTGGAAGGGCTCATCAGAGGAAAGCTTCTCAGCTCATGGCAGGGTCAGGAAAACAGAAGCAAGGGTGAGGGCTGAGAGGGGAAAGAGGCCACAGGGAAGATGCTCCTTTCCAGGGCATCCTCAATGACACGCCTCTTCCACACCCCACCTGCCTGTGGTTACCACCAAGTCAATCCATTCAAACTTGGATTAACTGATTATGTTATAACTCTCATAATCTGATCATTTCGCCTCTGAATACTCCTGCGTTTTAACTCAGGAGTTTTGGGGGGTCACCTCATATCCAAACCATAATATCCAATCATAGAGAACGAATAGAAATATTTTAAATGATATTCAAAACTTTTAATTCTGACTAAAATTTTTGGAATCTCACCTATTATCCCATCTACCTGGGAGACTGAAGCAGAAATAGCAAGTTCAAGGACAGCTTCAGCAACATGGTGAAAATCTATCTCAATGACTTTTAAAAAGTAAATTTGAAAATTTTGGAATCTACTTGTCTTATGAGTTTTTGAACTTTTATGCACATTTCCATTTGTAATACCAGTGTTTGCCACCAATGGAGAACTGAAGGTTCTCAAACTGTTTTCTTAATCTAAAAAATACATACTATACAATTTTTTATAATATAATTAACAACAACTAAAAAGTCATCTGGCCAGGCTCCTATTGTTCCATGGAAGGCTGAGGCAGGAGGATCACTTGAGTATAGGAATTCCAGTTTAGCCTGGGCAACACATAAGACCCAGTCTCAAAAATAAAACCCAAGGGCTGGGGATGTGGCTCAAGCGGTAACGCACTCGCCTGGAATGCGTGCGGCCCAGGTTCGATCCTCAGCACCACATACAAACAAAGATGTTGTGTCCGCCGAGAACTAAAAAATAAATAAATAAATATTAAAAAAAAATAAAATAAAACCCAAAAAATTTAAAAAAAAAACTGAATAAGCATTCTCTTTGATTCTGTAAGGACTCAAATTTTTAGATAGTTATATCAAAAATCCTATTAAAGCTGGGAACTTGTTCTATACACTTGTAATCCTAGCAATTCGAGGGCTGAGACAGGAGGATCACAAGTACAAAGCCAGCCTCAGCAACTTAGACCTTGTTTCAAAATTCTGGGTTTGTAGCTCAGTTTAAATTGCCCTGGGTTCAATCCCCAGTATAAAAAAAAAAAAATAGCAAAACCCTCTTAAAGACTTTAAAGTACAAATAAAGCATATCCACTAATATTCCCTTTCAATCACAGTTTCAAAACAGCCTTGAAATCACTTGCCAGAGTCAATGAATTTCCTTTAGCAAAATATCCTATGATCCTGTGATTAATCAGCATCTTGACTAAATATCCTACAACCTGAACCTGATGTGGGTGATACTCTGAAAAATCCAACGTGACAGATGTCCAAGCATGGAGACAGGGTTTGTTTTCATTGGAAAACTCCATGCCTCAGAATGAATGTTTCTAGCTCAGGCTGGGAGAACTGTTACTTTTGTGTGTGTGTGTGTGTGTGTGTGTGTGTGTGTGTGTGTACTGGAGGTTGAACTCAGGGTTTGACCACTAAGCCACATCCCCAGACCTATTTTGTATTTTATTTAGAGACAAGGTTCTCATTGAGTTGCTTGGTGCCTCACTTTTGCTAAGGCTGGCTTTGAACTCAGGATCCTCCTGCCTCAGCTTCCCGAATTGCTGGAATTACAGGCATGAGCCGCCGCGCCTGGCTGAAGTGTTACTTTTCCTAACATCCTAGTGTCCTCCTAATGTTAGTTTATTGGCAGCTAGGACCAAGACCCCTTGTTGCAGTGAAATCTACCCTGGAAACATCTCCCAACTGCACCCCTGAGTGAGACCTCTGGCCCCTGGGACTTCTTTGGCTCTCAGGCTTTGGGCCACATTTTCTTTTCAAGTCCCAAAGCCATTCTCCTTGCCCATCTCCTTTCCCCTTTGATAGGCTCCCACTAACAAAACTGAAGAGAGAGAGTATTGACAGAATTCTGGTTGGCTTTTAAAGGAAGAAAGTCATATATGAATACATATCAATGGAGTATATAGATGTAGTTACAAATAAATTTGTAATATATATTAATTTCACAAAATAAGTTTGTAAAATATGTAGATCTTTACATGTAAAATACGAAATTTATAAAGGATGAAATATATACGTGTGAAATATAAATATATGACCTTGAGCAGACAAGTTCTCACTCTAGAGCTATGTTTGAGATGGTACAGTATTCTCCCATAGAATTGAGGAGTTTATAAAATATGTAGATCTTAACATGTAAAATATGAAATTTGTAAAGTATGAAATTTATAAAGTATAAAATCCAGTTTTAATTTATAGTTTCTGCTGAGCACAGTGTCCCCTGAACATTTAATTGCTGGTCACTCAAAGCAATTATTCCTCTGACTGATAACAAGAAAGAATCGGTGGGCATAGGAGTTGATGAGTCAGCTGGGTCTGGGGCTGGCTGGGGCTGGGGCTGGCAATGGCTATTCTGACTTGTTAACAGCCTGAAAGATCACAGTTGCATGACTTTGTGCAGATCATTGACCCATCCTCTTGGCATTTGGACCCTCTCATCTTTGAAGTGAAGGTCCGCATGGGTGCTACTCTATATGAGCAAGTAAATATGAACAGCCTTCAGCAGATTGTTGACCACTCAGAACTGATGATGATGATGATCTGTTTCTGTTGATGATGGTTCATTCTAATTGATAAAACATCCTATTTGATAAATTTTATAACAAAACAGGATTGCTTGTTGTATAGTGCCAGGGATCAAATCAAGTCGTCCTGCATGCTAGAGAAGTGCTCTACCACAAGTTACACTCCCAGCCTAGATTTCTAAAAATAATTTAAAATACAAATATGTCGCTATTCACCAATTTTATTAGTAATGATATGGGCATCAGTCTGTTTTTTTTTTATTATATAGTTGTAAAATCAAAATATTATATGTATAAAATAATCTTTGTTTTCAATGTGCATTTTCTAGTTTTAATGCTAACTCATTTGAATTTTGACTTTTCAAATTCCCTAGTACTCCCAATTTGGAAAAACAACCAAATGAAAATGGAGTATCTGTTCAGAATGAAAATTTTGAAGAAATTATAAACTTACCCATTGGATCTAAACCATCCAGATTAGATGTCACCAACAGTGAGAGCCCAGAAATTCCTTTGAATCCAATTTTGGCCTTTGATGATGAAGGGACACTTGGGTCACTGCCTCAGGTAGATGGTGTTCAAACACAGCAGACTGCAGGTAAGCTTCCCGCCAGCTCCCGTCTGTAATCATCAGAAATGTATGATACCCAGGAGGGGATGAACTGCCACTGTCTCACACTTTGTTCTTTAAGGGACAGCATTAGCCACAGTGGAAACGACTGTGTGTGGACCATAGAGGTTGAGTTTTGAGCTGAACTGGGCCACTTCCAGGGCTCCTCTGGTCCTCCCACCCAGTCTGTGGCACCCAGCAGGTGTCCCTCGGCCAGCCCCTTATCACAGCGCAGCTCAGTGGCAGCAACACGCACTATCAGAGCAAGCTGTCTGTTCAGACAAGGCTGCTTCCCGTGACCTATAGGCCGTACAGCCTAGTTCTGTCCTCTGGAGAAAAGGTTGGGTTTTTTTTTTTTTTTCTTTTCTCTCAGGTCTCCAGATACTTGAAAACTGCCCTTATATATTCTCTTGCCATTTTTCTTCTTTTTTTCTTTTTTTCTTTTTTTTTTTTTTTTGGTTTTATTGATCTTATTTTTTTTAAATATACAACACCAGAATGCATTACAATTCTTATTATACATATAGAGTACAATTTTTCTTATCTTTGTATATAGAGTATGTTCATGCCAATTCATGCTTTTATACATGTACTTTGGTTTTTTTGCATTCAATTCTTATTACACATATATACCACAATTTTTCCTATTGGGTATGTGGACACCCAATTCGAACCTTCATACATGTGCTTTGGATAATGATGTCCATCACATTCCACCATCCTTGCTAATCCCCTGCCCCGTCTCTTTCCCTCCCACCCCTCTTCCCTATCTAGAATTTATCTATTCCTCCCATGCTCCTCCCCCTCCCTATCCCACTATGAGTCAGCCTCCTTATGTCAGAGAAAACATTCGGCATTTGTTTTGGGGAGATTGGCTAACTTCACTTAGCATTTTCTTCTCCAATGCCATCCATTTACCTGCAAATGCCATGATTTTATTTTCTTTTATTGCTGAGTAATATTCCATTGTGTATATATGCCACATTTTTTAATCCATTCATCCACTGAAGGGCTTCTAGGTTGGCTCTACAGTTTAGTTATTGTGAACTGTGCTGCTATAAACATTGATGTGGCTGTGTCCCTGTAGTATGCTGTTTTTAAGTCCTTTAGGTATAGTCTGAGGAGAGGGATAGCTAAGTCAAATGGTGGTTCCATTCCCAGATTTCCAAGGAATCTCCAAACTGCTTTCCATATTGGCTGCACCAGTTTATGAGTATACCTTTTTCCCCGCATCCTCTCCAACACTTATTGTTGTTTGTGTTCATAATAGCTGCCATTCTGACTGGAGTGAGGTGATATCTTAGTTTTGATTTGAATTTCTTTGATTATTAGAGATGATGAGCATTTTTTCATATATTTGTTGATTGATTGTATATCCTCTTCTGAGAAGTGTCTGTTCAAGTCCTTGGTCCATTTGTTGATTGGGTTATTTGGTTTTTTTGGTGCTTACCTTTTTGAGTTCTTTATATATCCTAGAGATTACTGCTCTATCTTATGTGTGAGGAGTAAAAATTTGCTCCCAGATGTGAGCTCTCTGTTCACCTCACAGATTGTTTCTTTTGCTGAGAAGATTCCATCCCATTTATTGATTCTTGGTTTTAATTCTTAAGCTATAGAAGTCTTCATCCCACATGATGAAGATTAGGGCCTACTTTTTCTTCTATTAGTTGCAGAGTCTCTGGTCTAATTCCTAGGTCCTTGATCCATTTTGAGTTAAGTTGGTGCATGGTGAGAGAGAAGGGTTTAATTTAATTTTGTTCCATATGGATTTCCCTTGTTCCCAGAACCATTTGTTGAAGATGCTCTTTTCTCCAGTGCATGTTTTTGGTATGTTTGTCTAATAAAAGATAATTGTAATTTTGTGGGTTAGTCTGTGTATCCTCTATTCTGTACCATTGGTCTACCAGTGTATTTTGGTGCCAGTACCATGCTGTTTTTGTTACTATTGCTCTGTAGTATAGTTTAAGATCTGGTATAATGATGCCACCTGCTTTACTCTTCCTGCTTAGGGATTGCTTTAGCTGTTCTGGGTCTCTTATTTTTCCAGATGAATTTCATAATTGCTTTTTCTATTTCTATGAGGAATGCCAATTTGATCAAAATTGTATTATCTTTAAGTCTATTGATATGATGAATTACATTCATTGATTTCTGTATCTGTATAGTGCTTTTGGAAGTTTGGTCATTTTGATAATATTAATTCTGCCTATCCAAGAGCAAGGTAGATCTTTCCATCTTCTTAGGTCTTCTTTGATTTCTCTCTTTGGAGTTCTGTAGTTTTCATTGTATAGATCTTTCACCTCTTTCATTATGTTGATTCCCAAGTATCTTATTTTTTTTTTGAGGTTATTATGAGTGGGGTAGTTTTCCTCATTTCCCTTTAAGAGAATTTGTCACTAATATACAGAAATGCCTTTGATTTATAGGTGTTGATTTTATATCCTGCTACTTTGCTGAATTCATTTACTAGTTCTAGAAGTTTTCTGGTGGAACTTTTAAGGTCTTCTAGGTATAGAATTATATCATCAGCAAATAGTGCCAATTTGTGTTCTTTTTTTTTTCTATCTGTATCCCTTTGATTTCTTTCATCTGTATAATTACTCTGGCCAGTGTTTCAAGAACTATATTGAATAGAAGTGGTGAAAGAGGGCATCCCTGTCTTGTTCCAGTTTTTAGAGGGAATGCCTTCAAATTTTCTCCATTAAGAATGATGTTGGGGGCTGGGGATGTGGCTCAAGCGGTAGTGCGCTCGCCTGGCATGCGTGCGGCCTGGGTTCGATCCTCAGCACCACATACCAACAAAGATGTTGTGTCCACCGAGAACTAAAAAAAAATAAATATTAAAAATCTCTCTCTCTCTCTCTCTCTCTCTCTCTCTCTCTCTCTCTCCTCTCTCACTCTCTCTTTAAAAAAAAAAAAAAAAAAAAAGAATGATGTTGGCCTGGTGATTAGCATAGATAGCCTTTACAATGTTGAAATATATTCCTGTTATCCCCAGTTTTTCTAGTGTTTGAACATAAAGGGGTGCTATATTTTGTCAAATGTTTTTTCTGCATCTTATTGAGATGATCATATGATTCTTATCTTTAAATCTATTGACATGATGAATTACATTTATTGATTTCCATATATTGAACCAACCTTGCATCCTTGGGATGAATCCCACTTGATCATGGTGCACAATCCTTTTGATATGTTTTTGTATATGATTTGCCAGAATTTTATTGAGAATTTGTGCATCTATGGTCTGAAGTTTTCTTTTTTTGATGTGTCTTTGTCTGGTTTTTGAGAACAGGGTGATATTGGCCTCATAGAATGAGTTTGGAATTACTGCCTCTTTTTCTATTTCCTAAGATAAATTGAAGAGTATTGGTATTAGTTCTTCTTTAAAGGTCTTATAGAACTCAGCTGTATATCCATCCAGTCCTGGGCTTTTCTTGGTTGGTAAGCTTTTGATGGCTTCTTCTATTTCCTCACTTGATATTGGTCTGTTTAAATTGTGTATAACTTCCTGACTCAATCTGGGCAAATCATATGACTTAAGAAATTTGTTGATGCCTTCAATGTCTTCTATTTTATTAGAGTATAGATTTCAAAATATTTTCTAATTATCCTCTGTATTTCTGTAGTGTCTGTTGTGATATTACCTTTTTCATCACATATACTGGTAATTTGAGTTCTCTCCTTCTCTTCATTAGCATGGCTAAGGTTCTATCAATTTTATTTATTTTTTCAAAGAACCAACTTTTTGATTTGCTGCTTTTGCTGCTGATTTGTTCTTTTTCTAGGGCTTTGAGATGTAGTGTTAGGCCATTTATTTGTTGACTTTTTCTTATTTTAAGGAATGAACTCCATGCAATAAATTTTCCTCTTAGTACTGCTTTCATAGTGTCCCAGAGATTTCGATATGTTGTGTCTATGTTCTCATTTACCTCTAAGAATTTTTTAATCTCCTCCTTGATGTTTTCTGTGACTCATTGTTCATTCAGTAGCATATTGTTTAGTCTCCAGGTGATGGAGAAATTTTTATTTTTTATTTTGTCATTGATTTCCAATTTCATTTCATTATGATCTGATAAAATGCATGATAGTATCTCTACTTTTTTATATTTGCTAAGAGTTGCTTTTGTGGCATAGTATATGGTCTATTTAGAGAAGGTTGAAATATTCTATATATGTCAGTTAAGTCTAAGTTATTGATTGTGTTATTGAATTCTATAGTTTCTTTATTCAACTTTTGTTTGGAAGATCTATCCAGTGGTGAAAGAGGTGTGTTAAAGTCACCCAAAGTTATTTTATTGTGGTCAGTTTGACTCTTGAACTTGAGAAGAGTTTATTTGATGAACATAGCTGCACCATTGTTTGGGGCACATATATTTATTATTGTTATGTCTTGTTGGTGTATGGTTCCCTTGAGCAGTATGTAATGTCCATATTTATCCCTTTTGATTAACCTTGGCTTGAAGTCTACTTTATTTAATTTGAGTACGGAAATCCCTGCTTGCTTCCTCAGTCCATGTGAATGGTATGATTTTTCCCAATTTCAGTCTGTGTATGTCTTTTCCATTTTTCTTATTTGGGTTTGGCAACCTGGATCATACATCATTGTCTCTAAAAATAGTGTGATGGACAATTACGACTTAGGTAATAAGAAAAGTATTCCAAACTAAGATCACATTGAGCCCAAGGAACTTCCATCCCTGTAGTTGCTGTTGAAACTGCTTAAAATGCACTTTATACACTATTCCTAGGATTCACACTTGACCTGAGTCTTTGTACAAAAAGAACAATAGCTGGACTCGGGTGGAAGGGACAAAATGTGTTATATGCATGTATGAATATGCCACAAGGAAACCTATTATCTTGTGTAATTAATGTGCACTAATTTATGGTGGTTTTTGTTTTGTTTTGTTCTGTTTTTGTACTGAGGATTAAACCCAGGGGCATATCACCACTGAGCCACATCTCCAGCCCTTTTTATTTATTTTGAGATGAGTTCTCATTAAATTGCTGAGGCCTGCCTTGATTTTAAAATCCTCCTGCCTCAGCCTTCTGAATCACTGGGACTACAGGAGTGCTCCACCATGCCTGGCAATATCCACTAATTCAAAAGAAAAATAGTTTTATAAGATTAAAAAAATGAGTTAACATCAAATAGTGATCATTGTAGTACAGCCGGACAATCCCATCAGTATCAGGAATTAGTGGGATGATCCCCCTCCTTCTCTTTTCAAACCTGTCTGAATTTTGTTGACTTCTTTTCCCTGATCACTTTCACATGCTGACCAGCATCTCTTTATACTATTATGAATAGAACTGGCTAAAAATGCAGATTTTTTTTGTACTGGGCATTGAACCCAAAGGGCAATTAACCACTGAGTCACATTCCTAGCCCTTTTGACTTTGAAACAAGGTCTCACTCAGTTGCTGAAGCTGGTCTTGGAATCCTCCATCTCAGCCTCCCAAGTCTTTAGAATTATAGGCATGCACCATTGTGCCAGCAAAAATATAGAATATTTTAATGGAGTCGGTCAGTATAGACTTATTTTTTATCAAATTGCTTGCCTTTTAGATTCCTTCTGGGAGCCTGGCGCGGTAGCACATGGCTATAATCCCAGAGGCTCAGGAGGCTGAGGCAGGAGGATTGCAGGTTTGAGGTCTGAGCAACTTAGCCAAATCCTCTCTCAAAATTGAATAAAAAGGGCTGAATGAAGTTTAGTGGTAGAGTGCCCCTAAATTAATTCCCCAGTAGGAAAAAAAAAATCTTTGTAACAAAAAATTTTAATAGGGTGCAAAGACCAATGTTCAGTTCCTATGAAGCTCATCTCCTGTTCTCCTCCAGCATGCTGACCTTGGGAAGAGAATTTCATTGGACTCCACCTTCTAAGAGGCTCTGAAAGGAGTTTATAATGTCTCTCCCTAGTCTTTCAGGTTCCGAAGTTTCAAGGAACAGTCTGATTAATGTTGTGATGGTAGAAACAAACCCCATGCAGCTTCCTCCTTTGGCATGTCACATATTCGTAGGGAAGGACAGAATTTCCATATGTTTTCTGCTTTACTTGCTAGGCCTTGACTCACCTTTTGAGTTATCAATAAATCCATTCTCTCTGTTCTCATCTTTCCATACCTTCCTTCTCTGGGAGACACAGCACAGTATCCATGATCTTGATTAATAAAATGTTCCTGATTATTTATCATGACTATCAACATTTATTTAGCCTCCAACTTAAGTCTGGAGCCCTAAAGCATCAAGTACTAAGAGTATAAGACCAAAAAAAAAAAAAAAAGTTTAAATCCCTTCTAGAAAAGTGCAATCAATACATGCAGTTTAGAAATGTAAATGACATAGCCTAAGTTGAAGTAAAAAAAAGGATGTATGTTTTTTCTATTTCATTTAAATACAAGGCTGTGGCCCTAATGTATTTGCCTGTTCTTATATAAGACAATGCATTTAACTGCAGGGTAAAACTTTAGAAATGTAAGACATTGCTATAGTATTCTTTAATGTTTTAGACGAATGCTATGAATCTGGTTTTTTTTTTCTCTCTCTCCATATAGAAGTTATATGAGCATTTCTTCTGAAGAACCAAAGCAGAAATGTAGTAAGAATTTCTACAATTAATGGGATTCCTTTCACGCCATGAAGGAGCATCCCCCTCCTCGATTTTTCTAAAGATTTCATGACCATCATTTTGAAAAAGACTTTATTAAAACCAGCTAAAGACAACAGACTGGATAGCTTTTCTAATAATTTTCGCCAATAGGAAGAAAGAAGTGCTCCGTATCCTTCAGTACTTTAAAGTGGCTTTTCCCGGTATGCTCCTTCTTATTAGCAAATCAATATTTTTCTGCATTCTCTAAAAGACAAGAGCATTTGACAGTAAAAGACATGGGATGATTAGGCATGATTTTTCACATAGATATTTTGGTCTTAAAAGAATAACATATAAAATTGGCAAAAAAATTATCTTTTACAATGTAATACTTGAAAAATAAGTACCTCTTTGCTCTACAAGTAGAGTGAATAGGAAAGGAGTTTAAATTAAACCTGTTTGTTTAAATGTTTCAAAGAGCTCTATTTGTAGAGGCAAATTATAGGCAGATTACCAGGTTCTTATAAATGCAACTTGTACATGGACATTCTGCAAACCCAGCTGTCATATTCTTCTCACAACTCCTTTTACAGAAGCATCCTAACAAGTTTTAGAATGTGAAAAACATTATTTTTTCAGAGCAAGAAAATATTTACTTTCCTCTTAAATAATGTATTTATAAAGTTTTCCAGATAAATCAAATAAATTAGAACAATGTGAAAACATTGCAGATTTTCTTTCTCAGATGCACTCCTTCTGATGTCACCGTGAGAGAATGTTACTGATGATTCAGGGCTCTTTCTGAAGTTTGTATGTTGCTGCTGTCCCCAATGATGGGGGGACTTATCTTTGCCTTACCTGATCACAAATTATGTGGGGGAGAGCGGGGGGAAATAAAGATTTAATATGTCTTTAAATAAAAAAAGAATTTGGTTTTGCTCGTTTCAGAGCAATGAAAAAATGATGGCATGTTGACTGTGCGTGGCACACAGGACAGGGACCTCGGTGGAGGTCCTCGTTCTGCACCGCTTCCATCAGCTTTCCACTCTTCATTGTCGTTGACTTTTGCTGCTGAGCCTCGCTGTACAAACTTGCACTTTTGTTTGCCGATATAAATTCAATGTTATTTTCCCTTGTAACAGACAACTAATAACTAAATGTAGAAGGAGAGGAAACACTTTTTTTTTTTTAATGTGGAGTGTTAAGATAAATTTATACCACTACAATGTGCTGGTTTTATAGGAAGGATCAGTTAATCTGTTTAAGAGACTGTTATCTGTTGGATGATTTCTTTTAAATCCAAGCATATGATTTTTAGCAATAGCTTGTACTTTGTTAAAACATTAATTTGGGGATTTTCCCTGTTCTCAGTTGTCCATGTATACATAGTTACTATATTAAAAAAGAATCTGTTCAACAAAGTTGTTTTATCTGTTTGTATTGGCCTACCATAAAATACTAGTGAGGTGTTTGACATAGTTTACTATTAGGGTTCATAATTTTGCAAGGTATATTTATATATTCACCTATAATATCATGTGTATTAAAATTTTTCATGTATAAATCTATGGCCAGTTTTAAACAAAAATGTCAGTAAGAGCTAAATAGAAATATATCCATTCGTGAAAAAATATATATTTTTTATGTTTTCCTTCATAATTTCACATATATTTTCATTTTCTTATTCAAAGATATTTGTTTGTCTTCTATCCCTTACCATAGCTCTACCCCTAAACCTACTCCCATCCCTGACATTACATCAAAATATAAAAGCCTCTACATATATATGTATATTTATATGGATATTTATAGATATTTGAGCGGTATATTTATATACTCATCAAATACATCATATATTACTATACTTTCATGTATGTATCCAAAACCCAGTTTTGAACCATATTATCTAAGAAAGCTAAATTGAAACCTATTCACTATGGCAACATAGATATTTATATAGGTTTTCTGACATAATTTCATTTTTTTCCCATATATACATGATACATGTTCATTCCCTAACCGTAACCCTAGCCCTGCCCCTAAACCTTTTCTCATCCCTAACACTACATTAAAACTTAAAAGCCCCTACATGTATATATGAAGCCCAAATCCATGTACTCTCCGAGTATACTTATAGGCTAGCTTAAATCCAACTCCTCGTTGTATTATCAGGAAACTGAGGTCCAGATATAGAAAGGGACTTCTCCAGACCTCAGTAGTTGAGCAGAGTGCAGTAGGAATCTTTCCCCTTCCATAATGCTTGATTTGAAAAGATATCACTGTCATCCTGGGAACACTTCCCATTCTCTCTTCACCTGGGTCATTTTCCTCTTTTTATCCACATATGAGCACAAAAACATACACACATGCGCATGCGTGCACACACACAAACACACACAGTGACTTCTCAGTTTGGGACCATAAAGTTGGGGCAGAGAAACAGAAGTTGTTAAGGAAATAAGTATTATAAAAAGTCATAGGGGTCTGGGGCTGTAGCTCAGTGGTAGAGTGCTTACCTAGCATGTGTGAGGCCTTGGGTTGGATCCCCAGCACCACATAAAACTAAATAAACAAAATAAAGGTATTGTGTCCATGTACAACTAAAAATATTTTTAAAAATTCTTAGGCTGGAGATAAGTCAGCCACAGGGCTGTGACATGTTTTATTTTATTCATATGCCCAGAGGACAAGGAAAAACACAGGAGGATATAAAAGATTTCCAGGATTCTAGGGAAGACAGGGGTAGTGTTTTCTATTAACAATCTAACCAAGATTAGTCTACATGCCCTTGTGTTAAAAAAAGGACAAGAGGAGAGAGAGCTTTAGTTTCTTCCCATACAAACTGGGGTACTTTACCTGGATGGCTTCTGGTTCATAAATTGTTAACTTTGTTTCTCTATTGAGAACACACTGAACTCTGATTTTATGGGGGTGGGGGGGAGATTTAGTTCTATAGAGTTCCTTCAGAGCAATGTGAGCCTCTAGAAACAGAAATGTTGCTGGACCTCTTCCATGATCCAGAAGTGTTAAAAATAAATTTATGTTGTCCATGAGCTACCTAGCCTATGAAACTTTGTTGGAGTGAACTATATTTTCAGATACAGAAGAAGCATTTCTTCAATTTTAATGTATGATATTATAGAGAAGAGAGTCACAAATTGCTTAGTGTTGTGATCCATTGTATGGGCTGTGCAACACACAGGCTGAGATGGGACACATCCATCTAATTCTAAATATAAAGGCTTAACATTGCAAGGTTTATTGTCATAGGATGATAATATATGGAGTCCATTTTGTTTTAAACAGCAGCTTGCTGGTCAAGAATGAAAAATTAGTCCCAGAGAAATGACTTGCCCAGATCATACTGCTGAAACACAGGACTTTTAGTGCTTATTCCATGGTGCCTCTCACCACTTATTGTAATTCTCACCCTTCCAAGTTCTGCATTTTCTATGATTGACACCAAACGTGAATTATATGGATTTCCTCTGATTGTATGCTTGATGACTTCCCCAATGTGAAGCTCATTGTGTGTGTTGGGAAAATCTGAAAGACACAGTGACTTCTCAAGGGCTACAGTAATAGTAATTCTGAATCCAAATCTCTCTCTTTAAATCAAGGTCCCTGGCTGCACTGATGACTTCCCAAGGGACTAAAGGGTCATTTCAGTTTGCGTAATTTTGCATAGTTCAGGAGATAAAACGTCAGCAACCCGAAGGGCATTTTGTGGAGGTCTTAATAAAGGAAGAGGCCCAGGTAATTAAAATTTTAAGAAAGGACCTCTATTTATTGGCATTAGAACCCAACAGAACTAAAATATCATGGTGAACTGGAACACACATTTTAGAGACAGTCTCTGGTCCAGTTCACATGAAGGGAGATGCTCAGGAGAGCAAGATATTTTCTTTATGTGTCTAAACCTTCTAAGTTTGTAGCTACAAAAAAGGTCTAGAATGGAAGAATTTTAAGTGTTGACTCAGCCCTATACCAGACCTTTATGGCCACTTATCAGGTAAAAGAATGTAGGTCAGAGGAGAAAAATCCAAGCAAGACTTCATCTGTGATCATCTGTAATCAGCCTTCATCTGGGACCAGTTCTTTGCCTTTCCTCTTTTGCGTGTGTGTGCACATGCATGTATGAGTGCACTCACAAATGGGACATGGGGTGGGAAAAAAAAAACACAGAATCTGCAATGACAGAAAGAGGTTATTCCATGTTGAAATTGTGGCAGGACTGTCATGTTTGTACCACCAAACATGGCTGTTGGGATAGATATTTAAGTATTGGATAATAGTTTTTCTACTTAAATATTTATCCAATGACCTCATTCTGTAATCTGGGTCACAACTGGAGGGAGGTCTATGTACATATTCATGTATACCTGATCTGGGGATAAATATTTTCACTGAGAATGTCCCTGACGGAGTTAGTCAGGAGAGTCAGTGTTAAATACTGTCCCAAATGTCTGATAATCTCTTTGCAGAGTTCCATACAGATCGTCAGAAAGCTATTTATTAACTATGTCTCATTGGGGAAAGAGTAAATGTACCACAAGACCAATAATGATATTCTGGTCTGAGGTTAGATGACCTTTATAGAGAAGGTCTCCTCTGGCAGGAACTCAAGATGATCAGGTTAGGGCCAGCACAGATACATAACTTTGGGAACTCCCCTTCACTCCGTCCTATCACTTTCTCTCTTGATTCCCACAGGAATCTACACTATATTTCTCCCTCTGGCAAACTTATAGGTAAAAAGCTCTAGATTGCATACTTGTAGAAATAACAGAAAATACATTTTTGTATTGTTTTTAACTTATATTGATCAGTGAATATTTCTTCACCGTTATTATTGTTTTTGTTTTAGCTACCTGCCCCAGGTAGCTCATGTACCAGTCAACTCCAGTGCACTTTTAGTCCTATACAAGAATTAAATACTAACATCCTTACTGGGAAAGTATTTACACAAAGTAACGAAAGTTACACAGACAAGAAAGGTAGACTCTTCTACATGTTTCTTGTAACTGTGCCATATGACAAAACAAATCACTATAACCCCAAAAGGTAATGTGCTGTATTTTCACATACCTTCATAATATTGCAGTAAGAAATACCATTTCTTAGGCTGGGGTTGTAGCTCAGTGAAAGAACACTTGCTTAGCATGTATGAGGCACTGTGTTCGAACCTCAGCACCACATAAAAATAAATAAAGTACCTGGGTATTTTATTTATTTTATAAATAAAGTACCTGGGTATTTATTTTTAAATCAATAAATAAAGAATCACAGTTCAAAGCCAGCCTCAGCAAAAGTGAGGTGCTAAGCAACTCAGTGAGATCCTGTCTCTAAATAAAATACAAAATAGGACTGGGGATGTGGCTCAGTGGTTGAGTGCCCCCAAATTCAATCCCTGGTAACTGCCCCCCCCAATAAAATAAATAAAGGTATTGCAAACCTCTACAACTAAAAATATTTTTTTAAAAAAATGTCATTTCCTGCCACAGTTCAGCCTTTCAGTGCTGGTGGAAGGTGACGTGATTCAACTGAACCTTCATTCCGGCAATCTGCAGGGCCAATGTATGTGTGTCCTCACAGGTTGCTTCAGTTTTATCGGGCTCTTATAGAATAATACCACAAATGGGGGTTTAAGGACAGAAATTTATTTGTCCTGATTCCAGAGGTTATATATCCAGGGGCTTGCTGGAATAATTTCCTTTGAGGCCCACTCTTTGGCATGTGGAATACCATCTTCTGTCTCTCCGTTTTCATGACATTTTTCTGTGTTACTCTGTGTCTTAATTGCCTCTCCTTCTGAAGCAGAAAAATCAATTGGATTAGACCTCATACCAATAAACTGGATTAACATTAATTATGACCTTAAGAACCATATAGTCAAGAGAGTCACAGTCTGAGGCACTGGGTATCCAGAACTACAACATGTGAGTTTTGGGGAGATGTCACCATCCAGCCCATAGCATAAACTAGTCTCCTGCTGAAGGCAGACTCCCAGAAAAGAGAATACTGAGCAAAGGGATATGCACATGTAATATTTAAATATATATAGTAAGGCCTGTTGAGTTGCAAAGCCACCAGCATCTCTGAATGTAGCTGCTTCTCTGCAGCCAGGGTTCCCTGGGTATTGGCATTTAAAAAAAAAATTTTTTTTTTCATTAATCTCTTGTCCATGGAGCAAATCAAATCACATTTTGCCATTCTTTTCCAGTTTCCCAACTGACAAGCTTGAGTCACCTTTCAGTTGATTATCATCCATTTAGATATTTCTCCCATGAGTCATACTCAGATTGTGGGCCCTGTGATGTGCTTTCTTGCACCCTGTCATCTATAAGCATTTTTCCCATCTGAGCAACCTTGGTTGACATAAGCTCTGTTTCTGAAGACTTAATCTAACATAAAAGGACAAACAATTATGTCTCTTAAGTAAAAGGGACCTCCTTGGATGTCTTCTCCAGGCTCTCCCTTTAAAATTGGGAAGAAATACTATTTCTCCAAACCAATAGCTCTTATATCAAGGGCAAACCAGACTTCCATGAGCATAGAGCCTTTATACAGTTCTGTCTGTGGGCAGTTCTCAATTCTGACAGATGCTGCTGAGAATATCTTAAAACCTATTTTCTCATCTCTACAATTAGATGTTTTTAGACAGCACAGTTGGATAATGGCTTGATAGAGGCTATTGGTATAAGTAGGTACTGTGCCTCCATAGCTTATAAAAAAAATCTCAAAGTTACTGTGTACATACTGCTTAACTGACAGCCTCATCAATTTCTCTCAGAAGCTTATTATCTTTTCATCATGGGCACTCCTGTCAGTCATATGCCCAAATACATATGTCACCTCTTCCTTATCTGAGCTCCAGATTCCAATTCTTTAATGATTCATAGTATTGCTAAAAATTATATGTTCCTCCTCAACTTCCTTTTACTATTTGCCCCCTATAAACATGTCTTTGGCTACTTGCCTCTGTAGCCCATGCACGTCTGTGCTTTGAAACATAGGACTTGGTGGTACTTTACACTTCTCTAGAGCAGCCAGATCTATAGTTGATTAATCCTGATTAAACTTACCACATTTTCAATATCACTTTTTTTTTCATTAGTATAGGTTGTTGAGATGAATTCTACCTCATGTTTGCCCTTCTTGTAAACTGAACCAGGATTTCCTGGATCCTGGTATGGGAGCTCCAAGATGACTCAGATATATGAGAAGGTTCTGTTTGTGTTATAGTATGTAATACACAGGACTGGATTTTATATTCATTTATCATAAATCCTGATTTTTTTGAGTAATTGTCACTTTTGAATTCTGAGAATAATGAATGTTGCATGTGTCTGTTGTCTGCTGGAGGTGTTTGACTTTGGGATGAGACACAGCTCATCCTGAGTCCCCGTCATGCTGCTTACTTGTTGTGGGAGTTTGACCACAGAAGGAAACACACATTACAGCCTGGTCATTAGGTCTGAACCAAATTGCCAAATAAGGAGTTTACATTTAATGTATTAAACAATAGTGTCAAGATTGTGAACAGATCAGAGGTATGTATCCCCCACCTCCTGGGACCAACCCCATCTTTCTTTTTTTGCTGTCTAATGTCTGAAATGGGAAAGAACCTGTGACCAGCATCAAGTGGAAAAGAGTGATCTGCTTTTGAACTTCCTGGTTGGAGCTCCCTCCTGTCACTCAGGGCACTGTCTCTCCTGCTCTTTAGATCTGAGGAGAAATATTAGTAAGGAACGATATCCCTCAACTCTAGCATTTAAAGGGTTAGACTAGGCCTTTTACCTCCCTGATGTCAGGGGACCCATAGCTCTCAAATCTGGAATGTGGCTGCTGTGAACTGAGATATGCTGGAGCAAGTCAGGTATGAGGGTGTAGCTCCAAAAATACATATACTTCACTAGCAGTATTTTTTTTTTAGAGAGAGAGAGAGAAAGAAAGAATTTTTTAATATTTATTATTTTTAGTTTTTGGTGGGCACAACATCTTTATTTTATTTGTATGTGGTGCTGAGGATGGAACCCAGCGCCCTGCACATGCCAGGCGAGCACATTACCACTTGAGCCATATCCCTAGCCCCAAACTAGCAGTATTTTATTAGCCACATAAAGGTGATGTTGTGGATATATTGGGTTATGTTACTAAAATGAATTTCAACTGTTTCTTTTATTTTTAAATCTGAATACCAGAAAATTTTAAATTACCCTTGTGCCTCACATAATTGTTTTCATTGGACATTCTTTCTGTAGGAAGTTGCTTCCCAGTTCAACATTCAGTCTGTCTCCTCAGAGACCACATAGTAGAAAGGTTACATGACATTTCACGGTCATTGCCATTATATTATTTTCATTCATGAGTAATACACAGGCCTATGTAATCCATAAATAAAAATGACCTTGTATACAAGGAAGGTTAAATGCAAATGTTTTGCCTGTTTGGCTAGATCCCACTTCTAGATCCCATCTTGCCTTAAAATACTAGCAGCCTGAGGGATTGGATGTCATCTACTGTCACTCAGAATGAAGGCTCAGTGGATTCAGAGGATGTGGTCTTAACCCTGTCCAATCAAGAGGACTTGGTGAGAACTGTCTGATCCCACCCAAAGCCAGTGACGAGGGGGTGGCTTTATGTAATCTTTGCAGTCTGCCTTCCTGACATCTGGCTTAGGCTTCTCTCCCATTCTTAGGAGTGCCATATTGCTTTGCTGTGCAGGTGCTGAAGATCCCTATAAAGCAGGCCTGGCTCCTGAGCAGCAGAAAATGGTGAGTGTTCTGGGGCTTCTTGAAGCTGGGGAGGGAAACCAACTGGAGTCTCTAGAGCTGGCAGATGCAGATTCTGGGCACTCTCTGGAGCCTGCAGGCTTGAGCCCTCCTTCAGGCAGTGCCCTCCTCAGTCCCACTGGACAGCCAGGTGAGGAGCATGTCAGTGATGGAGACCCTGTGCAGCATGCCCCTTCCCCTCAGGGCATTTTCAGCCTCTACCTCAACCCCTATCTGGCAATTGTTTGCCAGTAGCTCAGCATCTTCCCAGACTGTGTGGTAACTGACAAGTGGGACGATCCTCAAAATCACCAATCCACATGCAGTTTTCCTGCTGGCAAGGAGGTGTGGACTATAAAGACTTTGCTTCCTCCTGAGTTAGCTAATTTTTTGTTTGTACATTTTGGAAAAAAATAAATCATAAATTGTGGGGAAAATGGTTGCTACATTTTTGGTCATATTATATCTAATTTAAAAATTGAAGGGGAGAGACCTGAGAAATGCCAAGAAAAGAGTAAAAAGTTTTATTTAAAGGATGGGGGAGAGAGAGAGAGAGAGGGAGAGAGAGAGAGAGAGAGAGAGAATGAGCAAGAGAGACTTCCAGAGAGGAGGGAGTCCACAGCTGGTGCCCAAGGAAGTGGGGGTGTCCTGCCCCTCTTATAGATTTTAGGTTGTTTTCCTTTCTTCTCATGTCCTCTCCTCCTCTTATCTTGCCTATGTGACCAAAAAGTGCAGTGACAAAGGGTGGGAAAAGAGCCAGGGGGGGGTGGGGGATGCTCATCAACAATTCCTTTCTGGGAGGAAAAATTCCCTGAAGGCAGGTTACTTGGCAACGGGTTGGAGGAAGGGGAAGTGCTCTGGAGGTATTAGCCTTTTATTTCCTTTTGAATCAGCCCACATCTTCCTGACCCAGTCCTTCATTATCTATACTGACTGTCCTTTTGCTCTGGTATCAGATCATCTATCTTCAATAGCAAAACAGTTCCCACAAATAGGCAATAACAATATAAACTCCTTCTTCAGTTTATTAGAATTCATTTCATATCTTCATCAGTAGTATTTAATTTTGTATGTGATGGATTTTATTTTACATTTCTCTAATTTCCAAATATGTTGAATTTTTATGATTATTAATCACTTAGATATCTCCTGTATAAATCGGCAGTTCTTGTCTCTTGCCTGCATTTCTTTTATTGTTTTTGGTTTCAAAGATAATAACATACATCCAGAGAGACAAGAGAGAGTTAGGTTTCAGGAAAAAAAATGGTTTTACTTTTAATTACTAAAATTTTATATTTGCTTTTTCTTCCACTGAGCATGTATTGTAGGTTTCTTGTCTTGAAGATGGCAGGTGCTCTATTTTTGGAGGCTATTTCAAGTGGAATTCTAGGGTTTTTCTTTTCTTTCTTTCTTCTTTAGACCCACTTCATCTTGATTTCAAGCCCACCTGCTTATTAGTTGTTGGGCTTTGATCATAGAAGAAAAACAATTGTCATAGTCTGGCCATTAGTTCTAAGTCCAAATTGCAAAATAAGCAGTTTGCCTTTAATGCACTTAAAACAATAGAATCAAAACTGTGGTTAGATCTGAAGATATGGGCCCCACCTCCTGGAAATTGATTTGCTTTTGCCTGCTGTCTGATTTCTGGAATGGAATGGAATGGACAAGAGTCAGTATTAGGTGGGAATATGTCTACTTCTGGAAACTTTCTGGTTGGAGTGCCCTGCTCGAAATCAGGACAGTTTCTCTCCAGTTCTTAGGACCGGAGAATGAATATCGGTAAGAAACTGCATCCCTCACCTCTAGGATAAAAAGGAGAAGTCAGGACCTTCATCTCCCTGAGGTCAGAGGAACCATATCTCTCATCTGGAATGTGGTTCTGTGCTCTGAGATATTCTGGAGGTTTGACATAGAGAGTTAGTATTCAGGATGTAGTCTGGAAATGCATATGCTTCATTAGTAATATTTTATTGGTCACACATGGTAATCTGAATATATTGGCTTGTTATAAAACTGAATTTTGGGGGCATGCTTTGACTATCTGCTGTGACTTTTGTCTCTGGAGCCTGCCAGTTTTGTATCCATCTCTAGGTTCTCTCTCTTAAGTCCAGGAGACCTTGTTTCTCTTCTCTGCAGGTGATATAAGGAGCAAACTGGCATCTTACAAACCACTAAATGATGAGTGTGTAGTGGCGTCTGGAGTCTGAGGAGTGAGGCTGCTTGAAACTGGCTGGACTGAATATAGTAGGAACTGGGAATTAATGCCTGTGGTAGTCTCTAGAGTCTGAAGGCCTGGGTTCTCTGCTCAGACCTGAGTTCCAATTGGCCAGTCAAGTGGGGCCTATCAGCAGTAGAAACTCTGAGAGTCCTGCCCTATCCCTGAAAAATATCTCCAGTCCCTACCGAAAATCCTATCTGGCATATTGTGCCAGTCTTCCATCACTTTCCTGGATTGAGGAATGGATTGTGGTGGATTGAGGAATGGGATGATTATCAAAATCATAACACTATGAGTTGTTTTCCAGCAGAAGAGGAATGTGGACTGTAGGGGACTCAACACCTTCTTCCTCAGGAGATTGCTTTATTTATTTATTTTGGTGGGTGGGGGTACTGGGAATTGAACTCAGAGGTACTTTATAACTGAGCTCTACATACCAGGTACTTTTTTATTTTAAGATGGTTCCTTGAATTTGTGCCTCTGTCTGGGATTAGAGGTCTGTGCCACCCTGCCTGGATCCTCCTGAATTTTCAAAATTTGTGTGAAGCAAAATATCACATCCAGATCTCTGTCTCCCAGCCTAAACCTTTATACATATGTCAATATAGTTCTAAAATTCAAGCTCCCTATCCACATTCCCAGTGACAGCTTCCCCCTCTCCAAGTATTTCCAACTATTGGTTTCCCATGTTATATCTCAAAATGGCACAGTATTTTTAGTTGTTTTACCAATAACTGGATGGAAATTTTTAAAGATTTGTTTTCTATCTCAGTGCAGTAGAATATG
Source organism: Urocitellus parryii (assembly GCF_045843805.1). NCBI lineage: Eukaryota > Metazoa > Chordata > Mammalia > Rodentia > Sciuridae > Urocitellus > Urocitellus parryii. The sequence goes on from NC_135538.1 coordinate 28,202,301, forward strand.
CCTATAATCCCAGAGATTCGGGAAGCTACTGAAGGAAGGTTGCAACTTCAAGGTCAGCCTCGGGAACTTATGTAGACCTTGGACACCTTGGCAAGAGCTGTCTTAACTTTAAAACAAGGGCTGGGGGTGCAGCTCAGATATAACATGCCTTTGTATTAAATCCCAGTACCACAGAAATAATTAAAAGCAAGAGATTTGTTTTCTGTTAATGAGCATTTCACCTGAGAGAAAATTCGAGAACAATCACTTGAACTTTATAAAACTATGTGTGGGTATTCCCCCTTTGTCTCTCTGAGACTAGACACCTTGTCAGAATGTCTTCGGGCTGACATCCTCCGTTTTAGATTTTGTGTTATTGAGTTCTCATTCACACCTCTGATATTTTCCTAGTCTTGTGTTTCAAAATTGAATGACATGAGGATCCTACAGCTGATATGTCTAAGGTCTCTTGGAATATTTAGTGAATATCAGTATGTGGATCTTATCCTGAATAAACCACCCAAACTATTACAGAGCAGCCTAATTTTAGGGGATGTAGTCTCTCAGAAGAGTACCTGAGTGCCCTGTAGCTGAGAGAAATCTCCTGGTATCTCCTTTATCCAAAAGACATTTCAGAATGGCTACTGTGAATACTGAGATGGCAGCAAAGTTACTGCTCCAGTAATTTGGAAAAAAGAATGAACCCAGAATTATTATTATTGTGTCATATTGGAGTTCTATTTTTATTTTTTTAAGTTTTATTCTATTTTTAAAATGTGTATACTAAATTTATATTCTAGCACAGTATGAAAGGGTTACTTTCTTCCACATCCACATATTTGGAGTACTAATTATCCTTAAACTTCATGATAGTAGCCATTCTAACAGCTATTCTCAGGCTGCAGAAGGTCTTATACTTGATTGGTGCACTAAATTCATTAAAGTTTGTTAGAGTTCAGGTTGCCATGTATTCACTTGAAGAAGGTAATGTAAACCTCTTCTAGAGTAACACCCAGTTCATGATGAAAGATAGTTGAATTACCTGTATTTTATTTTATTTATTTTTATATGGTGCTGAGGATCAAACCCAGTGACTCACATTGCCAAAAGCCAAGTGCCAATGTCTCAGCTTGGCACAGAATCACTAGCCACCACACAGCTTTGTAGGTTCAAACAGCAATTCTTTATTCCCAATCTCACACCAGCCTCCACACGCGTTAAGGGGCAATTCCAATCTGTCCGATCCCAAATCCTACTCCACGAGGCTTTTTCCAAATCCCATTTTAATCTCACGAGAACTCAACAAGCCGCAGGAACACCCTAATCCCAGCAGCAATAATCTTCAACCTCAACTTCCCTAAAACCCATATTCTTAAACCGGGAAACGCCTTAAACCCAAGGACCGGGATACTTCCTCAAACCTGGATCCACCCTCGATCACCTTGAGCAGGGTCATCTTACTAAAGCACACAAGCAAGGTCGCAGCAAATTTCCAAGGCAAGTCCATTTAACATGGGGTACACTGGCAAGGATTACGATGCGTCATACCTACTTGGTAATGGCCCTCAGCATCACATGTGCTAGGTAAGCACTCTAACACTGAGCTACAACCCCAGCCCCACACATGAGCAATTCTTAAAAGAATGCTTGCTTATATAATTCAAATAAGAATTTGGTGGCTTTCCTATCTATTTGGCTTCTAGAGACACCATGACTGATTAGCCAATGCCAGAGATCTACCCAAATCATATAATTTTGTTCATTTTTTCCCCTTTGCTGTCCATTAGGGTAACTGTGACCACCCTGTCTTTGGAGAATGAGGGCTGTGACTTACCCCCTTCCTCCCCAGGATCCAATTATTCCCATTACATTTAAGTCTCCTAAGTGAATGACTGCAGCTCCCAGAGTAAGATCTGGCATACATAGAAGAACAACAGAGCTCTTCAAGGATTCTGGTGCTTCCCTCAAAAATGTGTTTCTTATAGTTTGGGGGAAGGGCACATCTTCTGGACTCTTGCAGTTTGGAGCAGAAGGTCATACATAACAGATGAACCCCAGCATTCCAGTCTCTCTCTGCCTCTGAATTCCTGCATCAACACTAAACCAAGGGATGTCAGGGATTTCCAGCTGATTCACAGTAGGCTATCTGTTGACCCAAACTTCAACCAACCATCCAAATTATTAATACCTAACTAATATTTTAAAAAGGAAATGAGTAGAATTTGAGAAAATAAAAATAGAATTAAGCCCATAAAAAGGTCTCAATTATATGCCCCATGTGTAGATGACAAAACTCATCATTATAAAGATTACCATTTTCCCCAAGTTAATCTATAATAATACCCCATCAAAATTTCAGCATGCTTTACTTTTAATTGAATAAGGAACCAAAGCAAGAAGTTCTAGAAACTAAGTCACCACTCCTGCATCTTTCATATCCTCAAATGTGGCACTAATCGCTGCAATTTTGTGTTTTAGTTAAAGACAGGGTTTCACTGAGATGCTTAGCACCTCACTTTGGCTGAGGCTGGCTTTGAACTCGTGATCCTCCTGCCTCAGCCTCGAGAGCTTCTGGGATTACAGGTGTGCACCCCTGTACCCAGCCTATTTTTAAGGAGAAGACCACATAGAAAAAAATTCTCAATGTCAGAGGTTATCAAGAAACAAGTAACAATCACATTTTCAAGAGAAAGCATAAATGTTCATAAGTAACAAACACATTCATGAGTGGTCAGATGGTTGATACATTTTATTGACATTTGCTAATAGATGTGAATTTGTCCATTAGGAATAACCAATTTTTTCCCACCAAATGTTCATGAAACATGAATATTTGGAGATAAACATAAAAGACACTGTCAATATCACAAAAAAACAACCTTGAAATATTTCAAGTTCCAAGAGCAGTTCAATGAGTGAATAAATTAGGTACAACAGAGCCCCAGACAGCAGCACAGTAACATTGTTCAGCAGACTGAGGCAAATAACTGGTTAAGAAAAAGAAAGAAAAAAATTTAACATAATCCTGATGGAATAATAATTGTAATGACTACTGAAACCTGAACAGAAATATATTCAAGCAAAACAATGATTCTTGAGAAATACATGGTAAAATTCTTAGTAACAAAAGAGCCACAAGACTGTCATCATCTCTGTGTATAGAAAGTAAGATGAGATCAGTGACACATACCAAGAACACATAGGTTTATATAAATAAGGATTCTATGGATACTTACATTATGATATAAACATAGCTTTAACTAATTGAAAGAATTACCTTGGCTTCTTCAAAGCATATTACCCTATCCACTCACACATTCAAATAATAAATTAAAAGTTCTTAAATACAAAAATAAAAATTTTAAATACTTGGGCAAACTGCAACTGTATGCACTGAGATGTTAAATAGAGGCAACAGAACAACAAATCAGGTTAGTAGCTGATCATAGTCACAGGTCACAAGGAAATTTATACATTAAATATATTAACATTTATACATTAAATACAATAAGTACCTAAGTAGTGAGTGAGAAAATCCTGAGCAGCTAAGGAAAACATTCTGTGAGGTTCATGCACCTTATGTCAATTTTTCTCAGTTTGGAAATGATTCCCTCTTCCAGGGTCACAATTCTCACCAGTGAACAAATCTAGAACTAGAGTCAGTTTAAGGTTCTGACCATTTGCAACCATTTTTTAACAATAAATCTGTAAATTTTCAGAATATCAGTTAAATTCTAACAATTGGTTATCCAATAATTCATTTTTTATATTTGTCAGTACAGATGCCAAAAATTCAGAACTCAAATCTGCAGCCTTTCACCTAATTCCAATGCCAAGCCCCAGGATATCATCTATACTGCTTATCAAATTCTTATAAATTGGGGGAAATGACAACTACCTAATTATGTTCAGTAATGATAGAAAAACCCAGAATAAAGGAAAACATCTTAGTTATGTATACAAGCTTCTCATAACTCAGGAGGCTAACAAATAGAAAACTAACAAATAGAAAAGATGCATAGGGGTATGGAAAGTGACATAAGATGGGGCAGAATCCTAGGAAATGGCTGATTGAAAATACTCCCTCATTTTTGGTTTTTCTATAGCAGTTTACTGGAAAGAGTAACCCTTTCCATCATGACTTAGATTGTCCTCCTTATTTTAACTATGAAATCCAGACACTGACTCCACATATTCCCATATTATCCTTCATAAATAATGAACTGAAAAATTCCACCATCCCCAGAGATTAGAACAAAATATTTGTTAATGAAATTTGGCTTAAATTTTCCTCCCTCATACAGCTCCATGCAGTTTGGCCCACCTCTGTCTAAGCCAATATGCACTCTTTTTGTATCCCCTTCTAAATACATCTGGCTTCATGGTATAGGAGTCCTTGATCTTAGATTGAAATTTCTTTTTATGGTACTGGGGATTGAACCAAGGGCAACTTCACCACTGAGATACATCCCCAGTCCTTTCTATTGTTTTTTTTTTTTTTCCTTTGAGACAGGGTTTCACTAAGTTCTTCAGGCTGCCCTTGAACTTTTGACTTTCTTGACCCCATGTCTGAGTACCTAGATTACTGGCATCCAACACTACGTCCAGATGGATCTGAATTTTTTATGATTCATCAATCTCTCCGTAACATTAACATTCTCTTCTGTCAAAGGTAAACTTGTAGTCTGAGTTTTCTAATAATATATTACAAAACGTGCTTGCTATAATCTAAACAATTTGGTTGAAATTGTTGCAATTTTGAGCTCCCCTAACATATTTTGGGGACTTTTAAAAAAATCAACCAAATTTTCATTTTGCTTCTCTTTTCCTCCTCATGAAATATTTTGCCAAGAATATTCTGTTCAGGATTTCTCATTTTAATTTTTTTTAAACTTTTGTTTATCATGGAAGGTTTTTATTTTATCAAATCTAAAGCTTAATTTTGCAGGATATAAGATTCTTGGTTGACATCCATTTTCTTTCAGACCTTGGTATAATGTTGTTCCAGGATCTCCCAGCTTTGAGGGTTTGGGCTGAGAAATCTGCTGAGATCCAAATTGGCTTCCCCCTGTATGTAATCTGATATTTTTCTCTTATGGCTTTTAAAATTCTGTATGCTATACATTTTTATTATAATGTGCTTTAGTATGGATCAGTTATAATTTTGTACATTTGGTGTCCTATAAGCCTCTTGTATTTGATTTTTCAATTCGTTTTCATGTTTTGAGATTTTCTGATATTATTTCACTGAAGAGATGGTGCTTTCCTCTATCCTGATAAATCTTAATTTTGGTCTTTTGATGTTATCCCTTAAGCCCTGGAGGTTGTCTTCAGGATTTCTTACCAACTTCATTTTCAAGATCATATATTTTGTCTTTATTGCCTGAGGTTCTGTCTTCCAAGTGATCTGGTCTCATTATGATGCTTTCTATTTACTTTTTTATATAATATATTGTTTTCTTCATTTTAAAATTTTCTATTTGGATTTTTTTTCCAGAATATCTCTTTTTTAAAATAAGTGTTTTAATTTATCTATGACAGTGGAATGCATTACAATTCTTGTTCCACATATAGAGCACAATTTTTCATATCTCTGGTTATACACAAAGTATTTTCACACCAATTCATGTCTTTATACATGTACTTTGGATAATAATGTCCATCACATTCCACCATCATTTCTCTCCCACACCTCCTCCCTTCCCCTCCCACCCCGCCCTATCTAGAGTTCCTCTATTCCTCCCGCAGTCCACCTCCTTACCCCACTATGAATCAGTCTCCTTATATGAGAGAAAACATTTGGCATTTGGTTTTATGTGAGTGGCTTATTTCACTTAGCACTATCTCCTCTAACTCCATCCATTTACCTGCAAATGCCATGATTTTATTCTCTTTTAATGCTGAGTAATATTACATTGTGTGTGTGTGTGTATCATATTTTTTAATCCATTCACCTACTGAAGAGCATCTAGGTTGGTTCCACAGTTTAATTATTGTGAACTGTGCTGCTATAAACATTGATGTGGCTGTGTCCATGTAGAATGCTGTTTTTAAGTCCTTTGGGTATAGACTGAGGAGAGGGATAGCTGGGTCAAATGGTGGTTCCATTCCCAATTTTTCAAGAAATCTCCATACTGCTTTCTATATTGCCTGCACCAATTTGTAGCCTCACCAGCAGTGTATGAGTGTGCCTTTTTCACAACATCCTCACCAACATTTATTGTTGTTTGTGTTCATAATATCTGCCATTCTGACTGAAGTGAGATGAACTCTTAGAGCAGTCTTGATTTGCATTTCTCTAATTGGTAGCAATAATGAACATTTTTTCATATATTTGTTGATTGATTGTATATCATCTTCTGAGAAGTCTCTGTTCAGGTCCTTAGCCCATTTATTGTTTGGGTTATTTGTTTTTCAGTGCTTAGCTTTTTGAGTTCTTTATATACCCTAGAGCTTAGTGTGAGGAGTAAAGATTTGCTCCCAAGATGTAGCTCTCTATTCACCTCACACACAGATTGTTTCTTTTGCTGAGAAGAAGCTTTTTAGTTTCAGTCCATCCCATTTATTGATTCTTGATTTTAATTCTTGAGCTACAGGAGTCTTATTAAGGAAGTTGGGGCCTAATCCCACATGATGGAGATTAGGGCCTACTTTTTCTTCTATTAAATGCAGGGTCTCTGGTTTTATTCCTAGGTCCTTGATCCATTTGAATTGAGTTTTGTGCATGGTGAGACATAGGAGTTTAATTTCATTTTGTTGCATATAGATTTCCAGTTTTCCCAGCACCATTTGTTGAAGATGCTATCTTTTCGGCAATGCATGTTTTTGGTGCCTGTATCTAATATAAGATCATTGTAATTTTGTGGGTTAGTCTCTCTGTACTCTATTCTGTACCATTGGTCTACCAGTCTATTTTAGTGCCAATACCATGCTGTTTTGTTACTATTGCTCTGTAGTATAGTTTAAGGTCTGGTATAGTGATGCCACCTGCTTTACCCTTCTTGCTAAAGATTGCTTTAGATATTCTGGGTCTCTTATTTTTCCAGATGAATTTCATGATTGCTTTTTCTATTTCTATGAGGAATGTCATTGGTATTTTGATCAGAATTGCATTAAATCTGTATAGTGCTTTTGGTAGTATGGTCATTTTGACAATATTAATTCTGCTTATCCAAGAACAAGGTAGATCCTTCCATCTTCTAAGGTCTTCTTTGATTTCTTTCATGAGAGTCCTGTAACTTCATTATATAGATCTTTCACCTCTTTGATTGATTCCCAAGTATTTTATTTTATTTTTGAGGCTATTATAAATGGGATAGTTTTCCTCATTTCCCTTTCTGAAGATTTGTCACTGATATACAGAAATGTCTTTGATTTATTGGTGTTGATTTTATATCCTCCTACTTTGTTGAATTCATTTACTAGTTCTAAAAGTTTTGTGATAGAGTTTTTTGGGTCTTCCAGGTATAAAATCATATCATCAGCAAATAGTGCCAATTTGAGTTCTTCTTTTTCTATGTGTATCCATTTAATTTATTTCATCTAATTGCTCTGGCCAGTGTTACAAGAACTATGTTAAATAGAAGTGGTGAAAGAGGGCATCCCTGACTTGTTCCAGTTTTTAGAGAGAATGCCTTCAAGTTTTCTCCATTTAGAATGATGTCGGGCTGGGGCTTAGCACAGATAGTCTTTATGATGTTGAGGTATGTTCCTATGGTCCCTAATTTTTCTACTGTTTTGAACATGAAGGGGTGCTGTATTTTGTCAAATGCTTTTTCTGCATCTATTGAGATGATCATATGATTCTCATCTTTAAGTCTATTGATGTGATGAATCACATTTATTGATTTCCATATGTTGAACCAACCTTACATCCCTGGGATGAATCCCACTTGATCGTCATGCATGATCCTTTTGTATTCAATTTTCCAGAATTTTATTGAAAAATTTTAGATCTATGTTCATTAGAGATATTGGTCTGAAATTTTCTTTTTTTTTTTTGATGTGTCTTTGCCTGGTTTTAGAATGAGGATGATACTGGCCTCATAGCATGAGTTTGGAAGTGCTCTCTCTTTTCCTATTTCCTGAAGTCAACTGAAGATTATTGGTATTAGTTTTTCTTTAAAGGTCTTACGGAACTTGGGTGTGTATCCATCTGGTCCTGGGCTTTTCTTGGTTGGTAGACTTCTGATGGCATCTTCTATTTGGTCACTTAAAATTGATCTGTTTAAATTGTGTCTATCATCCTGATTCAATTTGGGCTAATTATATGACTAGAAAGTTGTTGATGACTCCAATATTTTCTATTTTTTTGGAGTAAAGGTTTTCAAAATAATTTCTAGTTATCTTCTGTATTTCTGTAGTGTCTGTTGTTATATTTCCTTTTTCATCATGTATGTGAGTAATTTGAGTTTTCTCTGTCCTTCTCTTTGTTAGCATGGATAAAGGTCTGTCAATTTCATTTATTTTTTCAAAGAACCAACTTTTTGTTCAGTCAATTTTTTAATTGTTTCTTTTGTTTCAATTTCATTGATTTCAGCTCTGTTTTTAATTATTTCCTGTCTTCTGTTGCTCTTGGTGTTGGTTTTTTATTCTTTTTCTAGGGCTTTGAAATGAAACGTTAAGTCATTTATTTGTTGACTTTTTCTTCTTTTAAGGAATGAACTCCATGCAATGAATTTTCATCTTAGAACTACTTTCATAGTGTCCCAGAGATTTCAACATGTTGTCATTCACCTGTAAAATCTTTTAAATCTCCTCCTTGATGTCTTCCCTAACCCATTGTTTATTCAGTAGCATATTATTTAGTCTCCAGGTGTTAGAGTAGCTTTTAATTCTTATTTTATCATTGATTTCTAATTTCATTCCATCATGATCTGATAGAATACACGGTAATATCTCTACTTTTTTATGTTTACTAACAGTTGCTTTGTGGCATAATATATGGTCTATTTAGAGAAGGATCCATGTGCTGCAGAGAAGAAAGTGTATTTAAAGAATGAAATAGTCTATACATGTCAGTTAAGTCTAAGTTAATGATTGTGTTATTGAGTTCTATAGTTTATTTGTTCAGCTTTTGTTTGGAAGATCTATCCAGGGATGAAAGAGATGTGTTAAAGTCACCTCAAATTATTTGTCCAAATTAATTATTAAATTATTCACCTCAAATTAGGTGTTCTGGTCTATTTGACTCTTAAACTTGAGAACAGTTTGATGAACATAGATGCTCCATTGTTTGGGTCATACATATTTATAATTGTTAAGTCTTGTTGGTATATGGTTCCCTTGAGCAGTATGCTGTGTCCTTTTTTATCCTTTTTGATTGACTTTAGGTTGAAATCTACTTGATTTGATATGAGTATGGAAACCCCTGCTTGCTTCTGCAGTCCATGTGAGAGGTATAATTTTTCCCAACCCTTTACATTCAGTCTGCAGATGTCTTTTCCTATAAAATGAGTCTCTTTGAGGCAGCATATTGTTGGGTCCTTCTTAAAATTCAATCTGCTAGTCTATTTCTTTTGATTTGGTGAGTTTATGCCACTAACATTCAGGGTTATGATTTGTATTCCCAGCCATTTTTGTTTATTTTTGGTATTTAACCTGATTTGGTTTCTCCTCCTCTGATTAGATTTTCCTTTAGTGTAATACCTCCCTCTGCTGATTTTCATCATTGTTTTTTATTTCCTCTGTGTGGAATATTTTGCTGAGGATGTTCTGTAGTACAGGGCTTCTAGTTGTAAATTCTTTTAACTTTTGTTTATCATGGAAGTTTTTATTTCATCATCAAATCTAAAGCTTAGTTTTGCTGGATATGATTCTTGGTTGGCATCCATTTTCTTTCTTTCTTTCAGAGCTTGGTATATGTTGTTCCATGATCTCCTGGCTTTGAGGGTCTGGGCTGAAAAATCTGCTGAGATACGAATTGGTTTTCCTCTATATGTGATCTGATTTTTCTCTATCGTGGCTTTTAAGATTCTATCCTTATTCTGCATGCTAGGCATTTTCATTATAATGTGCCTTGGTGTAGATCTGTTGTAATTTTGTACAGTTAGTGTCCTATAAGCCTCTTGTATTTCTATATCTTTCTTGAAGTAATCTTTTGCTACCTGTATTTGCTCTCTTTATCTCTATTGGAATGATCAATTATTGCCTGTATTTGTTCTGTCATTGTTTGATTTACAGATCACCTTCATTATGTACACTCTGAACTCCTTCTCTGACATTTTATTTACTGTGCTGTCAATGGATTCTATTTTTGTATTATCTTAGTTTGTCTGGGGCACTTTCTTCCCTTGTTTTTTCATGTCATTCATACATGTTTCTCTCTGCCAGTGCAGATCTGAGGTATTACAGTTTCTTCTCTATAGTCCTGTAGTGTCCTTGCAGGATACCAAAACCTTGCCTCTGGTGTAACCAGGCCTGCAGGGAACTTGATGGTCTTCCAGGTCCTGGCTGTTGTCTCTAGATGGAAGTGGGCTGGACAGCCATGTTGGTCGATGGGGGGAACTGCACTGTGATCACTCTCCTCCTCAAATGTGCAGTCATTCACCTTCTCTGCAGGTCAGGCTGGGGTCACTCTGCTCCACCTCCTCTGGGCATCAGCCCAAGAACCAATTGTAAAAAGCAAGCAGAGGATTTAAATATATGTTACTCCAAAGAAAAAAATAGCAAATAAGCAAATGAAAAAAATGCTTAATTTTACTATAAAAATTATGTCTTTGTGCAGATTAACTTACAAAAACTTGAACAAAGTAAAATAAGCTACACAAGGAATAACAAGCACTGCAGGTTCTGATGGGTAAAATTTAAAAATGTTGATGTCATTTAAGTACAGAGTAAAATTATGGCTCCCTGAGTGTGGGAAGTGGAGAAGATACATCCCAAGGGAAAAACAGACAATAGGGAAAGTAGAAACTAGAAAATAGAAAATAGAGAAAGTAAGATTTATGGCTTTATTACATAGTAGTGAGAATACATATTAATGATATTCTATTAATTCCAAGAAAACTAGAAGAAAGTATTCATAAGTTGCTTATCATATCAAGAAAAATATCTTGAGGTGAAGCACATGAAATTACTGATTTGATTATATAATGTATACATGGATTGAAACTTCACTCTGTACCCCACAATTGTAATTTTCCAAGTAATTTTTAAAGAAAATTTAAAATAAAGACACAGAAATCAAGAAAATTTAAAATCAAGACACAGAAATCATCAAAATATACTATATATATTTAATTTAGTAAAATGTCAATATACTCATGAAAATCAAAAAAAAAAAAAAAAGAAAAAGAAAGAAAGAAAGAAAAGGAGAAGAAAAAAATCCTGTAAGAAGACTTGGATTTACCAAAATGAAAACACTAGTCATAACAATGGCAATAAAAAAAATAGTTGTCTTTCTTGTGTTGTTGAAAGTTAAAGATTTAATGAGAAATTTGAGATAGTTAATAAATAAAAGAAAAATCTCTTAAATTCACAGTAGTGCAGAATTGAAGTGTTCCTCACTCTAAATTAACAGAATTAATGTCATTTCTTCACCACAGATGTTTCATTCCTAGATGGAGAAATTAGCTGATTCTAATACAACCAATTTTTTTTCTCCCAGTTAAGGAGTACTTATTACATATCCAACACTGTTTCATAATTTTTTTATTTCATAGAAAGTTCAAAACAACCTCATGTCTTATGAAATCTATGCAGTTTTCGTCTAAAGAAACAGGCTCAATAAATTTTAAGGTGTCCAATAAATTGAAGCAATAAATTTGAAATAACTGTTTTTTCATAAAGAAAAAAATAATGAAGTACATTAATAAAACAAAATCTTTTGTTAATATTCTCACTGTGAAATAATTCTTTCAAACTAATTTCTGAATACCAGTAACTATCATTAAAATTATTCTTAAATTCTCTGAACAGATCATATAGCAATGTATTATAAAAGTTTCAAACCAAAAAGTTATATGTTACATGTTCCATGAGTAACAAGCAAATAGAAAGGCCAAAATTGGTGTGGTAAGATTTTTAAATCAGGAATCATGTATTTGGAAGAAATGAGTTTAGTGTACCTCAGAAGACTGTTAAAAGATATTTGTTGTTTATAGTTTACTAGTAATCATGAAAAATCTTGAAATTCTCTTTCAGTTAAATAAGTTATTTTGTTTCTAAACAGAGGCATAAGCAAACACATCTATTCTCTCTGTTATACATACACAGAGAGAGGGAGACAGAAAGAGAGAATTACTACTTCTATCATACTTACTCCCAAACTTTACCATTAGATTGGAAAATTTGTATATTCAAATAAATTTCAATCAAAACCAATTTTCATGATATGAAGGGATATCAATATATCAATAAAACACCCATAAATTATAGAATAAAATTTTGAAATAGCAACTTAAGATTTAGCAATCTGGGTTTGTTATCATCTTTCTTTATATTTCCTGTAATGTCTTTGTCCACAATAAATATAAAAATGAGAAATGATTAAATTAGACAATTTATTGAGCCAGTTTCTTTAGAAATGATTAAATCATCTCCACATAATTTGAAGATTGATTACATTGCCTAAAAGGATTAAGAGAAATGTCACATTGTTTACCAAACAGTATCTCTTTGTTGTCTGTTACCTACAAACTATCATAATATGTAATTCAATACATGATAGTGTTAACAATTCAGAAACATTCACTGTTATTTTGTAACAAAATTCTTTCACAATGTGAATAAAGTATTTCAAATATAATTGTAAAGTCTTCACAAAATACAGAATAAAATGGCTATGGATGTGACTCAGTGGTAGAACATTTGCTTAGCATTCAAGAGCCCTGGGTTCAATCCTCATCACCACCACAACAAGAAAAAAGTCAAATTTAAAATTCTCATTATTGAGTATTTTTCCTTTGATATAATTACTTAGAGGAAAAATTATCTTTTCTCCAGTTTTTGAGTATATATATTTAGTTTTTATTTGTAATAAACAAATTTTTTTCAGGGATGAGCTATCTGCACTACGTTGATATCTGAGGGTTACTTTATTTCTATCACATCAACTAATGATGCCCAGTAAATTTTAAGAAACTGTTAAAAGTAATGCCACATTTTCTTTACTTACAGAAATTCTCTGATAATTCTCATATTCAGAAATATATGGAAAACAATGACTTTGCTGTATTTTTCTCATATGTCAACATTTTTCTTAATATTAAACATTTTACTGACACATGAGCTATGCATCTTGGACAGACGGTTTTATGCAGATATTAACATGAATTAGGTTTTGAGAAAGTATAATTTTTTTCATTTGAATAAAGCTTTGACATATTCTTTACATTTATAGAGCTCAGGTACTAAACCTATGGTGATTTGTAAGGTGTGAGCTTCTATTAAAAGTGTTGTCACATACTCTACATTTGTAGGGTTTAATCCCTAATATAATGTTTGACATTTTTAAAATGTTGAGCTTTGAGTAAAAACTTTGCCACATTTTTTTCTTCAATTGTAGGGCTTTGTTCTACTCTGCATTATCTGGTGATCAATAAAGTATGATGTCACAATGAATGCTTTTTAACATTTATATTTGTAAGGATTTTCTCAAGTATGAATTCTCAGCTGCTTGGAGGCATTACTTAACAACTTTGCCTCATTCCATGGCCTTTACATTTGTAGTTTTTCTCTCCAGTGTGAATTTTCTGGTGTACTTTAAGACTTGAGGTTTGATTAAATGCTTTGCCACATTCTTTACATTTGTATGGTTTCTCTCCAGAATGAATTCTCTGGTGTACATTAAGACTTGAGTTTTGATTAAATGCTTTGCCACATTCTTTACATTTGTAGGGCTTTTCTCCAGTGTGAATTCTCTGGTGAACAGTAAGTTTTGAATTTAGATAAAAAGCTTTGCCACATTCTTTACATTTGTAGGGCTTTTCTCCAGTATGAAAACTCTGGTGTTGAGTAAGGTATGATCTTTCAATAAAAGCTTTGCCACATTCTTTACATTTGTATGGTTTTTCTCCCGTATGAATTCTCTGGTGAATAATAAGTTTTGAGATTTGAGTAAAAGCTTTGTCACATTCTTTACATTTGTATGGCTTTTCTCCCGTATGAATTCTCTGGTGAGCAATAAGGCTTGGCCTAACAGTAAAAGCTTTGCCACATTCCTTACATTTGTATGGCTTTTCTCCCGTATGAATTCTCTGGTGAGCAATAAGGCTTGTCTTAACAGTAAAAGCTTTGCCACATTCTTTACATTTGTATGGCTTTTCTCCAGTATGAATTCTCTGATGGCAAATAAGGTGTGACTTTTCATTAAAAGCTTTGCCACATTCTTCACATTTGTATGGCTTCTCTCTAGTATGAACTCTCTGGTGAGCAATAAGGCTTGGCCTAACAGTAAAAGCTTTGCCACATTCTTTACATTTGTAGGGCTTTTCTCCAGAATGATTTCTTTGGTGTTGAGTAAGGTGTGATTTTTGATGAAAGGCTTTCTCACATTCTTCACATTTGTATGGCTTCTCTCCAGTATGAATTCTACGGTGAACAATAAGGTTTGAGCTTCGATTAAAACTTTTGCCACATTCATTACATTTGTAGAGCTTTTCTGTATTATAAATACTGTGGTGTTTAATAAAGGTTGAGTGATACTTAAGGACTTTGACACATTTCCTCCATTTGTATGGGCTCTCTCCATAGTGAATCCTATGGTGTTTAGTAAGGGTTGAAGGTTGAGTAAAACCTTTACCACATTCTTTGCATATGTAGGGTTTGTCACTGCTATGATAAAGGATTGAGTAATCTTTAAATGGTTTTACACATTCTTTAAATTTGTAGGACTTCCCTCCAGTATGAATTTTCTGGTGTTCAGTAATGCTTGCAATTTTATTTAAAGCTCTTGAACGTCCCATACATTTGTCATTCTTTTCTTGAATATCAAAGCTTGGATATATATATTTTGACAATTGATTAAAAACTTTCTCACTTTTATTATCTTTGTAAAGCTTCTTTTTAAAATGATCACACTGATGTTTTCTAGGATTTAAAAAAATAAATTCTTATGGGTTTCACAGAATTTTAATTTTGTTTTCACCAAAATAAATATACTGGTAATTAGTTAGGGAAGAGACCTAGGTACACATCTTGAAAGATTTATCATAAATGTAGAAGTCTCTTCAAATATCTATATCTGAAATTTGATTAACCAATAGATAAGTACAACTCTTCTCACATTCATCAAAATTCTATGCTTTAGCACAGGTGGAATTGTTTTTTCATTGCAGCCTTTTTGTAAAGTAATGATTAGATTAATCAGTCAGAAATTTGTTCTCTAATTTTTAATCTCTTGTCTAGAGAAATGTTTGAGTGAATGTTTAACTCAATGCTACATTTCAAAATATTCCACTTACTAACTGAAGCATGGAATAGTCTCCATAGCAAAATTTCCAAATTTACTTAGAGGCAAGGTATGATGTAAAAGATGAAAATGTATTTAAAGGCACACATAGGTCCTCAAAAGTTACTGACATGAATTAAGTAGTCTTCTGAGATGTTATGTTACTGATAACTGATGACAGTATAATTTTAATTTTAAATAAGAATCATGCATTTGTTATGTTCATTAAAACAAATTTTCTGACCTATATTCCCTCCCATAATTTTGCATTTTTTCTTTAAAAGTAGATTTTCAATGTCATATTTTCCATACCTTTCCTTTTTCATGTTTTGGAATAAATATTTTATTTCCCGCTCTGGTGCAAATTCTTGGACTTGATGAGAACATATACCTGAAAGAAGTCAAAATAGCAAATTATTCCACTTACTGTGATGAATATACTTTGCAAATATATAAAGTTTTATCAAGGTGAGTACATAAACAAGAAAGCAGTATAATCCAAGGCCATCATTAATCCAGAAGTATATGAACTTTACAATATGCTGACAAAATTTATGAGAACTTCCAAAATCATCTTGAGATTTCATCACACACTTGGACTTTGAGTATTGTTTGCACAACACCATCAAATCACATAGCCTCTCAGTTCAACTTTTTCAGATTCTACATGTGACTCAAACATTTCACAAAGTGGTTTTCTCCTTTTTTTCTTTGGGGGATAATTTGGGATTGAACATATGGGCGTATACCACTGAACTACACCCACAGCCCTTTATATACCTGACCTATTTTGATTTATTTGGTAAATTCCAAACATTGTCTAAAATGACTAGAATGATCTATTTTAAGGGGTTTTTAAGTGGAAAAATTCTCAATGAAAATAACAGCACACACACACACACACACATGAAAAAGGGGAGAATTGATTCAAGCAAAGAAACAATATAAAACACTAGAAATTGAGAGGAAATTGAGAGTTGTTAATTACATAAAGAATGCCAATTAACCATTTAAAAGATGTTTAATGAACTAATTAAGAATAAAGAAAAGTGCCACTATTTTATATAAGAGACTTCAGTATTCAAGGACTTTCGTATTCATGGGGAGGATCCAAAAATCAATCTCCTGTGAATACTCTAAACAGCTGCATTAAATGCTAACTAAATACCAGGCCTGGGAATGTGGGTATAGTTCAGTGTTAAGGAGTTTGCCTAGCATTCTCAAGATCCTAGCACTGCAATAAATAAATAAATACCAAAAAAAAAAAAAAAAAGAAAAAAAAAGTGAATAAAATTCAGGAAAAAAATAATGACAAAAAAGGAGAAATTGTACACTAGAAATATTCCTTGAGACATAATGTATAAGAGCCTGTTATCTCAGCAGCTCAGAAGGCTGATGAAGGAGGATCACATGTTCAAAGGTACCCTCAGCAAAAGGGAGGCAATAAACAAATCACTGAAACCCCATCAATAAATAAAATACAAAAAAAGGGCTAAAGATGTGACTCAGTGGCTGAGTGCCCCTGAGTTCAATCCCTGGTACACGACCCCCCCCCCGAAAATAAATAATGTCTGAGAAATTAGAAATGTGAGGAGGAAAATACATCAAATGTTATAAACTCAATTCAAAGACTCAAGGTAAAGCATCTATAATTAAAGCATTAAAACTCAAGAGAACTTTTTTGAGCAGACCAAGAAAAAGAAAGGTGTCATCTATAAAGATATTTTTATATGGTTAATAGGTAACTTCTTAATTGAAGCCTTCTAGGAAGGAATTGGAACATATAGGTCATGTGTTAAAAGAAAAACAAAATATCAACCTAGAAGACTATATCAAAAAATCCTATTTTTCAAACGTAATGAAAAATACAGGCTTTCAAGATATGTGAGTTATGTGCAAAAATTTCCTCACTTTTAGATCTGTCCTACAAGAAATACTTAACTGAATCTTTCCAATAAAGTAAAACTGCATAGCTACAAAAGTCACATAAAACATGAAAGCTTTTGAGGAGAAACAAAATATACACAAATATAAACTCCATTTTACTATCATGGTGGCCCATAAAACATTTAATTCTGCTATAGAATATAAAAGACTAAAACATAAATATTATCATAAATCACTGTTAATGGGTATAAGGTATAAAAGCAGCTGTGATATCAATAATAAAACATTAACAAGACATGTAAAGACACTGATTTTTATAAGGAACTGAAGTTCAATTTAAAATATAGTGTCAACTAAGTACTTTTATGTAATTCCAAGTAGTGACAAAATAGATATAGAAGATATAAAAGGAAATAGGGGGAATCAAAACATGTCACTATAAAAATTTATAAACCACAAATTAAAGAAGTTTTTTTAAAGTAGAAAAAAATTTAAGAAATAAAAAAAATCTTACAAAGTTATAGTACAAAGTTCCTGCTAGTAATTTAAGTATAAATGCACTATTATCAAACACCACTCAGAACACATGACTAATAAGATTAAAACTAAAAATACATAACTATATCATATCTAAACCTCCAGGAGATTCTCCTTACATCTAAGGTCACAAAAAAGACTAAAACAAAAGTATGAAAAGGATATTACATTTAAAAGTATAAAGATGACAAAATTTATTAAATAAGAGATTATAAGAGACAAAGAATATTGTATGAAGATGAAAGTGGCCCTTCTCTGAAATAAAACAGTAATAAATACATGTGAAACTCAAATCACACTTCCCAAATATAGATGGCAAACACTAGAGAATTCAACACCATAGAAAGCAACACAGTAATAGTACAGGACATCAACCCCCAATTAATGCAAAGGAAGAAAAAAGTATTGGGAATAGATACTCAGGTATTAGAAAACTTCAAAAAGTATTATGAACAAACTATATTTAGAGATTCATTCTTCTCAATAGTTCATGGAATATTATCTCCAATAGACTTGGTAAAAAATCATAAATGTTAATAATTATTAAAATATTGAAATTGCTTTGTAACATAATGTAGTTAGTTGGAAATAAAAAGTGGAAGTAATATCCAATAATTCACCAATGGTTGAAAGCCAGATTCAGCAAATAGGGAGACCATGTCTCAAACAAAATCAAGGGCTGGGGATGTGACTAAGTGTAAAGTATCCATGGATTCAATCCTGGTACAAAAAGAAAGTGCCTTTACCTCCCAAAGAGTTCTAAAGAAAGTCCATGTATTACCTATCAGATATTCAATATAACTTTTTGGAGAAACAAAATGTTATTTTAAAATTTTTTTGAAGTATCCAGGGTACATAAACAACTAAATCACATTCAAAATAAAACAAATGCTTTCTGATATAAAAATTTAATAAAAGGTTGGGTTGGGGTTGTGGCTCAGTGATAGAGTACTTGCCTAGCTCATGCAAGGGATCTATCCTCAATAAAGGTACTGTGTTCAACTACAACTAAAATAAATAAATAAATAGATAGATAGATAGATAGTAAAATATCCAATAGTTTTATGTTAAAATGAAGTTAGACAAATTGAAATTTGTAAGAAAACTGACAGTGTAGCAATTGGCTCTTGATTTCATGGTCAAATCAAGACGTATTTACACATCTATTACAACATAATTCTATAGAGCCAAATATGTAACAAAAATGAAATATCCTTTCCTATGTGAAGATGAAGGAAATGTGAAGTAAACTATGAGACATTTTTCAACTTTACAAATAAGAAATGTTATAACATCTATAATGATTAACCTTTAGGATATTATGTGAACTGACAGAAGTCATTAACAAATAGACAAATACCATGTGATTCTACTTATGAGATATCTAAAATAATCAAACATACAGGCCAGAAGAAATGGTGTTTGGGATGGAAGGGTGAGAGACAAATTCTTTTTCTGAGAATTGAATTTTACTTTTGTTTGATATAAACTTTCCAGAAATATGTTACCAAATAATTTGAAACAACACTACTGAACAGTATATTTAAAATATGTAAGAAAGTAAGTTTAAGTGAAAGTAAGTAAATGGTTTTGATCACAATTAAAATTTTAAAAAAATATAAAAGATAAACAGAATTGTAAAATTCTTTGTAAGCTACCTTTAAAATGCTAAAGTCTTGGGGCTGGGGTTGTGGCTCAGTGGTAGCGCACTTGTCTGGCATGTGTGAGGCACTGGGTTCGATCCTCAGCACCACATAAAAATTATAATACAGGTATTGTGTCCAACAACAACTAAAAAAAAAATAAAAAATAAAATAAAATGCTAAAGTCTTGCTCCTAGACAAGAGAACAGATTCACCTACATATAGAATATGCTAATAATTCTAGCTACTTGGAAGGCTATGGCAGGGAAATGCAAATATAAAATGACTTAGCAAGGGCTGGGGTTGTGGCTCAGTGGTAGAGCACTTGCCTAGCACATGCAAGGCCTTGGGTTCGATCCTCAGCACCACATATAAATAAATAAAATAAAGGTATTGTGTCCAACTACAACTAAAAACTAAATATTTAAAAAAATGACTTAGCAAAAACCTGATTCAAAATAAAAGTAGAATTGTGGCTGGGGATGTAGCTCAGTATTATAGCACTTCTGAGTTCAATCCCCAGAAAAATATATATATATACATATATATAATATTCATATAATATTAAATATTCATATAATTCATCTAAATTTATTATATAAATATACATAAATATATTATAAAATTAATTACAAAATACTATAATATATAAAAACACTTATAAATTATATAAACACACACATAAAATTTAGATGAATTATATGAATAATCACCTAAGCAGAGTAAACAATCAAGATACTAAAGCTGGCAATACAGCTCAGTTGGTTGCACAAGGCCCTGGGTTCAATCCTCAGCGGCATAAAAGAAAAAAAAGAGACTATACACAAGTCATAAACAAAACTGGGGTAATATTTATACAAGCATGTAAAAGCATATGTAATTAAATTGAAAATTAAATGGTTCACACATATTTTAATTTTGACTAATATTGTCCTAAAATGTGAAGTCATAAAAATTTTTATCCAATTATAACTTATATGTGTAAAATGAAAACAATATTCACTGATGTGAGAAAATCTATGGCACAATACTGAAGTTACTCTAAACAGTGAAACTCAGAAAGAGACACAAAAATGAGAGAAAATTTAACTCAAAAAATTTTGAATGACTCTTATTACTTTAAGAATCCTTATTTAAACCACAATTCTCAGCTGTAATTATGTAGCCACTAAGAGCAGGCACTGTGACTGATTCATATCCATTATATGGCAGAAAAATTTCACAGAAAATCCAGGATAAGCTTTCATACAAAGCTTTGATGAGAAAATTTGAAGGGATAAATATTTAAATCAGAGAACCTGTTCTTTGATTTTAATACATTGAAGTTGTTTAAGCTAGAGGTAGGCACAAATGTGTGCATATTTTCAAGATCGATAAATGTCTGTCAATTTATGCACATTCCCACAGGCACTGGGGAGAAGTTTGTTAATTTGAAAGTAGACAGATGACTGGAGAAAAAGAAAGAGCTTATAGAATTAGAAAGCATGATAAACAGGACAAGCTATGCTCTTCAATGATTGCAAGAGAAATAAACTTAGGTTTGAAAAAATCATTTCTATTGATTTATAGCCTCTCAATTAACATTTAAAAATGTGACTTCATCTTTGACATTTAGACCTCTTCCATGTGTACTTTGCTTCATTGATTTCTACCCACTTTGATATGACTACTGTAGCTTTTCTCTTTAAATTCCAAGGTTATTTCTTTTGGGACAGAAAGATGACTAAGAATGACTTAGATACAGCAAGATGTGTTTATTGGAAAATGGAATATGACTCATTGTGGTATTGTCATTGTAACTACTGTTGTTTCTTAATGCTGTCCTCATTAGAAAAAATAAATATCATAGAAGATTCTAGACAATTATTATTCCAAATGCTTTTTTCCCCTGGCAGAATCATTTGAATACTTCAGAAATATTTTCAATCTTCTGATTGTGAGCACTATTTTGACCTATCAAAAGTAAAAAGAATAATAAAAAAGATAGGTTAAATATAAAAATAAATACCTTTAACATTTTCTTTTCTACTCAAAAAAAAAGCCCAATCTTCATCCTAAAAACAAGAATCTATAACATTTTCATGCAGAACAGAAGCTTCCAAGAAATATTCTACAAAGGAAGAAAAGTAAATATTGACAATGAATTAGTAATTCTAAAGGAAATTTATGCTCACCCAAAAATACCAGGTTTCTATAGATCTCTAACATCACATCTCTATATAAAGTCTTCTGAGCAGGATCCAGGCATTCCCATTCCTCTTCAGAGAAATCAATGAACACATCCCTGAATGTCAAGGTTTCCTGAAATAAAAATGAGTAAATAAATATCACATCAACCATATGATCACTGACACAGTTTTTAAATTGACACAAATTGTAATGAGAGTTAGAACTGGCTTTCACATAGGGGAGTGAACTCAATCATTCAATATGACATTTTTTAACATAGTAATGTTCTCTAACATATTATCTAAGTTTGAAGAAAGAGAATGTACTCAAGAGAGAGAATGACATAAGTCCAAAATAAGCAAACAACAACAACAAAAATCAGTGTACATACTACACTTTTATGAAATAAAATGTAAAATTAAGAAAAAACAGAATATATATTTTAATTGCTATATTTATGTTTTTTAAGAGAAATTATGTATACTTTTCAGATAAGAATCTTACAGTGAGTTAGAAGAGTGATTCTCAATTTTAATGTGTGCAACCATGTGTTGGAGAATTTACTAAAGGACAGACAGTGATTCTGTATTTCTAAGATGTGGTTTGGGTTTGAGTAAGTAGCAAGCTCTCTAGTGATGCAAATGCCAATGGTCCAAAGGAAGCTGATGAATAGTAATGAGGTGGAACACTAAAGGAAAAATTCTCTGATGAATTTGCATTCAAATATTTAAGGCTTATATACATTTTATTATATGGAAAATTGCAATAAGAATTTTCTCTCCCTTTAAAATATAGATCTCTCTCTAAGAGTTTTTGGTATCTTAATGCATAAATCTCAAAATAATCTATGAAGGCAGTAATAGTTTTTATCTTTTAGGACATTTTGTCAAATCTCCAGTATATGGTAGCACCTGGGTTTTGCCCAAGTTTATCTGAACTATTAGTCATTAAACAAAAAAAAAGACTATAAAGGTCAAAATAAACTATGGAGTTAAAAGAAATTTCAGAGTAGGATGGTCAGTTATTTTAACTGAGAAGGGAAATGGATACATATTAAGAAGGCAGCAAAATCAAGAAGAATGAAATTATTCATTTGCAGGTAAATGGATGGAAGTAGAGAATACCATGCTAAGTGAAATAAGCCAATCCCCCAAAACCAAAAGCCAAATATTTTCTCTGATAAGTAGGGGCGGGGTGGAGGGAAGAATGAAGGAACTTTGGATTGTGCAGAGGGGAGTCAGGGGAGGTGTGGGGCTGTAGGGAACAGAAGGATGATAGAATGAGACAGACATGACTACCCTATATACACTTGTACGATTACACTACTGGTGTTCCTCTACACCATGTACAGCCAGAGGAACGAGAAGTCATACTTCTTGTGTACAATGTGTCAAAATACATTCTACTGTCATGTATAGCTAATTAGAACTAATGAAAAAAAAAGCAGCAAAATCAAGTGATATTTATATTTTAGCACACACATTAAAAATGGCAGCTTTCATATATTAAAATTTTTTCATGTAAATAAAAAATAAATTTAATTGTATCAAAGTTATAAATAAATTTAGGGTTGATGCTTTGCTTTTTAACACATGATTGAAATACATGCAATGAAGAATAGAAAGAAAAGAGAGTTTCTGAGACTTGTATTTTCTGATCCCTGGATCACCCTCAGATTTGCTCCACTAACAAATCATCAAGCAAGATTATGGTCAGGTTTGGTTTCCTAGACAATAAACTGCCCTCTTGTACACTTTTTTTTTTTTATAATTAAGCAAATATTTTGGTCTACTTCTGGTTTTTTTTGTTTTGTTTTGTTTTGTTTTAAAAAGAACTATTTGGAAAAGAAAAGTTGTTGTTACCACTAAGGAAACAGGAGTGCATAGTAAAAGCAAGAGAACATGAAGGTTCATTAATATTATTCCATTTCTTAATATAAACAGTAGTTATATGGTATGTTTCCTTTGTAATAATTTATTGATCTATATAGTTTTGATGCTGGTCCAGTATTTGCCTTGATTAATAAAATCAAATTCATTAAATAAAATGTGGTGGGGAAGAGCAGAAATTAGAGACCTCAAAAGGGAACTAGAAAATACTTTGGGGTAATGGATATATTAATTCTGTAGATCACTGGGCTGTTTTTATGGATGTGTTCATGTTAAAAGATAAAAGTGTACACCTTAAATATGTACAGATGATTATACCAATAAACCTGAAAAAAATGTGTTATGTGTTTACACTAAGGTTAAAAAGAAATCACACACTATAAAATGATAAATTTAAAATAAAACTGAGAATTCGTTAGCTAACTATCAGTTTTGATATTTTTAAAAAGGCAATTTTTGTGGGGTAGGTACCCAGAATTAAACTTAGGGGCACTCGACCACTGAGGTACATCCCCAGCACTATTTTGTATTTTATTTAGAGACAGGATCTCACTGATTTGCTTAGCACCTCGCTTTTGCTGAGGTTAGCTTTGAACTCACAATCCTCCTGCCTCAGCCTCTCAAGCCACTGGGATTATAGGTATGTGCCACGGTACCTGGCAGAAAAAGCAATTTTTATTAAAAAAAAGAGTAAAGAAAAATGCTAAGCAAAAATTTAAAGATATTAATAATGAACATACCATAGAAAATGTCAGTAAGTCAGATGTTGCATTTAGAACACAAATAAAATTGAAAGAGTTTTGGTAAATTTCACAAGTAAAAACTGCATATTATTTATATATTATATAGTTGTAACATTTATGCTTATATATAATGATGCCTCACTTAATGATGGGAATACATTCTGGACAATGAATCATAAGGTGATTCGGTCATTTTGCAAATGATACAGGGTACTGACACAGTCCAACTTGGTATAGACCATTACATACCTAAGTTATATTGTAGACATCAGTGTATATGAATTTCCATTGATAAACACATTATGCCACATATGAATATAGGATATAACATTATAGCAATCAGTATGACCTCATAATGAGATGGATAATTAGCCCTGTGGAACTAAAGAAAGAATCCTTAAGAAGACACTGGCAATTTAGACCATAACAAAAGATAGAAACTGTACTACAGTAAAGGAGAAAAACAACATCCTTTCCAAAGAAAGCTGATGGGATAATGGGGTATCTGTGTGACAAAATGCCATTGTATCCTTTTCTAATATGACTTAAGAAATCACTTTCACTAGTAATAAATATTTTAATATAAAAGAAAAATATAAAATATACCAAAGTTATTATAAGACAGGGATTTATACAGTTGATATAGTGGTATTTGACTGTAATACCAGCTAGTTAGAAGGAAAAGATAGAAGAATTGCAAGATCAAGGTCAGCCTGAGCAACTTAGTGAGATGCTTACTCAAAATAAACTTTAGAAAGGACTGTGAATGTGGTTGAGCACTATGACACACCTGCCTTCAATCTCCAAAATAAAAAATAATAACAATGAAAATACAAAAAGAAAGACAGTTATTTATTTCCAAAGTTAAAGAAAATAATATCTTTTGATTCCCAAACTGGAAAATATTAAAATAAAATGTGAACTTATGATATAATACCATTAAAGGGTAAAAACTGAAGTGAAAGACTGGGAGAAACTAATCACTTCACATATAACAAAACACTTTTAAAAGAAAGAAAGGAGCTGGGCATGGTGGTGCACACCTGTAATCTCAGTGGCTAGGGAGGCTGGGACAGGAGGATTATGAGTTCAAAGCTAGCCTCAAAGAAACTGAGGTATTAAGCAACTCAGTGAGACCCTATCTCTAAATAAAATACAAAACAGGGTGTGATGTGGCTCAGTGGTTGAGTGCCCCTAAGTTCAATCCCTGGGGGGGGGAGGAGGAGGAGGAGGAGGAGGAGGAGGAGGAGGAGGAGGAGGAGGAGGAGGAGGAAGGAGGAGGAGGAGGAGGAGGAGAAGGAGAAGGAGGAGGAGGAGGAGGAGGAGGAGGAGAAGGAGAAGGAGAAGGAGAAGAAGAAGAAGAAGAAGAAGAAGAAGAAGAAGAAGAAGACAACACAGCAAGAGAGTTGAATAGCCATTTTATAAGGAGAAACATAATGTTTCAATAATCATGTTCAATAATCATAAAATAGCTCAATATCTTTAGAAATCAGAAAAAAGACAAAATCACATCTCTGAGACAGTATCAGTAAAAATATTGACAAAAAACGTTATGAACTAAAGAAGGAGTAAAAGTTGTTATTTCTTAAAGAAACTGGCTATTAAAAATACATGATCAGGGGCTGGGGTTGTGGCTCAGCAGTAGAGCACTTGCCTAGCATGTGCAGGGGTCCTGGGTTCAATCCTCAGCACCACATAAAAATAAATAAGTAAATAAAGGTATTGTGTTCCACTACAACTAAAAAAAAATATTAAAAGAAAATACATGATCATTACCCAGCAGAAGCATATGCTTATAAAAATTACTGTACATATGAACCATGATAACATTGAAGGATATAGCTGCATTGGTCCAAGCATATGAAACCCAGGGCATGGAGAAGGAGCAATGGATACTGGGGAAGAGATACACAGTAAAAGGGGGAAAATGGTTTCCAGGATCTATTTTTATCAAAGTGTTATCCACCTTGACAAATATTGTGAAACTCTGCATAGCTTTATGTAGATGTCTTACACATATGATATATTACACGTAATATTTTACAGGCATACATGTTAAGAAAGAAATATATACAATTTGAGAAAATAAAAAATATACATAAGGACTTAAAAGACTCAATTATACACACCATGTATGTACATGATGAAACTCATCACTATCATGTAAAAGAGACAGAAGTTACTTTGCAATAATAAGGAATCATAATTCAAACAAAAATCCATAGGGGAATATATATGTATGTAAAAATTTTATGCATTTTTAATAGCAATTGAAAGGCCTACATAAATATTAACATATCAAGAATAGCATTACATGTGGATGGATGATGTGGCGAACTCTAAAGGAATATGTCTGACTTTGGGAGCACAATTCACTGGTATAATGTGTTTATACATTATGGAAGGCATTGAAATCAAATTCCAGCACAACAGTAAAAGGTATATCTTATGCGAGTGCGATATTGGGAATATAGAAGAATAGGAGGGTCTGCTACTAAATGATTAAGAAGAGCTGGGGTAGGCTTGGGTCTTAGTCCAGCCTTAGGCAATATGCCTTATAATTGGAACAGAATCACCACAGCCAGTGTCATCCTGAGAAGAGGAAGAGATATAACACCTCATATATAACACCCTAAACTCTAAATTTTCCAGTGGTTTATATCTTAATTTAGCTAATACTAAAAAGGATCTACACATTCATAAGAACTAAGAACACAGAAAAAGTGATGGTTTTCTATGTTCATGTAAGTGTGACTGTGGGCTTCAATCCCTGGGATCAGGAGCGAAAAGTTAAATCTCGAAGGACTAGGCTTCTATCTAGAAGAGATTTGCTAGGGTAATCTGACAACTAATGTTGCTGACAGTTGAGCTACTCTCTAGCCTGCATCAGAGTTAAAATGAGAAAAATACATTGTACCAATTGGAGTCTTTATGAGTGTTTAGCACTTAATGAGCTCCAATCTCTAGCTTGTTCCTGTAAAAATTTCAGAACTGCCAATATTTTTCTGGAAGGAAAGTTTTCCCTTGCCAAGTGTCTCAAGGTACTGGGTTCAAACCTTAGCATCACAAGAAAAGGCAAATGATAAATGGGCATGATGTTAAAAATAAAGCAGAATATTAAAATTCCAGACATTCCCTCCATCTATAAATACAGTTAATTAAAAGCTACTCATTAAGTTTCTCAATGCATTTATGACTGTCAAGCCACTTTGACAGTTGTAAATGCATTGAGAGACTTAGATACTTTGAACAATTTAGAAAATATCTATCTTCAATGAGTAGGAAAAGCTGGGGTACACTTGGGCATTCACCCTGTCTTGAGCAAAGTACCATGTTTGGGACCAAATCCCCAACAGCCTGCATCAACCTCAGTAAACAGAAATGGGGGAGAAGTGATACAAAAGTCTCTGAACCACTGAAAATGTTGTGATTTTTTATGGCCTTGAGAGTCTTTCCAAGTGCTTTAATAGCTGGGATCAAGGCAGACAAATAGCCAAATCTCAAAGGTGTCAGTTTATCTCTAAAAGACATTTGCCAGCATATTTTGCCAACTGCTGTTGCTGGCAGATTAGCTTCTCTCTAGCTTGAATTGTGGGTTTAACAGGGGAAAATACAGTAAACCACTAATAGCCTAAGCAAACAGTGCTGGGCTCTGCTTCATCACTACTTGCCCCGGTAATAACCCCAGGACTACCAAACTGCTTTTAAAAGGAGTTTGTTCATGCACCAAATGTCTCAACTTTAACATTGTTTTGTTCAAGTTACTATATTCTGAAGTTCCCAATTCTGGAAGCAAAGGTGACAGAGCATGTGCAAATCTTCATAGGTTGCAAACAAATGAATTTACATTGTTTTGCCAGCAATTTTGTGGACTATGATCCCCACCAGTAGTACAAAAAAGGGTTAGAAACCACAGAGCCCTGTTTATTCCCAGAAAAGCTTTACAAAACACTTCTCCACTGGCTACTTGACATAAATTTGCATCAGGGATTTAATGCACCAGTCAAATAGATTTCCTACAGCTTGGGCAGTGCTGTTAGAATATCTATATAAAAATCTGAAAGAGCCAGGTGAGGTGGTGCATGTCTGTAATCCCAGTGGCTTGGGAGGCTGAGGCAGGAGAGGCATGAGTTTAAAGCCAGCTGCATCAACTTAGTGAGACTCTAAGCAACTTAGCAAGACCCTGTCTCAAAATAAAACATAGAAAGGGCTATGAATGTGACTCAGTAATTAAGTACCCCTGGGTTCAATTCCTAGTACCAAACCAAACCAAAATCTGAAAGATAATAGCTACTCGAGAACCTACGAGTATATCCAAATGTTGGTGACAAATTTAATAAACATGTTTTTTAAAACATATTAAGGTTGTTCAAAAGCTCAAAATAAAAACAAGCTCCTACAAAGCACAGCTTCTCTCATGCAAGAACATAACCCATGGAGTTGGGTTTTCCCCTGAAGGTTATCCCAGTCTTCACCACAAAATCTGGGGAGATGCTGAGCTACTAGAACATTGAAGCCCACGTAGGGCTTCAGAAAGGGGCTGAAAAGTACCATCCAATAATGGAACAGGACACCCAGGATCTCAAGTATTGACCTGAGTCCACTAGACTGCTCAGAGGGGCCTAAGAGCTTAGCTGCCACAGAGAAGCCCTCAGGCTGTCAGATTCTGGATAGGACCACCAGGAATCTCCAGCCACAATTTCCACTTTCTGTCATTGCCAGTTGGGCTGGCTTCAAACTGCCTCCCTGCCCTGTCTCAAAATGCCAATGAATGAACACTCACCATTTCCTGG
Source organism: Urocitellus parryii (assembly GCF_045843805.1). Taxonomy (NCBI): domain Eukaryota; kingdom Metazoa; phylum Chordata; class Mammalia; order Rodentia; family Sciuridae; genus Urocitellus; species Urocitellus parryii. The sequence continues at coordinate 28,231,332 of NC_135538.1, forward strand.
CTTTCAGGTTGCTCACTTGTATAGCACAGAAACCTGGGTCTCCTGAGCATAGAGGAGGATGTCTAGAAAAGAATTGAAAGAATGGAGGGATCCAGACACAAAGACTTAATCAGAATATGGAAGCCCGCCCCCACTTCAATAGGCTGTGGATGAACTGGAGAGTCTTCACTCAAGTGCCAGATTGGACAGGGCTTCAGGCCCCACTGAGCCTAGTTAGCTTAACTTCTGAGGGACAGTAGATTGCATCCAACCGGAGGGGACACAAATAGGTAGTCGATATGGTAATAAATGATTGGGTCAGAAAGATGGAGGCTGATTCAGGAGGAAATGAAATGCCAAAACCTCCAGAGCACTTTTCCCTCCTCTACCTGTTGCCAAGGTGGCCTTCCACCAGGGAACTGTTCCTCTCTGCAGGTAGTTATTGGAGTTGTTAATTAATGCCTCTGGGACCACTAGCTTCCTGTCTGGATCTTTCCACCTTTGGCCCACTTTCTGGCCTTTGGTCTTAGTAAGCAGGATGCTGGGAGAAGAGGCCATGAGAACAAAAGGGGCAGGACACCACCACTTCCCCTGACACCCAGTTCTGGGACCCCTGCTCTGCAGAGAAGTCTATCTCTGTTCCATACTTTAAATAAAACTTGCTTTCCACACTTACCTTGGTTTCTGGGATGTTCAATTCTCACATCTGGGAAAACGGATCTTGGCCCTGATAGATTCTTATCATGGGTATCACAACCCAGGACTGAATGAAATTGGAATGACAGGTTCTTGGCTGATCCTTTTTTTGTTGTTGCAGATTAGGAAGTGGAAGTATGGATACTCTACTACTGAACCCCTATAGATAGACAGATAGAGAGAGAGATGGAGAATAAGTCCAAGGACATTTTCCCTAAGTTTCTTTCATTTAAAATCCCAGGCCTTAGTCACTGTGAAGGAACACAAAAGGAACTGGCACCTGACACCCCACCAGCACACCCTAATGGGTAAGCTGACCCCAATACCATAAGCTCCAAGAAATGCCCTATTCACATTCCTGAACCACCCTAATGAATAAGTGGAACCCCAATACACTCCAGGAATTGACCTCTTGTCCCACCCTAAAGGAAGCATCTATAACTCAGACACTGGCTTTAGACCCTCGCCATTTTCTGCGCCCCCAAATGAGCCATGCCAGGGTTCCACCAATTGACTCCGCCTCTGAATACCTAAAAAAGAAAAGTCCGCTGATCCAGGGTTTGTTTCCCATCTCCCATCTTGGTCCTATGTGCATCATTTGTGCTAACACACACACACACACACACTTTAAATTTTGGACAGAGTCTCAAATTCTCCTATGATGGCTTCTCAAGTAACTAATATTACAAGCATGCACCACTGCCCCTGGAATTCTTTTTTCTTTTGAGTTGCTGTGAATTGCACACAGTGCCTGGGATGGAGTTACTTTAAGGCAGTTTCCTCCCAATAGTGGGATGTAGCCCAGACAGTGGTGCATTTTCATATTTCACTGGATATAAGGTCATATCAATTTGAGAATACATATTTGTATCTATTATTCATGAATGGAAATGAAATGATGACAATTTAAATTTTTATTTAATTTTTCTGCTCTCTGATCTTATAAGAAAGCAGTTTGAGCTTTGAACAGTTCAGCAATTCCCTGAGGTCAAAGATACACCCCGCCCCCCCCCACACACACACAATGTAAGACAAAAGTGTAATTCTATATTTTCTAGTATTCACATTAAAAATTAAAAAGAACAGCTGAGATCAATTGTAATAATTTAAACCCCTATATCCAGAATATTTTGATTGCTCAAGTCAAAGGAGAGGCTCCCCCACTAATGCAGTGGCTCACAGAACGCGCAAAGTCTCTTGCAGGCTGCTGCTCAAACCCGAGGTCTCGGTCTCGCCGGCCTCGCCCCCAGCCGACTCCCTCCCGCCGCCTCCGGATTCTGCAGTGGCTCTGGCCAGGTTGGGCGCGTCCCTGGTAGCAAGGTCGCCAACTCTGCTCCAGGGGCTGGCCCCACCAGGGCAGGGCTACGGAGCAGCGGTGCTGGTGCCGCGGAGCTCAGGCCTCCAGTGAGGACCGGAAATGCAGTTTAAGGTGACATTTTTCCGCCTGGCCCCACCCACTGCCTCAGCCCCTCGCAGACCCCGCCTCTCTCCCGCGCTCCCGCCCTGGCCACTCCCTCCTTCCTCCCGGCTGCACGCGCAGCCAAGCAGGCCCCTGAGCAGATAGTGCCCAGAGGGTCCCGGTGCTGCCCGAAGTTCTCTGTGTAGACGCTGTAGATGGGCTGCGTGGTTGCCCACAGCCAGAGGTCAGCGAGTGGCACGATTGCCCGGGTCCTGCCTGACGTCTGCCCTCGGGCTGCGTGGACGTGGACGCGTCCCTTTTCACGGTATCCTCCTCCAGTCCTCGGTGGCGTCCCCTTCCACACAGGGCAGATCTTCGCCACATCTCACCCTCTTTGGCCCTGCAGGGAGCACAGCAGATCCATCCTGAGAGGAGCGTTCTCACCCATCCTGGGCTCTGTCCTCCTTGGTCAGTTGTCGGCTTCGCAGGTCATCCATCCCTCTGCAGTCTCCCCTTGCATTTTGGGGTGGCGACCTTGACTGATCCCATGTTTCACTCCAGGGGAAAATATGTTCCTCCCAAAGTGGGCTTCTCTCTCCATCCCCTTCCCTGGGAGTGCGTGGGAAAAAAAAAAAAGATAACTGAGAGAAACTGGATAAAGAGAAAAGAGAAAGACCCTTACACACACCGGAAAGTGGAGGACGGTGAGGGATTTGTGATAGCAAGAGTGAAAAAAGAAGACAGAAAGTTGCAGGTGAGAGAAAAGCAAATAGAAAAATGTAGAATCTCTGTCTCCAGAAAGATGAAGGAGAGCAGCACAAGGAAAAGAACAGTGAGGGGAAAGGACTTCAGGCAGTGCCGGGAGAGACGGAAGGTTCTTCCTCTAGGACAGAACCAGGACAGACCCCAGGGAGGAGCGCTTAAGAGAGAAAACCTAGGGCAGTAGGGGTCCTGAGCATGGGGACAGATGACTGCAACAGTCAGGGCACAGGGAAAATATGGATGGGCGAAGAAAGAGTCAGAAATATGTGAAGACTTTGGACAGTGGAAAGACCAGGGTAAAAGACTGACAAGAGGAGAAACAAGTTTCAGAATGGGGAAGAACCAGTGGAAGGATAAAGAAAATGGGCTATGTATACACAATGGGAGAGGACTCAGCTATAAAGAAGAATGAAATGTTGGCATTTGCTGGTAAATGGATGGAACTGGAGAATATCCCACTAAGTGAAATAAGCGAGTCCTGAAACACCAAAGGTCGAATGTTCTTTCTGAAATGTGGCTGCTAACCCATAACAAGGGAGGGTAGGGAAGGGAAGTATAGAAGTCCATTGGATTAGACAAAGGGGACTGAAGGGTATTGAGGGGGGATGAGAATAGGAAAATCTGTAGATATAGGCAGATAACTTTCCTATACTCATATGAATACATGACCAGTGTAACTGCACATCATGTTCAACCACAGGAGTGGGATCAAAATTAGAGTGGGTTGTACAGCCTGTATGTATAATATGTCAAAATATACCCTACTGTCATGTATACCTAAAAACAACAAATTAAAAAAGAGAGAGAATAGAGAAAAGAAGTGGATAAACTAAAGGAGAGGAAAGGGAAATAAAGTGGGGAACAGAAACCTGGATGGGGAGTAAAGGTAAGAATGACACAAGTAAAGCATGAGGGAGGGGGAAAATGTAATGAAGAAAGATGAGTGGGGGGGGGCTGGGGTTGTGGCTCAGCAGTAGAGCGCTCACTTCGCATGTGCGAGACCCTGGGTTCGATCCTCAGCACCACATAAAAATAAATAGGTGAAATAAAGGTATTGTGTCCTTATAAAAAAAAAAGAAAGAAAGAAAGATGAGTGGAAGTCGATAGAATGTGGATGATGAAGTTCTGATACATTGGTTCATCTTAATAATCTAACAAGTTCAAAATTCGTGGGTTTTAACCGTAGAGATGAGGAAGAAAATTACAAAACTATTATCTATGAAGTTTGTGTATTTTAAAATTACTGGGATTGCAGAATAGCTTCTTTGTTCAGCCAGAAGGCAGTGACTGGATTCCTGGAGTTGGGGTCATCTTCTTCCCTTTTCCTGATACATGGAGTGGTGTCAGGAGCGTCTGAGATAGGAGGGGCCGGCCAAAGTGATCTTCCTACTCACACTCTGAATACAACCCAGCACAGAATTCTTCAACTCTTGTCACCTAAATGTGTGGCAATTTCTCCCTATCAGCAAAGCAGTTCTGTGTCACATGTCAACACAACATTCTGTAATTTTAGATCTGACAGTCAATCCCAGGAGATAGAAGGCATCAGATGCCAGTTTGGGGGTTCTATTCCACAGTGTTCTCCCTACTTCAGGTGCCAGTCCTATATCCCAGGTAGGACCTACTTCTCATTTAGCAGGTATAAATTATGACCTTCTGTTCAAGCCCTGTTAATTTGCTAGAGGGGTCAAAACCCTGAGGGAAACAATTTACTTATGCTTGAGTATTTGTTATTTAAAAAAAAAAAAAAAAGACTGCTGGGGCTGGTGGAAAACATCTGTAATTCCGGCAGCTTGGGAGACTGAGGCAGGAGGATCAAAGGTTCAAAGCCAGCTTCAGCAACTTAAAAGGCTGGGGATGTTGCTGTGTTTAAGTGAACACAGTACCAAAAAACAAACAAACAAACAACAAGGTCCAGGCAGATGGCAGAGCAATGCTAGATGATTAATTGAATGCTAACATGGGGGTTTGGGGTATCATGGGTGAGAATTGAGTCAAACAGTTGGACACCAAGGGAAAAGTCTGCCACAGAATTGGTGAATAGTGAAAAAAAAAAAAAAAAAACATATGCCTTTTGGTGACTAGAGATGAGGTCCTGTTTGTTGATTGTGAGTGTAGTGAAAACACTTTGAAGAGATCTTGCTCAACCTGTCTACTGCTGTCTCTGGTTTTGTGTCCTTACTTGGTGTTGACTTCATTGGGAGTGTCCCTGTTCCTGGCTTTTGCTGACCCTGCACTTGCCAGCCCCAATAAACCAGTCTGAAAAGAGTCTGGTATCCTTCTTCCACAGCATGATCAAGTTTTAACACAAGAAAATTATTTTGGTCATTGTTCACAGGTGGGTGGTGGTGTGCATTTATACACATACACAAAATAAAGCCTTCCTTTGGTTTTCACTCCTCCATCTATATAAGATAAAATATTATATAATTTATATTTATCTCAGCAGATATATCCCCATTTATATTACATTTACACACTAAGAACTTGTTTATAACCTATCTTTGATTCTTATCTGTAATTCTCTACTGACCTCTTTCAATTAAAATTCCACATCCAGCCTCAACTCAGAGTATAACTTTAAGAGTCTTCTGTATCCTCACCATTGCCAAGTTTGGCCTTGAAACTTTTCTCTGTCTTTATCTGTTACTGTCTAGGGGTCTCGGTTTCATTGTCTCCATTCAGTGAAGAATTGAAGAACAAAACACAAAGAGAATAAGCAAGAACAAGAGCAAAATGAACAAAGTAACAGATTTGGCAAAAGAGAATGGGTCCCAGTGCCACGGTCTGATGGGAAAGTATTGAATTGTTGTTTTCATAGGTTTGGGGCCTTCCTGTTTTCTCTCTTCTCCCCTCTCCATGCTTTCCATGCTCATTGGTATTTTATTGCTCATTGATATCCCCTGTGTTCATGCGTCTATTTTAGTCCTATTGAATCCCCCATTTAGGTCCACAGTTATGGAAATGTACCTGATTGTGACCCTTGCTCATGTCCATGAGCCCTTTTGTCAGCTAAGAAGCTGGCCTTACTGGTGGATCCTTTTAGTGTTCTTGTCACAGGAAAGTGCTAACCTGTCAAACCTCAGGTCTTGAGTTCTGATGAAAGAAAATTTAAAGTCAGACAACAGGGGCTAGGGTTGTGTTTCAGAGGTAGAGTGCTTGCCTAGCACATGCAGGGCGATGGGTTCAGTCCTCAGGAACACATAAAAATAAAATAAAATAAAATAAAATAAAATAAAATAAAACAAAAAAATATTTTAAAAAATAAAGTCAGACACCAATGGAACTTTATTATAAGTGAAAGTAAAGTAAAAGCAAAGTGAAGCTTAAGCAGAGAGCACTCTTGAGAGAGTGGGCCATCTCCAAGCAGAGAACAAAAAAGGAGACAATGGTGTCTTCAAATTGATTTGTTTCATGTTTACCAGAAGAACTGGGGACCACCTTCCGTACTCTTTGCCAATCAGATGTTCAACTCCTCCTTTATATCAGGCAATAGAGTTTTTGACCTTAGTTGGGTCTTTCGGGCACTGCCATAGTGGCCATCTTATTTTAGGGGACTTTATCTACAAGTCAATCCCATGTTAATGTGGGCAGTGGGGTCAGTAGCTGGTCAGAAGTTACCTTAGTGTGCCTGTGCTACTAGAGGAATCTTCCTTCCCAGATGGAAACACCTGTGGCCATAATTCCTAGCTTCAGACCAACCTGCCAAGAGTTAGTTCCATTAATCCTTTTATTTTGATGTGCTTTTCCATTTGCTCTTTTGCTTCTATTTATCCTCTACAAATTAACTACCACGCTTTGCTTTCTCAGCCACTTTGAAATTAGTTCAAAGAAGACCCTAAAGTAATTTAAAGAACACTTATGACCTTGCATGCATTTCATTGCTCATTGATAGTTACTACCTAACACTTTTACTGTCTGGACTTGACCCTGACTTCCTCACAATTTTTCCCTTAATGCCTATGCAGTTCCAAGTCTTGCTGTATCCACTGCATATTCCAATCATCTCAATCATGGCTTTGACACAATATAGGTCTTCTTTTCCCCTCGAGATCTGTCCCATGAACCCTAGAAACCCATTTCCAGTTGTTTCTTCAACTCTGTGATTGGAAGTCTAACAGGCATCTCTGCCTTCATAGTTCATGTGTGGATTTCTGAGTACCCCCTACCATTCCCCCATAGTCCTCAAGATCTCAAGTAGGATGAACCTGTACCTTCGGGGCCTAGCTGAATACCTTCAAATATCTTAAAATAAGTAATATATTGTGTTTTATGTAATTTTTTAATTTAAAGGATAAAAATACAATTAATGACTTCTTCAGATAGGATAGGTCACTTGTCACTCAACTCCATACTTACATTGAGATGTGGGAGGAAAATATGAGAAGACCTGGGCTCTGCCTGCTGTGCTTTGCATAGTGTCTCCCTCCTCCCTCACTTCCAGTCACACAGGCCCTTTTCCTTTTAAGGAGCCAAAGCTGCCCCTGCCTTAAGACCTTCCTTGCAAAGACTTCTATGGCCTCTGGACTTCAGGTGGCCATCAGCCTTTCTCCCTCTGTCTTTGTTCTCATATCATTTGCTCCATGGCGACATCTGTGACCTCCCCTTCTCCTGCTAACACTCCAGTCTCACTCTCACCTGTCTTGCCTCTTCTGCATATTTCTTTCTGCTGCTTTACCATCCGCTGTCTGGATCCTCATGACAAGAAGTCTCCAAAGAGAGAGTGTGTGCAGAATGTAGAGGATGGGCTGGGCTTTCCCCTCAGTATGATGCTCATCTCTGGGTTCCCAAGAGAGTGGTGAGAAATTTTGCAAATAAGTCTCTGGGTCCCTTACTGGACATTCTGCACACAGAGTCAGACTGGGTCCTGGCCTTAATCATATTTACAGTTGATTCTGCTCTGTGCGCAGCGTCTCATATCCAGGCTCTGTGTCCTAAATTTCTGAAGACTTAAGATCACACTGAAATCTTGTGATTGGTGAGGGGTCTTGTACTCTGCCTCATTTTGGTCATAGGCAGATCTATGCCCAGAAAGGAAGCTCAGTGCTGCCCAGCTCCCAGCACTACAGTGTGTTTATACTGGATTCACCAAAAGTAAAATAGATTAAAAAAAAAAAAAAGAGTGAAAGAAATCTCTGGTGGGCCTTTCTGTCAGAGTTTATCTTCCCTACATCTCCCTGGTGCAGTGGGCATCAGAGGACTATCTTTCCACTTGCTGAGTTCTTTTTTGTGCATGTGGCTATGGCACTTGAAGGGGGTGTATTGATTCTGCACATTTTCACATTCAGGACTGACTTCTAAAGACTCATGTTACAAGAGGAATACTCCAAAAGAGGAGGAGGAGGAGAGGAGGGAAAGGAGTTAGGAATGGCCCCTGCTGTGAGAAAAGGTTTCCTGTTTTTTTCTCTGTCTTCCTTCTGTGCTGCTCAGCATGTGAGCTGCTGACCTCTGAATCTGTAGTCTCCTGCCTGACAGTTTTGCTTGCACTCACCCAGGCCTCCCTCAGCCTCTCTCTTCTCCTCTTAGATTATATTTCAATGTGATCTAGTGGCAGGGAACATGTGAGGAGGCTCCACTGGGTATGGTCCCTGGGATGCACCTGTCATTTTCATTGTTCCTTTCAAAAAGTTAATTTTTGTTCATTATTTCTATTCTCTAGAACAGTTACCTGCACTCTAATATTTATTTCCCTTCCTTTTGGCTTATGTTGCTTTTAGATTTTTTCTTATTATTATTTGTATGTTTGTTTGGTACTATGGATTGCACCAAGGGATACTCTGCCATTGAGCTACATTACATCCCCAGCCTTTTTTAAACTTTTGAGTCAGGGTCTTGCTCGGTTGTCAAAGCTGACACTCAACTTGTAATACTTCTGCTTCAGCATCCCAAATCACTTGGAGTACATTATATGTGGCTGTATGAGGGACTTGGGATCCAGGAATGACAGGCTGGGATAAGAAACCTTCAGAGGCCATGTTTTGCCCGATTACTGGCCCTTCCCCTCATTTTGGGGTTCTTAGACTCTTTCACTGATGCTTGATCCCCACACTTAGTTCTTCCTATAGCTCTTTCTTATTACATGTTCCTCAAGTTGATTGGTTGGGGAAGAATTGAAATTCCCTTCAGAGCAAAACAGTAGAGAAGGTTTACAAAGAAGATACAAAAGAAGTTTTTAGGGGGGAAGTGGGACAGGGATTGAATTCAAGGGCACTCCACCCCTGAGCCACATCCCCAGCCCTATTTTGTATTTTATTAGAGACAGGGTCTCACTGAGTTGCTTAGTGCCTTGTTAAATTGCTGAGGCTGGCTTTGAACTCACAATCCTCCTGCCTCAGCCTCCTGAGCCACTGGAATTACAGTCCTGTGCAAAGGAAAATTTTGACAAAGCTGCTGTCAGAATTGGCCCTGCTACCATTTCAAATTTGGAAGAGCCACATTTCGGGAACATTGTCCTTTTATGTCTAATGAAAGGGCTTTGGCTGCCATCTTGTGTATTCCCCTGGTAAATGCATATGACCCGAGAGTGACAAAGATTCCTTAAATTCTAGTCTAGCTCCTCTGAGCCCTTTTTGGATGAGGCCTCAATCTTGATGTCTGTGAAGATAGTTTATAAAATCTCACATCTATGTATGACCCCACTGCCCATTAAAGTGTACATCGGGGTAAACTGAAGGTTATATAGAAACTCCTATTTGTTCTCCAAAACACCTGAGGATAGGATTCTCAATTCCTTTCTATTTTTGGGAGAGCAGGAGCCCAATTTCCAAAAGCAGTATTTAACGCCGATGAGTTTCACATAGATCAATCCACATGCTGCTTTTTAATTTTTTATGTTCTCAACACTAACTTCTGGTCACCTTCTCTTTTTGATTTATCTTTTATTTAAAATAACCGGTCACCTCTGTAGAAACTAAAGTTCAATTTACATCATTATTTTTCTTAGTGCAATAATATATTACTATTTTTTTCTTTTTTAAAAATAAATTTAATGATTGGCTGCTTTCCTCTTTCACAGATTAACTCACCACGTTTTGGGCAAGTAAAGGGGCTTTTGCCTTGCTTTTAGTATATGGATTTTTCCTATAATGGGATGGGTCTGTACTAAATATTTTGAAAAACATAATGCTAAACATTCTATCTAATCTCCACATTCCCAAGGCTTTTGAAGTTAGGCAGGGCCCAGAACGTCATAAGAAATGAATCATTCCAAGCAAAGCATAGAAGTACCAGTGTGCAACCTGGATAATTCTCCAGATGCTTCAGATAGAAGGTGGTAGTACCACCAATAGCCTAGATCTTTGAGACACTCTGTGGAGTATCATGCATAAGTTGTTGACCTGCATGAATGGGTGCAAGAGAAATAAGTCCTGTGAAGGCATTAAGACAGGTCATTCGTTTTTAATGGTGGTCCCTAAAATTTCCCTATCCTTCCTGACCACATGGAATGGAGCAATTAGACTCACTGACCTGAAATGATGAAAATGTATTTCAGAGAGGTGAAATCACAAAATTTTTTTATTAGAGAGTCTTGGAAATATGCGAGGAACACATGCCAACACGTATGGAGAAGAGAGAGATGAGTGCACAAATTTGAGGATAAACACAGTACCCCAAATGCACTGTAGGTGGAATAAAATGAGCACTTGCAAAAGATAGTTGTTGTATTCCAGGATTCTGTAGAACTGAAATGTTACCAGGGTTTAGTAAAAAACAGTTAAAGCCCTCTGTCTGGGCATGGCTCTCTCCTCTGCTTTTCATCTAAATTTGACTCTCAAATGAGCTCGTATGACTTTGATGATCTCTGAATTTTCTTTTTTCAAGATATCAAAGCCAGTGTCCTCTAATGTACCCATCTCACTTTTGTGGGTACTTTACCATCTGCCCTAGTCTTCAGAGCCAGGGGTTCACCTCATTTATTCTATAATACAGCTGACTTTTCTCAATCTTGGAAAACAACATTTAGGAGAACAAACTTGGTGAAGGATCTTCCATCTTCTGTGATATTGGGCCGGGACTCTTTGGACTTAAGGGTAGCTCCTGCGGAATTCTGCTCACCTTCTATATGGATGGGTTTATCTATTTTCTTACCTTTGAGGGCTGCATCAACACATAGAAAAGAGCATTTATGACCACAAGTACAGAATATCAGCACCCATAAGAACTGAGAAAATTCAGAGAATGATTGGGGTTTTTTGATATTTATTTATCTATTTTTAATTATAGGTGAACACGATACCTTTATTTTATTTTTATTTGGTGCTGAGGATCAAACCCAGTGCCTCATACATGCTAGGCAAGCCCTCTACCTTTGAGCCACAACCCCAGCCCCAGAGAATGATTCTTAGAGGCTTTGAAGTCAGTGTGTCCCAGCCACCACATTGACATTGGGTCTCTTCACACAAACATATATACTTAGGATCTTGGTCTTAAATAATTCATTACTAGGAGGGAATAATTTCTGTCTACTTTATCCCATTGCATTTTTAAATTATTTTTTCAGTAGCAGTAAAAAAATCAGACTTTCTTGCAATTTAAATAATTATGGGACCAAATTTACAACATGCAGCTTCAATCAGTGGTAAGTGGGTAGCTGCGAAAGCAATGAACAAAACTGCTGGAAAACATGATTGAATCTCCACTAACTATTGAATGCCAGCAACAGCTTGAACAGGCAGCTTCTAAATTCTGAAGTCCAGCTGGGCAGTCAAGTTCTATAGCTCAATTCCAGTATGTGTGGCACATGGCATTGTGATGTCCTCTCCAAAGGGCTTGTGTAGCTCTGCATCTATGGTCCTGCTCTTTGAAGCCCACATGGGATCTTTCCTGTCTTGCTAATTCTTTTGTGTGTGTTTGTGTGTTTGTGTGTGTGTGTGTGTGTGGTGCTAGGGATTGAACCTACACTTTTGTGCATGCAAGGCAAGCATTCTACCAATTGAGCTATATTCCCCAGCCCACTTGCTAATTCTTAATTCCTGAGGTTTTTCCTAGCAGATGCTTCATGATACTGGCATCTTTTATTCTTGGTGGTCTCCACTTCAGCTTTGATTTCCTTCTCATATCTTCATGCATCACCTTCTCAAGTGCAGCCCCCTGGGACTCTGGACCCTGTGCACTTTGCCTGGCCTGTTAGACCTTCCTTTGAAATCTTGGTGGAAGCCTTCATGATCCCCTAACTCCAGCATTCTTCATTCCTGCAGAACAAGCAGGTGGGTGATGCCAAAGTTGGCCACCATCTTGAGCAGTAGACTAGCCTCCTGGGATCATGTCTGTAGCAGTCTTTTACCTTACTTCGATCTCACTTTCATTTATAATAAAGTTCTATTGCATGGGTTTGCATGTCTGAATTTAAATTTTCTTTCATTGGAACACAAGAGCTGAGGTTTGGAGTTTCAGCTCCCCACTTTCCTGTGACAATCCTGAGATGCATATGGTCTTGCCATTTGCTGAGATTCCCTAAAGCTATTTTTCCTATTATTTCTTGGTAAAGTAGTTACCATTTCTTTAGAGGCTGCAAATTTTTTAACAACCACAGCTTCTTCAGTCCCAGTTTTGCATGCCTTTTTCTGGCATAGATAATGGCTTCATGGAGGCTATTGATAGATGCTGTGCCTCCACAGATGAAAAATTGCACCTTGAAATAACTATGTAGATATTTCTTAACCAATATCACAAATCACACAATAACACAAATCAATTTTCTTTCAGAAGTTTAAACTTCTCATCATGGGCACTCATGTCATCCACATGCCCAAATACAATATGTCACCTCTTTCTTGTCTGAAATCCAGATTCCAATTCTCTGATGATTCATGGAATAATTATATGCCCCCTATGACCCCCTTTTACTCTATGCCCTCAATAAGAAAAATTTCTCTGCATGCCTCTATAGCCCATTCCATCTTTGCTTTGAAAACATAGGACTTTGTGGGCAGCCAGTGTGAATGACTACGCATTCTCCTTCCCTGAGTGGAGAGGCTCTGATGGGTACTACATCTCCTAGTGACCTGGAAATTGCCCTGGTCCCAGAAGTTTGAGGATGCATCTTCAGACATAGACGTGTTGCCCCATGGATTGAGCTACGCTCACCTGTTCCTTTGTGATATTACCCCTTTGCTCTGTTTGAAATAGAATGCTCCACGGAAATGTCCTTTGTGTGTCCCCTTCTCTTGCTCTGCCTTTGGGTGTGGCCTTCTTAGATGTCAGTCAACCTGCTGACAGCAAAAGTCATGAAGCTAGACTCAACCCCCTGAAACCTGACCCCTTGCCTCATTTGAATGGCTTCTCCTCAATAAAAGTGTTCAGCACACGCTCTCTTTCTGCTGACCCTTCAGGTCAGAGGAGCCATCACAGGACCCCAAAGAAAAAGGTATCTCTGTCTCTTGTGTGATTATTTCACACAGCCCAGTTCCCCTGGAGTGACCCTGAGTGTTTTAGTCATGAGGAACGTGACAGGACTTGGTAGAGGTTTACATCTCTCTACATCAGTCTGCTAAACTTGATAAACCCTGATTAAAATTACCACATTTTAAATATAGAACTGTATTTTGATATGTGAAGCAGGATTGAGATGAATTCTTGCTGGTGTTTGCCTTCAATGTAAACTCAACCAGGATTCCCTGGATTCTGGAATGGGAGCCCTAAGATATATACAGAAGGTTCTGTTTTTGTTATATTATGTAATACATAGTATAGGATTTGTGATATATATACACATATATCACAAATCTTGCTTCTTTGAATAATTGTCACTTTCCAAGTCTTAAGAGAATAAAGAATGTTGTAAGAATTTTGTGATCTGGTAGAAGTGTTTTGGCTTTAGAATCAGATGTAGCTTATCCTGAATCCCAGCCCAGAGGCTTATTAATTGTGGGAGTTTGTCTACAGAAGAAAACACCTATTACAGCCTGGCCATTAGGTCTAAGGCCAAACTGCCAAATAAGAAGTTTGTTTTTAATGTATTTAAACAATAGATTCAAGGCTATGGACAGATCACAATGTAAGTGTCCCCAACCTCCTGGGACTTCATCTTCCTTTGTTTGCTGTCTGATATCTGCAATGGGAAAGAACCTGTAACCAGTATCAAGTGGGAAAGAATGACCTATTTTTGAACACTTCCTGGATGGAGTTCCTGCTCTCACTAAGGACACTGTTTCTCCTACTTTGGGGTCCTGAGGAGAAATATTAGTAAGAAACTATATCCCTCAACACTAGCATACAAAGGGATAGACCGGCCCTTTATCTCCCTGACATAAGGGGATCCATAGCTCTCAAATCTGGAATGTTGATGCTGTGAACTGAGATATGCTGGGGAGAGTCACACTTAAGGGTGTAGTTCCAAAAATATATATACTTAATTAGTAATAATATTTGATTAATCACATAAAAGTAATATTCTGGATATACTGGTTATATTTAAAAATAAATTTCAATTCTCTCTTTTTAATGTGAATACTACAAAACTTAAATTACCCTGTGCCTTACAAATTGTTTTCATTAATCATTGTTGCTTTAGGGGGTTGCTTCCCAGTTCAAAGTTCAATCTTTCTCCTAATAAGACCAGAGAGCAGAAAAGTTTAATGAAATTGTACAGTAATTATCGTATTATTTTCATTCATGAGTAATATACAAACATGTATAATCCATAAACTAAATGACCTTTTATGCAAGGTTAAATGCAAATGTTCTGCTGGCTGGGCTAGATGCCACTTTTGAAGGAAATCTTGCCTTAAAATAGCAGCAGCCTTGGGCTGAGGATATAATTCAGTTGGTAGAGTGCTTGCCTCTTATGCACAAGGCCCTGGGTTCAAAAACAAAACAAACAATAGCAGCCTCAGATTCTAGGGTGCAGTTCCCAGCTCTCAAAGTGGGGGGGGGTGGTGTGCAACCAAGAACCCATCATTCTGATCTAATTTCTGCCTGGATTGGATATTATCCCCAGTCACTCAAACGGTCTGAAGCCCTGTCTGTTCTGGGAGCACTTGGTGAGAACTGTCAATCCTGTAGGCAGCCAGTGTGTGTGTGTGTGGGGGGGGGGTGCGGGTTTCCACAATCTGGCCAGTCATTTGACTCTAGACGTGTCATCTATTGTCTCCCCTACTCCATATGTTCTGGCCAGTAGTTCCCAGCTGTCAAATTGCTTCCCCACCTTCTTCATACTTGTGTCTCAGATCCTTTTTTTAGGCAGAGCTGCTGCTACCAATTTCTGCAAGAATTAGATTATTAAGTGTGTAGCTTTTTCTTTTTCTTTTTTTAGTATTGGGGATTGATTCCAGGGATGCTTAACCACTGAACCACATCCCCAGCACTTTTCATTTTTTATTTAGAGACAGGGTCTTGCTAAGTTGCTTAGGGCCTCACTAAGTTGCTTAGGATGACCTCAAACTTGCAATCTTCCTGTTCAGCCTCCCGAGTCATTGGGATTACAGGCATGTGCTACCACATCCAGCTCAAATGCTTAACAATTTTTTAAAAGAACGCCCCCTCCCCGCCACAAAGAAAAAAAGAAAGAAAGATAAAGTCTAATAGGCAACCTTTCTAATAACATGCTCAACTCAGAATCCTATGCAAGTACTTTTTAAAACACTGAGTTAACTCATACAAATTGCTGAGGCAAGGTTGTGTATTTTTCCAGATAAATTTATAGGGACCAAATGGAAGTGCTAAGGAAATATGAATGGCTAATGAAACAAGCTGTGCTTTGTAAAGAAACATAAAAACTATTAAAATGTTATATAATTATGCACATTAGATTCCTAAAATGTACTCAGATGGTCTTTGTTATAATTTTTATATAAAACTGCTTGATTTACATTTACAGACAAATTTCAGTTACAAAACAAATATTAACATGCCAAAATAGTCCTTTTAGCTAATTTTGAAATGTTAATTTTGGCTGTGTTCAAGGCCTCAGCAATTTAGCAAGGCCCTGTCTCAAAAAAAAAAAAAGGGGGGGGGGATGCTTATGATGTGGCTTAGTGATTAAGTACCCCTGGGTTAAATCCCTGGTACCAAAACGAAAAAAAAAAAATCCTAATTTGGGGGCTAAAGAAGAAGTGGTAGAGCACTTGTTTGGCCTTGGGTTACATCCCCAGCACTGCAAAGAAAAAAAAATTGGGAGCATTTGTAAACACAAAGATAACTCAGCAGTCATCTGTGAGAGATGTTTCGATACACATTTAAAGTACTCCAAATTTAAATATTCAACTCTATAATGACATTTATTAAGATAACATTTTAGTAATAGAGATAAATGGAATATCAAACCAGTATCTTCTCTAAAAAATATCTTGTTGCTCATGTTCTCAATATGAGGGAGTGAAATATAAAGGTAGAAGTTTGTTTTTATTTTTAAATTTCTTATTTTATTATTATTTAATAAATGTAGCTGTTTAAAGACCAGAAATGTACTAGAACTTGAGATGGTATTTACCCAAAAGGTATCACCATTAACAGGCTTACTTCTGGGCAACATGAGTGCTGTTGCCCTCTCAATTTTTGAATCCATCTTGGAAAAGCTCCTGTTCCTTCAGCTCTCTTGTCTAGGACAGGAACACACCCATATACTTCCTAGAAAACCTGCTTCTCTTGGCCAAGCCAGCTCTTGTTGGCTCCTAGTCCCCAATTATAACAGGAAACCAGCTGTCCAAACTCAGGCATCACTCTGAGTACTCCTAGCTTGGGCTGCCTGTCCAGGCTTGCATTCTATACCTTCCAAACTGTTCTGTTGTCTCCTCCCTGCTGTGTCATCATCCAAGGCTGCAGCTTCCCTCCATAATGGATTCTTTTACACTTGGTTCAGGTTCTCAACAATTATAGGACTCAAAAATCTAAAAACTCACAGAAGCTACAAAAGTGACTGAGACAGAAAGGTCACTCTGCCCAGACAGTGACCTATAGACTTCCCACACAGCAATCAGAGGTCAATGCCAAGGTGGCCCTGGCAACAACACCTTTACTAATGCTTCACTAATCCTACAGAGCCCTGACTGTATGTCATAGCCATTTCTATATTGTGTTGGTTTTTCATAAAATCTAATTAATCCTTAACAAGGGAATTGGGTTATTCTCCTTTGTGGCAACTGTGAAAGAAGAATGAGAGGCACCTAACATTGGTTTGGGATTTGATCATGGAAACTAACTAAGATGCCTGTGTGCTGCCCCCTAACCCACCCACTTACGTTTCTAATCAACATTCATGATTTTTTTTCCACTAACCATTTTCTCCCCCAAATCTACATACACATACTGTGGGTTTTCTCCCCTGAGTACTGGGGTTGAAGGATTGTTGTTAGGACACAGATTGTATCATCAGACTGCCTGTGACCCTTTCTGCTTCCCAGAGGTGCTCTGTCTCCTTCGTATACTGATTTGTCGCCATCTCTAGTCAGTTAGCAGATCTCTGACCAGACCATGGCACACTTTGTTCCTAAGACTTAAAAGAACCACCAGACCGTGAGAGCCATTTAGTCTCACTAAACACCAGCAGAACTGCAGCCACGCTGAAGTAGCTTCATTCTCTCTCTCTCTCTCTCTCTCTCTCTCTCTCTCTCTCTCTCTCTCAAATATTTTTAGTTATAGATGGACACAATAGCTTTATTTTGTTTATTTATTATTATTATTATTATTATTATTATTTAATGTGGTATGAGGATCAGACCCAGTGCTTCGCACATGTGAGGCAAGCACTCTATCACTGAGCCACAACTCCAATCCCATGAATTCTTTCTTAAAATCACACATACACACATATGTGATACTCTTAGTGTCCAATTCTCAAACCCAATTCCTTCCTTACCAAAGACAGTGCATTTTTTTATGCAAAGCCTATGCTGAGGGCTCTTCTCCCATGTCGTGACTGTTTGAAATATGATTCTGTGATAACCCAGTTCTCAGACTGGGTCCTCAGTCCACTCCCTGGTCCTCTCTTGGTAATGACA
Source organism: Urocitellus parryii (assembly GCF_045843805.1). Taxonomy (NCBI): domain Eukaryota; kingdom Metazoa; phylum Chordata; class Mammalia; order Rodentia; family Sciuridae; genus Urocitellus; species Urocitellus parryii. The sequence continues at coordinate 28,249,104 of NC_135538.1, forward strand.
TCATCACTCACTCTCCAGATAGAAATGACAAGGGTTGCCATGACAAAACAAATAAGCCTTTGTATGTGGGTGTGTGTGTATCCTTTAAGTCTTTGGCTCCCACAGCTGATGAGATTTCCTGTCTGACAGCCTGGAAATAACAATAAAATAGAAAACTCACAGGCAACATGACAAGATGTTTTAAAATAATACATCAAGGCAACAACACCATGAAAACAAGGTCTTTTTATGCTTCTTAATCCCAAAGAATCCAGATGTTAAAATATAAAATGTTTTCTTCCAATTGTAGGTAAAATTTCTAGTTATAACATTTAACTTTGCTCAATCAATGATTTTTCCTTCTGTTCCTTATCCCCACTTTGTTTCTTTGTTAATCAAAATGTGACAAGAACCATGTAAGTAACCAGAGAGTCAACAGCAACATGAATAGCAACTATCTTTTGTTAAGGGCTATCTCTGTGCAAATCTCAGGGACTTACTTCCTGTACACCCTTCTTTTGAATCCCCCCAACAGCTCATATAGGTAAGTGTCATTGTTCCTATTTTGGAGATGAAGAAATGGAGAATTTGAGGTAACCATATGAAGCTATTTTCAGAATTGAGATATGAATCCACATTATACTGGCTCCAAAGTCTATGTTCCCTGCACCGAACATAGCTGAAGGAGAATTATACCAGTAATAATACCAATTAACTCCATGTTCACTCTTTGTGCTTGACATTTTAGGAAGGGGTTGGAAGAAGAATATGAGGGGGGAAAAATTGATTTAAGAACTAAGGCACCCATGAAACTCACACACCTGTTCACACCTCAGCCATAGATAACAATGAATAAAGCCAGTACATAAAATCAACTGTCATGAGCTATAAATATTAACTTGATTCCTTGTTTGGTTCTCCCATGCTGTTCCCATGGAGACATAGCTCCTTAATTTATCTGGAATTCAAGCTGCCCAGGGGATGTGACTGAGAGCTTTGAGAGGCCCAGTGGAGAGAGAGGCATTGTGCAAAGGCCTCAACCCTCTCTAAGCTGACTTGCTCCTTTTCCTTTTTTCTCCCTTTCCCATGTTAAAAACTATTAAAAACTGACGGGGAGATAGATTTTGTAATGAAATACGCACTTAATAAAATGCTTCTCCATTTGCAAACATTCTCAAGAAGAAAAGAAACCTCTATGGTGACTGGCATTTATTTGTAAGCCATCAGTAGCCACCTCTGCTTTCCGCAAAGCAGAACTGGGAACCATCTGCAGACACAGCAGGCATCACACTGATATCCGCAGGGTCTAATTAGATCTTCCACACCCATTCTGGGCCCTTGCTTAATTAAAATATTTATAATAGCCATGCCACCATCTCAAAAAAAATTATGCTGATATTTTAACATTGAAATATATTGTATTTTCTCTAATCAACAAGAATGCTTGAAAACAGAAATATGCCCACAAGTGCTACCTCCTATTTGATCTCAAGGGGAGGTTTCCAATTTGGCCAGCCTGACACCATATTCTTCCTTATCACTCAAGACAGATATTAAAAACAAAACAATTTAGGTTAAAAGACAAGTGCAAGCCAGGCATGTGGAACACTCTCACAATCCCACAGACTTGGGAGGCCAAGGCAGGAGAATCTCAAGTTCGAGGCCAGCCTGGGCAACTTAGTGAGATTCTGTCTCAAAACAAAATAAAAAGATCTGAGGATGTAGGTCAGTGACAATGCTTGCATAGCATATGCTGTGTGAAGGTCTGGGTTTCATCCTCGGCACCATAAAAAAAAAAAAAAAAAAAAAAAAAAGACTTTGGTGTACCTCACAGGTTCACTATTTACTATATGTGTAAAAAATGCTTTATAAAAAAAAATACTAGCTAAGAACATTAGAAGTGTCCAAAGGTATAACCTAAGTTATCTTGAAACAAGAAGGGGAATGACAACAAAACTAAGGACAGTCTTCATTTTTCTTTTTCTTCATTTTCTCCCCTGTCTTTGTAGGCCTACAGAGAAGGTGTTTTGTTTTATTTTTCTTTTGCAGTAATGGGATTTAAACCAGAGCCTCGTGCCTGCTGGGCAATTGCTCTACCACTCAGCTACACACCCAGCTCTTTTGATTTTTTTCTTTTTTTTTTTGAGACAGAGTCTTACTAAGTTGCTCAGGCTGGCCTTGAATTTGCCACCCTTCTGCCTCAGCCTCCCAAGTAGCTGGGATTATAGATGTGCACCACTGCACTTAACTACTAAAGAAGATTTTTAATGAATCTTTGATGAAGGTTCCTACCCATTCTTGGTGTTGTCAACAGAATAAATTACCATAAAATTGGAAAGGGAGTGGAAATCAAAGTTTAATCCTTGCCTCATGTATAAATATTTCATTGAATAGAAAAAAATTTAAAAATTATATGATCTGTAAGTAGAATGTTGTTTCTGCCACAAACTTGTCTCACAAGCTCTTTGTTGGCATTTCTCACTGAATTCTGAAAGAGAGGTTTTAGTAGAGCCATTTACCATTTTGCAGATGAAGAAATTGAGGCTCAGAAAAAATTAAGGAACCTACCCAAGTCTCTCAGTTGATAAAAAAAAAAAAAAAACAGAGGCAGGGTGGGAACCTGGGTGTGTCTTGCTTGAAACTTCTTTCTCTTGTCCTCCTTGCTCTACTTAAGCATCCTAACTAGGGGAAACATGGTGGTTAAATACTGAAACATTTCTTCTAAATCCTGAAACCAGGTTCATTTAAAGGGAATATATAGGAAGAATTTTCTTCTAACACAATAAAGTGCCAGGTACAAAATGGGAGTGAAATAGAACTTAGCTATCCTTTCCTTCAGGAAGATAGCCTGCATGAGAAAGTTCCACCTACTTTGTGAATCTTTAACATTACAGCTCCACAGGCCGGAAAGTCCCCTCTGCACAGGCTGAGAGGGCAATGTGTGGAAAGCACTGGCATATGCTGCTCTCTGCCCTGCTTGCTCCCTAACTGATGCCTCTTTCTCTCCTTCCCTCTGAGCCTTAATCCTATTCAAGGCCACAGAAAAATGGAATTAAAGAAAACACAGTCAGTAAAGAAATCCTTTCCAACTTTTGTTTTAGCAGTGGGTATTTTTTTGAATGCAACATATAATCTTTGTAAGTATTCTATGTGCCTCATTGTGGTTTCAAACTTCTACACTGGGATTTATCCTCTCAGGAAATATGAAACAAAGGGCAGCATGAGGAAGAGAATATAAATGGATTGTGTTATCCAAGCTTTCATCCTAAATGAAAAACAACCAAGCCTCTGCCATTATATCAGGTGACCCTGGCTGTTTCAAGTCACGTGGTGTGTGTGTGTGTGTGTGTGTGTGTGTGTTACAAAGATCAGATCCCTACTTATCAGAGGTCCCACGAGACTTCTAAATAAACACAGTTTTGTTCTAGTCATTAATAAGGACCCCAACATACAACAAGCCATGCCAATATGGGCACGAATATTTTTCATCAGTTCTATAAGTGGCTTGGTGTCAGTTGAAATGTTTTTCTTTCAAAAACAAGGTTATTTCAAGAGAAGAATCTGTGTCCTTCCTTTATTTTTATAACTGTATCATCATCATATAATCATCATTCTCATCATCTTTTCTTTTTTCTTCTCTTTTTTTAACTTCTCCTCTTTCTCTTCCACCTCAAATTTTTTCACTGAATTCCTTTATGCCATGTAGTCAGAGTGTGTGTGTGTTATTGGGTATTGAACCTAGGGAGGCTTTTTGACTGAACCACATTCCCAGTCCTTTTATTGTAAGACAGAGTCACTCTAAGTAGCTGAGGCTGGCCTGCAACTTGTGAGCCTCCTTTCTCAGCCTCCTGGGTCACTGGAATTATAGGGGTGAGCTATGCTTCCTAGCTAAAGCAATATTTAAATGAATGTAAATGTTAAATCTAATTTCAACAGAGAAAAAGGCCTGCTTCATGGCATCTAGAACAACTCTAAACATGTTCAGAATTCACTGCAAAAACAATTTTTTTTTTGAGAGAGAGAGAGAGAGAGAATTTTTTAATATTTATTTTCCAGTTTTTGGCGGACACAACATCTTTGTTTGTATGTGGTGCTGAGGATTGAACCCGGGCCACACGCATGGCAGGCGAGCACGCCACCGCTTGAGCCACATCCCCAGCCCCATGCAGAAACAATTTTTAAGAATCCAAAAATAAAGTGATTCTTATTATCAAGTGATTATGATACAATAATTTTTACCTGAAAAGAAAATCCAGGCTTTTGTTCACTAAGTTCTCACACCTAAAATTTTCAAACTTTAAATTGTCTGATCTGTGCCATCAGGAAATGATGCTATTTGGACATGAAAAGCCTTTTGCTTTTAGTTCTCTCTAGCAGTGTCACTATTACTAGTCACACAGATTCGAATGGGGACAAAGCAGCTCAGCATCAATGACCTCAGAGCCTTCTCTCTCTCCTTGAAGGTATGAGTCTGCAAGATCTTCAGACCTGGAATCCTGCTGGCAGGGATAATTATCAGGGAGGATGCTAAAGCAGTAGGAGAGCTCAGGCCACCATGCCATGATTAGCAGGGCAGGATCCAGGGTTCTGCCCCTTGAGTTTCAACCTGTCAGACTACCACTTACAAGCTGTTGCTGATTTCTCTGCTCCTATATGCTCATTTTAAAAATGGGCCTAATAATAGCTTCCACCTCCTAAAGTGAATGAGGACTAAATGAAGTAAAGGTGGGAGACATTTACAAAAGTGCTGGGCAGAAATGTTAGCTATTATTATTAACCATCATGCAAAAAAGAAGAGGAGGTGGCGATAGCAGGTATCCTTTGCTTGTTCCTAGCCTCAAATCAAAAGCAGTCAGCATTTCATTTAATAACAGTGGCTTACTCATATATAACCAATTAGAATTAAAAATATATTTCAAAAAGGTGGCTTACTGCAGGTGTTTTATAAATAATCTTTATCAGATAAAAGACATTCTCTATTATAGTATTAGTCTACCAAGAGTTTGTTTTTTAAAACACACGAACAGAGGGTGCATAAAAGTAAAAAAGTCCTATGTAAAAGAAAGGTGCTTTTTGATTTTGTCCTGAGTTAAAAATGGAATAAACTACAGATCACCAACTACTCTAAACTGGACAAGCTGAGAGAACACAAAGAGAATCTGAGTAGTCAAGTTATCTGTTTTCCTGGCTATAAAAATGACATTAAAAGGAGAGTGGTATTTTAAAAGCCTTAATTAAGGCTGCATTATCTTGGTGAGGTTTTGGTTGTTTTTATCTCAATATTAATTTCTAGTAATGAAAGTGGCAATTAAAGGTTTAAAAGTCCAAAACACCTAATAGCATCGCTATGTCTCCAAATCTCCAGAAGGTGGAGGCAGCGGGCCACTAAGAAGATTCCAGCTCAGCCAGTTTTTTGCCAGCTAAGGCACTGAATTGTAGAAAGGCCACCTGAATGTGATTTTATCCTTTTAAAATACGTAGCACTCCCAGGCAGAAATAATCTTCACTAAAGCATACTTATGTAAGGGGTGATGCTTACTTGGGTTTGATTTTACTGGGTTACAATACTCAGACCAAGGGTCCACTCAGTCCACATTTATTTAAAAATACCTGGAGGGGCTCTTTATTTTTTATTTTTTTAAATATTATAATTCTTCATTTATTTTTTTAAAATTTGCATTAAAAGTCTTAATACATCATTATACAATAATTTATCATATCTCTGATTATATATAAGGTATGTTAACACCAAATTCACATCTTCATACATGTATTTTGTATAATGATGAGGGTCTCCTTTCACCTTCCATGCTATTCCCTGGAGGGGCTCTTTAACTATGGACTGATGACAAGAGGATTCATCTGATACACTGAACTCACCCTGGAATGAATGAGTAAACAGATGTAAGATATTACTCTACAAGTGTCTTAGTCTGTCCTGGATGCCATTACAAAATGTCACAGACAGGGTGGCTTAAATAACAAAAATTTATTTTCTCACAGTTCTGGAGGCTAGAGAGGCCCAAGACAAGGTGCCAGTGGATTTAGTTCCTGGTGAAGTATCTCTTCCTGGCTTTAAGATAGAGAAAGCAAACTCTCTGTCAGTTTTACACCCCTAAGGGGGAGGCAGGTTTCCTGACAGGCATTTGACTTTGACCATCTCTTTACAGGTATCTCTACTAATTGCCAAGGCACCTCCTCATGAATACTTGGGAGACTTGAGTGAATCAATCTGTGGATACTGAGGTTTATTTTTTTTTCCTTCCATATCCAGTTGGTAAGCACCATTTGTTCAAAAAGACTTTCTTTTCTCAATTTAATTATCTTAGAGACTTAGTCAGTAATCCATTGACCACATATGTGTGGGTCCATTTCTAGGCCTCTGTTTGCTATTCCACCTGTCAACTCTTACGCTAATATAACACCATCATTATTACTATGGCTTGTAGTGAAACCTGATATCAGGTGGTGTAATTCTACCACATGTGTTTTCAATTTTGCTTTGGTTCTTCTAAGTTAACTAAATTTTCACATAAATGTTATAATTCACTTGACAATTTCCACAACAAATTTATTGGATCTTCATAAATGTATGCAGGCATGACACCTGCATTGGCTCAGTTCTAGTGAGGAAGTTATTCCTGTCAGAGTCCTAAGACAGCAAATGGCATCACATGGCAAGACACGGTGAGTAGGCCTGCATGTCTGTGTGTCTGGTCTCTTTTCCTTTAAAAAAAAAAAAAATATATATATATATATATTCTTCTTTAAAAACATATGTTGTATGTTTATGTGGACATAATACCTTTATTTTATTTGTAGATGGACATAATACCTTTATTTTATTTATTTTTAGGTGGTGCTAAGGATTGAACCAAGGGCCTCACACATGTGAGGCAAGCACACTACCACTGAGCCACAACCACAGTCCTTGTTCCTCTTCTTATACAGACACCAAGATTCCCATTCCAATCATGGGGGCTCCATCATAAGAAACTCATCTAAACCTAATCACTTTCCAAAGGTCCCATCAACAATGATGTCCCATCTGAACATCTTAATACCATGAACATATGATTTAGGGTATTGAACTCCTTCATGAAGTCAAGAGTTGGGGGCTAACCCTATTAAAACCATAGTATATGAATAAGTGTATATGAAGTCAGACTTCTGTGTATGCAAAGTAGACTGGCCTTCCAGACTTGATTTCAAAGGTGGGGAGGAATTACAGAACTTTACTATGGTTAGCTTGTGCCATCAGTCACTGCCTTTAAAAATATAGCTGTTTCTTGACGGATAATGGGGTCACATCCCAATACACACATCATCATCATGAGCTGAAATGCATTTAATCCATCAAAACAGCCTAACATCACAGCTTAACCTCTAAAGGTGTTCAGAACACTTACATTTGCACACCATTGAGAAAAAGCACCAAACACAGCCTATTTATTAAAAAAGTGTTGAATATCTCATGCAATTTATTGAATTGCTATCCAAAAATAGCAGCCTGGCAACACAGCTTGCTGTGAAGCCTTAGTCATTTCCTCTTGCAATTGCGGGACTGACTGGGAGCTGTTGGTTGTTGCTGCTTGCCCAGCAAAGATCAAAATTCAAAGTTTAAAGTATAGTTTCTATTGAACACATATTGCTCTTGCAGCATCATGAAGTAAAAAAAGATTATAAGTTGAACCATCATAAATCATGGACTACCTATCTTACAATTGTCAATGGCTAGAGATGAGGATCATGGCTCAGTTACTAGGATATGGACCCAAATGAACATCTAGTATGAGTGGTAAGGAACTTTTGGAGGCAGTATTGGGGATTGAACCCAGGAGTGCTTTGCTGCTGAGCTACATCCCTAATCCTTTTTAATTTCTTTAATTTTGAGACAGGGCTTCCCTACATTGCTTAGGGGCTTGCTAAATTGCTGGAGCTGGCCTCAAAATTTTGATCCTCCTGCTTCAAGCCTCCTGAGTCACTGGGATTATAGGCATGTGCCACTGTGACTGGCTAGTAAGAAACTATTAACTGCTCAGGAGGCTATTAACTATTAACTGCCAGAGGACTGCGAATTTGAAAACAGCCCAGGGAACTTAGCAAGACCCTGTGTCAAAACTTTAAAAAATAAAAGAAAGAAAAAATATTAACTGGAGGAGCCAAACAGAAGTTGTTGGAAGGAGGCAAAGGAGTAAGGGGAAAAAAAGAGACTTTAAAAAAAAAAAAAAAACTGAACATCAAATGGAGTTCTGAATTAAAGAAAAAGCAAAAATTGGCAAAGAGGTAGATATTTTACTTTATTTTGATGAAAATGTAGGATTTACTGGTGGGTAAAGTATACAAAATTTAAAAACCTATATAATTAAAGTCCTAGCATTGATATAGAGCCCTGAAAATGAGAGATGTACTGTGACTTCCAAGACTCAAACATTAGAAGTGAGTCTAAGACAAGGGCAGCAAATTATTTCTATAAAGTCCAGTAGCAAATATCTCAAGGTTTTGTGGGCCATATGTTCTTACTGCAACCACTTCATTTTGCTGTAGAAGAATAAATACAGACATGGATCACTTGTAAATGAATGAGGCTGGCTGTTTAAGGCACCATCTAGCTTGAAATTAACTTTATGCATGAATATTCTTTTTCTTGTAATTCACAATAACTTTTATCTCATTCTAGTCCTAAGAGAATCTGATCTGACGAGAATTATAAAAACCAGGCCACACCCCTTTTCCAGGGTTGGCTTTTCAACTTTGGGCACATTTCTCTCTGCAGAGTGGGAGGGTCTGGGCCTGAAACAATGGACTACTGAGTAGCCTCTGGCAAAGGGCATTGGTACAGTGCTCCATTTATTCCACTTCTTTCACAGAGAACAAAGAGAGACTGCTGGTGGCATTGGTCAGTCAGAGGCAACTGTCTGCTGGCCCTTTGGGTTAGTTGATGCTTTCAACTTGAAGAGTGAAAGTGAGTGGGGAACCCTAACCATAATAGCAAGGGAGCTGGACTACCACCTCACCTGCTCTCCTGTCATTCCACAGTGAATTATAACGGCTTTTTTTTTTTTTTTTTGCAGGGTGGGGTGGGGTGGGGAATTGAACCTAGGAGTACTGAGCCACACCCCCAAACTTTTTTGGATTTTTTTTTTTTTTGAGAGACAGGGTCTCACTGAGTTGCTTAGGGCCTTGCTAAGTTGCTGAGCTGCCTTTCAACTTGCAATCCTCCTGCCTCAGCCTCCCAAACTGCTGGAATTATAGGTGTGCGCCACCAAGCCTGACACTGTAATGGCATTCTAAGCACTTAGTTTTTACTGGGAAATTATTCCTAAAGCTGTATGAATTAGAATGAGCTGGGGTTTGTGATATTAACTACATGATAGGAAAAACACTGCAGGTCTGGAGGATTTCCTACTTTCTTCAAAAGTCTCTCTTTATCCTCAATCTCTACCCTACCCAATCCCAGCCTTGCCAATAGCCCCTTAACCCCTTCTCCAGCTCTGCTCTCTGGCGCTCCACACCCTCCCTCTTCCTCTTCTTATTGGAGAACTTCCTGGTATTTTTTTTTCCTGCCATTTCCTCTAAAATTTGATGAGTGCTGGGTGTGACTTTCTTTTGCCCATGCTTCACTAAAGGGAGGAGCTCTGGCCCCGTGCACATTTGGGGATGCAGAAGATGCCAGGAGCTCAAGCTTCAGTTCAGATCTCTCACCAATGGAGGCTGTGGCCAATACTCAACTAGGTAACTTCAGTTACTTAGGAATGAAATAGTAGGGACAAAAGGCAAACATACTCCTGGGTCTTGGCTCATAACCTGTCATTAAAAGGTCCCACCTATCTGGGTGTGGTGGTGCACACCTGTAATCTCAGTGACTCAGAAGGCTGAGGCAGGAGAATCAAGAGTTCCAGGCCAGCCTCAGCAATTTAGTGAGGCCCTAAGCAACTTAACAAGACCCTATCCCAAAATAAAAAACAAAAAGTTGCTTGGGATATAGCTCAGTGGTTAAGTGCCCCTGGATTCAATCGTAGTACTGAAAGAAAAAAAAAGTTCCACCTTTATTCAGTTTGATACCAGATGTGTTCCATTAGCCACCTCCAACAGTACCAGGTGCATCATTAGAACCAGGTCACTGTCACTGAACCTATCCTCATTGTAGGGCAAGGGTGCTGGAGTCATGTGCCCTGCATGTACCCAGAGCCAGGTGACATTCCTAATCCCCAGCCCACCCCTGGAAGCAGCCAACAAAACCAGTTCCTTTCTTTTGTTGGGGAGCCAGTTGCTGAAGCTTTGTCTCCATCCTAAGTGGAGGCTCTAACAAAGGCTTTGCCTATATATTCATACTTGATTTTGTTTCTGTTGCCATCAAGTCAAAGTCTCTGGTGTCTGGAATCACTTGGCAACTCTGGTGGGATAGGGCAATGTATATGTGACAAGGCCTGCTGGGCTTGGGACTCCTGGAATGCCATTCCCTACCTGAGACACTGGCTGCTCTGGTCTTTTTTTCTCTGGAATAGTGGCCAAGCCTCTGGTGTTTCCCAGATCATTTATTATGTCCTTTGCCCTGAAGCCAAGGCTCCTCTTTCTCTCTCATCCCTTGGCCTCTACTTTTTCACTTCTTCTTCTCTCTCCCCACCTTCCTTCTCATTTCTCCTTTTCTTTGACATCTTTCACTCCCCATTTGGGCACCAGGAATGAAGAGGCCTCTGTACTAGAGAGGCTCAAGTCCCCTGAAACAGGGCTAGTCACCAGGGCTGGTCACCCTGGAATCCAGCAACTAGAAAACAGGACTGAAAACTGGCATCTCATGTGGAGAAAGGGCTTTGAGTCCCCCAGCACATGTGACTTTCTTTTCTCTCCCCCACCTTTGTTACCACTCTCTCATGAAGCCTTTCCTTCTAAGACATCAGATTTACAGAAGCCCTGGGAATGAGTGGTACTGGATGTGATCCAAAAGCCTTATTAGGGTGCTTGTTGTCTAAATGGAAAGTGTTTAAATTAGATGGCCTACAGAAGCAGCAGCTTCTGCAACACTGCCTCATTGCACTCTTGATAGCCAGTAAAATTGGCCACTTAGGGCTCCCAAACCTTCAACAGCATTTTACAGCCAGACCTCTTTTTGTAAAAGATAAGAACAAGGACAAGAGATTCCTTATGAACAGGCACTTGTGTTCCTTTATCAAGACCCTAAACTTAGGAACTCTTGCAGATCCTATATAGATCCCCTCTATCAGAGGAAATGGACATTCTAGATGACTTGCTCTTACAAAGCCCTTCCTCACCCAAAGCCAGATTCAGGGTCATCTGACTTTTCTCCAGTGCATGCCTTCCCTGCCATTACTACCTCCTGAATAATACCAAACTCTTTACCCATCCCTGATCTCTCCTCTGGGGCTTCATTCTGGGACAAAATTAGAACTAGCTTGTGGAAAGCAGTCTGTACACTGTTCGGAGTTAATCCATCATATACAGACCAGTTGTTCTCAGACTGCTTAACCTGTGTTACTCCCTTTTGTAAAGCAGTAGTTTGCCATAAGCTAGTCCATTTTGAGTTTAAGTGCTGAGGTGGGATAACTCTATAGCTTGTTTGTACAAGTAAACAACTACCATCATCCTGCCACAAATTGGTAAGTAATCTTGCTAATTAAAATGACTACCTGTGGACTTATCAAATTAATCAGAAGCATGTGCATGCATAAATGTATCAAACTCATATGGGAAAAACCAGGCCTATGAGCTTATCCAACATACCAGGCCAACAAATGAAGCAACCCCCTCACTTGAGAACTTTGAAAGGAAGAACACTTGGGCTGGGGTTGTGGCTCAGTGATAGAGTGCTTGCCTCGCATGTGTGAGACACTGGGTTCAAGACTCAGCACAGCATATAAATACATGATTAAAATAAAGGTCAATCAACAACTTAAAAATATATTAAAAAGAATAAAAGGAGGAGCACCCCAAGACTGGACACAGTGCACCCTGACCCCATCACCTGGATACCCCTTGCATGCCTTGCCCATGAAAATCGCCACTGCAAAAAACTTCTGAATCTCTGTCCTCAAGCTTCAGTGGAGTGTAATTTCTCCTGCCCTGTGAGGACCATCACACATGGCCCACTCCAAGCTCACACTCTGAGACTGCCATCTGTTCAGACCTGTGCTTTGACAGCTCTGTGCTCCAAAAAAGTTCTGGTTCTGGTCCTTAATCTTATCTGACCTGCATTCTATCAGCTCTTCCTTTGCTCTCAGTTCAGCCTCATGAACCCCAGTGGCTGCCTTAACCCTTCCTTAGCCTTTCTGCAACCTATTTATATAATTGTGTAAACTGTGATGTGTGACTTGAATGCTATAGAAGTTAAGATTAGAATAAAAGGACTTATGCTTGCCTGACTTATGACTACCAAGTGACCCACAAGTATTCAATGAACTCTCACCAATGAAATGGTATAGCCTGTGAATTATTATTCAATAAATTCTGACTAACATGTTTGGTCTGTGTAAATGACATAATTTGCTCACGACAATTTGCTTTGTAGCAGGATTCCATTCATTAAAGAAGGAATCCATGAGTAAACAGATCAAGGTCCAAAATTTGGAGAGCTGGGTAGTCAAACTGCCTACACCAATCAGGGCCTCATCTCATAAGGAATTGGTTGGCTTGGCAAAGGAAATACACAAACAGCAGAAAGAAGAGAAGCAATTCTCACATCACACATCTGTGATGGTTCCTCTGTAAGATAGACTACAGAGTCACACTATACTTGATCGTGTAGTTGGTAGACAAATAACAAAGACAGTGACAGACAAAATTATTTAAATAGGGACACCTACATCCAAGCAAGAAGGGCAAAGTTGATAGGAGTAGTTGGCTTCTGGAGACAACATATACCTTATCTAAACATTATATATTAAGACCTATATATAAAATCACAAGAAAGTCACACAACTTCACATGGGGAGCATCACGAGAGCCACTACAAACTTTAAAAGACTATGTCCATACATTCTAAAAATTACATTACCTAATACCTTATGACAACTAAGATTAGAAATCATGATGGCACAAGATTAGGGCACATGGTCATTATGGACCAAGGAACCAACACAACATAATTTTATTCCAGTAGGATTCTGGACAAATTTGCATATGCACCAAATAAATATACACATTTTGAAAAATATATTTGGCTAACTTATGAGGTATTAAAAGATACAAAGCCTTTGAATGGCAAAAGACCTATTACAATCAGGTATAAGATATACCTTTGCTCCACTGGATAAAATTAAGTCCCAAAGAGTTGGCAGGTATTTAAATTGATCAAAAACAAGTTACCTGGAAATGGCACATACAAAGCAGGGATGACAAGAGTGAAAAAGGTGTCCTTACATAGGAATATACAAAATGGAGATCAACTTGCTATTATTCATTCTGAGCACAGAACAAATCCATGGAAATCTAGGGAAATGGGGTCTGACCTTCCTATCCAAATAACATCTATAATGATTGGATTATAGATGGGTCAGCTTCTGTGTTGGAAAATCAAAATGGGAAGCAGCAGCCCTCAGCCCCTGGGACTGCATTTTCTGCACAAGGTACTTCACTTTCTGCACAACATGCAGAACTCATAGCAGTGGTACTCCCAGATAATCCATAGTTGAAAACACAAAAATTTATCTATTTGCCCACTCATGGGAAGTCACAAGTAGACACACAATGATCAAAGACCTATGGCCATGCCAGTATTGGAAAGAACTGTGAGAAGGCTCACAAAAAGTTAGCATCAGAGTCACACACATATCAGGACATCAGAAGGATGATTCAGACACAACCAAATTCAACAACCAAGTAGATGCACAATTTGGGATCATGCAATAAAAGGTTTGGAAGATTTTCAGAAAATCCCAATAAGTTCCAGGATTAATTCATAAAGCTAAGCTTGTCTTTTTCCCTTGCCTAGAAAGATGTGATAATAGTTGTGGCTCACTGCTGCACTGAAAATGAGAAGATCAGAATAATTGCTAGGGCAAGGGAAGTGATTGACAGGTATGAAATCACCCAACCAGGTAGCAGTGTATGCAAGGTAGGTAGTGATGCCAGACAGGGACCCCAGAAGGTATTACAGCTATGGGGGCCATAAGGAGTGGAGGATTGGAACACTTCATCCCCTACTTAGCTGAGGGCAGGAAAAGTCTCAAGGTTAAACCTGAAAATTATGATGATGTTTGAGACATTACTCAAGAAAGGAATTAGAATCCAGCCATATTCTTTTAGAAAATATACTAATGAATAATCTTAACTAAGCAGAGGGAAAGACTCTGTTAGCCACATATTTCATCATTTCTGATGCTCCAGACATTAAGATAGCAAAAATTAGAACTCCTATTGCTACTCTGGTTAATGAGAGCTTTAAAGTGTTTAATAATAGAGAGCAGAGCAGGCAAACCAGGATGGATGGATGACTAAAAATCCCCCAGTTTTTGGTTCCCCTAACCCAGTTCTCTTGACCCTAGGAAAGGGTCCTCCTCAAAGGCAAAAAAAAAAAAAAATATTACAGTTTCTGGGCACTAATCAATGTTCTTACTGCTACAAGGAAGGCCACTAGATATGAGAATATCCCAGCTGTCCTCAATCAGAAGGACAAACGGTCAGAAACCCAAGCCAGAGGTCCCTCTTGGCACTGAATGATGATAACTCTGCCATTGAATGATGGGGCCTGAGTGTTTGTGCAGTTCCAGGATCAACATCAAACTGAAGGAGTCTCGGGTCATGATAAGGCAGGTAGGAAAAAAACTACTTAATGACACTGGAGTTGTCTACTCTATCTTGACTCAAACTATTAGGCCTTTTTCAAACAAGGTGTGTTCTGTAGAAGTAGACAGTAGACCTAAGGTGAAATGTTTCACTTTTCCAAATTATGGCTTAGTAGCAAAACCTTTAGATGAAGCATTACAAGAAAAAGAGCCTCTCCACTGGACTAAAGAATGTCAAAGTACAGTTGACAAATGAAAGACTGAGCTGGGTCATGCTTCTGCTTTGAACATTCCTGACTTAAAAAAACCTTTCATACTGTATATACATGCAAGGCTAGGTTTATTAGGGGTTATAGTCCCAAAACTGGGACCTATCTCAAGCTGGTTATCTATTTCTGCAAATAGTTAAATCCAGTGGCCCAGGGTGGCCCAATTGTTTAAGAACTGTGGCTGAAACTGCTTTGTTGGGTAATGAGGCCTCCAAATTAACCTTGGGGCTACATATGCAGATTCAGACAGAGCACCAAATCCAGACACTCTTAGAAATCAAGTTCATCACTGGCTTACAAGGGCAGACTAACAGGATCAGGCTCTCCTGTTAGATACTCCTGATGTCACACTGCAGGTATGTCAGTATTAAAATCCAGCTACTCTACTCCCTGTCTCAACTCCATTAGAACATCAGTGAATAGAAATTATTACTGATCATATCTGAAAGATATGCCTCTCCATTACCCTGAGGTTGAATTGTTCACAGATGGAAGCAGTTTTGTAGAAAAGGGTACCAGAAAGGCAGGGCATAGAGTAGTCAGTTGCTATGATATCATAAAAGCAAATGTCCTTCCCTGCTATGCTTCTGCCCCAATAACAGAATTCATTACCCTCATTGGGCCCCACAATTAGGTAAAGGAAAAATCTTAAACATCTACATCCCATAGATGTACACATACATATCTACATTCTAGAACTCCATGCTCATGCTGCTAACTGGAAGAAAAGGGGGATGTTAATAGCTACAAATTCTCCAATAAAGTATATGGACCTAATATTACAACTTCTTGAAGCAGTATTGTTTCCTAAACAGGTGGTGGTAATTTACTGCAAATGATACCAGTGAGATGGATCCTTAATAAATAATAATATGGAAAAAATATGGAAGATTGCAAAACTTGTAGCCAAAAGGTTCCCACACACAGCTGCATATATTTATGACACTAGTCCCAGATCCGATCTAATCAAAATGCCTAAATACCCTCCATGGAAATACAAAAATGGAATAAATGGGGATACTATGTTAATGAGACAGGATGTCTCACAGATGGGCAAAAGATTGTTACCTCAGGCTGACCAAAGGAAACATTGAACATTTACATGAGGCCACCCATTATGGAAGAGATAGCCTCTGGGACCTGACAAGGGCTACTCTTATTAGAAAGTGACTTCATAAGACCTTTAAATGCATTATTCAAAGCTGTCAATTTGCAAACAAAACTACTCTCAAACCCATCCAGAATCTCTCCCACTTTGAAATCCTGTCCAGTACTGGGTACCCCTCCAGGGAAGGATTGGCAATTAGACATTTCCCTCAAAAGGGGATATAAATATTTACTTGTGATTACATACAGTTTTACAGGATGGATAAAAGCCTTTCCCTCCAGAATAGGGTAGACCATAGAGATATGTGAATGTCTTTTAAATTATTCCTTGATTCAGGTTCCCCAAGTCCCTCCAAAGTGATAATGGGCCTTCCTTTGTTGCAAAGATAAGACAAAATCTCCCTATAGTTCTTGGAATTAATTATAAATAATTTTCAGCATGGTATCCCCAGTAGAAAAAGCTAATCATACCCTTAAACCCTAGTCAAGGTGTGCCAAGAGAGCCAGGAGCCCTGGAATAAGCAGCTTCCAATTGCCCTTTTAAGAATTCAACCTGCCTTAAAACCAAGCCCCTTTGACATGCTGTACTGTGGCCACCTCTTATTAATTGTCACCTTTTGATTTGATGAAGATACAAACCACTCCTTACAATGTGTCATTAACCTGGACAAAACCCAGCAGGCTCTTTGTTTTAGTCAGATATTTCACTGCTGTGACTAAAAGATTTGATCAGAACTATTTTTAAGGAGGAAAAGTTTATTTGATAACCTAATAAATAAATGGACAAAGGAAATGAACAGACACTTCAGAGAAGAAATACAATTGATCAACACATATGAAAAAATTTTCAACATCTCTAGAAATCAGGGAATGCAAATCAAAACTATCCTGAGATTTCATCTCACTCCAATCAGAATGCAATTATCAAGAATACAATCAACAATAAATGTAGGTGAGGATGTGGAAGGAAAGGTACACTCAAACATTGCTGGTGGGACTGCAAATTGGTGCAACCACTATGGAAAGCAGAATGGAGATTCCTTAGAAAACTTGGAATGGACCCACTATTTGAAACAGTCATTCCACTCCTAGGTTTATACCCAAAGGACTTAAAATCAGCACACTACAGAGACGCAGCCACATCAATGTTTATAGCAGAGCAGCTCAATTCACAACAGTTAAACTAAGGAACCACCCTAGATGCCCTTAAACAGATGAATGGATAAAGAAACTGTGGTATTTATACACACAGTTTAATGGAATATTACTCAGCCATAAAGCAGAATGAAACTATGGCATTGGTCTGGAAATGTATGGAACTGGAGAATATTATGCTAATCAAAATAAACCAATCCCAAAGAACAAAAGGCCAAATGTTTCCTCTGATATCAGATGCTAATTCACAATAAGTGTGTGTGGGGGGGGGAAGAGCGGAGGTATGTTTGGACCAGACAGAGGGGAATGTAGGGAGGGGAGGGGCATGGGGGTAGTGGAATGAATCGGACATTATGCATATATGATTACATGACCTGTGTAATTCTATATCATATACAACCAGACGAATGAGGAGTTATACCCTATTTATGTATGATGTGTCAAAATGCATTATACTGCCAGGTACAGTGGCACAGGCCTATAATCCCAGCAGCTGGGGTAGCTGAGACAGGAGAATTGTGAATTCAAAGCCAGCATCAGCAACAGAAATGTCCTAAATAACTCAGTAAGACCCTGTGGCTCATTGGTTGAATGCCCCTGGGTTCAATCCCTGGTCCCCCCCCCCACCAATACATTATACTATCATGTCTAACTAATTAGAACAATAAAAAAATACATTAAAAAACAAAGTTTATTTGGAGGTTCACAGTTTCAGAGGTCCATTCTCTCAGTCTCCAGGTGAGATAGAAAATCATGGAAGAAGAGTGTGGCAGAGGAAAACCATCTCATATGTTGATCAGAAAGCAAAGAGAGACTCCATGGACCAGATATAAATATGTACCCCAAAGCCACACCCAAATCACCACCTCCTTCAGCCACACCCTACCACTTCAGTTACCACTCAGTTAATCACAATTAAGGGATTAATTCACTGATTGGGTTAAGACTATTACAACCCATTCATTTCTCCTTTGAACCTTCTTGCATCGTCTCATGCATGAGATTTTGGGGGAGACCTCACATTCAAACCCTAACACTCTCCTAGACTATGGAAACATAATCTCCCACAGGAAATACACTTGTGAGCCTATAGAGGAACTTAAGTGTTAAAGTTAATCCACTGACATGGAAAGTAATATGGTGATGGTATCTTGCAGGGGGCCTATTTGCTGTTCTTAAAAATAATGGTAGGAGTGCAGGCCCCTCCAGGGTCAGAAGTCTGCATTGCCCACTTTTTCCGCTTTGGATCAGATAGTGAGAGATTTTTTTATAACCTCCAAAGATAGGTAGGGACAACACTGCTCTATAAGTAGGAAGAAACTATAGAAGATGAGAGACCTTCTCCCCCTTTTCCTTTAAGAACTTCAGAGCAGGGATGAAATAGGAGGGACAAAGGGCAAATGAACTCCTGGGCTTTGACTCCTCACGTGAGAGCCATTAAAAGGCTCTACCTAGCCAGGTGTGGTGACACATGCTTGTAAATTCTGCAACTTGGGAGGCTGAGGCAGAAGGATCAAGTTCCAGGCCAGCCTTAGCAAGTTAGTGAGACTCTGTCTTAAAATAAAAAAATTAAAAGGACTGGGGATGTAGCTCTGTGGTAAAGTGCCCCTAGGGCCACCCCACCAACACCAAAAAAAAAAAAAAAAGTCCCACCTTTACTCAGTTTAGTAACTGATGTGCCTCATTTACCCACCTCAAAGCAGTACCAGGTGCATCATTGGAGCCAGGGTGCTATCACTGAACCCATCCTTATTGTAGGGTAAGTGTTCTAGGGTCATGTGCCCTGCATGCACCCTGATGGCATTCCTAAGCCCCAGTCCGCCCCTGCAAGGAGCCAAACAAAACCAGCTCCTTTCTTTTGTTTCAGGAAGCCAGCTTTATCTCACTCCCAATTGGAGGCCCTAACAAAGGCTTTGCCTGTTTATTTGTACTTGCATGACTTGATTTTGTTTCTATTAAATCATTGAGTCAATTCCATATCCAACATCAGAAACACACAACTATCACTGCAAGTATTAATTTTTTCCATTGTCAGATTCATCATATTTCATTAACATAACTGATTTTATACAAATAGCTCTTGTTTATTGTGTTACAGAGCATTTGATTCTTTTCTGAGCTTATCTACAAGGCCATGTAACCAGTCAGGAACAGTCTATTCCAGTGGTTCTGAAACTTGAGTACTCATTACAATCTCCTGATGTTTACTAAACCATGATGGCTGAGCCTCATCCCACAGTTTCTGATTTGGTACCATATCAGAACCAGAGAATTGCATTTCTAACAAGTTACCAGGTAAGGTTGCTACTGCTGGTCTAAAGGCCATATGCTGGATTAGAACTTCATGGGAAAAAATGGTCACATTCTTTCTCTGATGGAAGAAGAAGTGTTTTACTTGAGCCTTCTATATTAGTAATAAATTGGATTTCAAATGCAGCACAATTGAGCTGGGTTCCTTGAAACACACCTGTAATCCCAGCAGCTCAGAAAACTGAGGTAGGAGCATCGCACCTTCAAGGGCAGCCTCAAATTTTATTGAGGCTCTAAGCAATTTAGCAAGATCCTTTCTCAAAAATAAAAAGGGTTAGGGATGTAGTTCAGTGGTAAAATGCCCCTCGGTTCAATCAGTTCACAGTACACAAAACAAAACCCAAACCAAAAAAACCACCCTGCATAATTGGATGCAACTCACTAGTACATATGTTAAAACAAAAGGACCCATGGATTACTTATCACAAAGGTAACTGGGCAGATGCCAGATTTACTGTCTTTCCTAAACCAATTAGATCCTTTTGAAGATCAGTTCTTAAAAACTAAAAGTTTCTTTAAATAGAACTGGAAAACCAGGGATGGTGGTGCATGCCTGTAATCCCAGCTACTCTGGAGGCAGAGAGGAAGGATCACAAATTCTAGGTCAGCCCTGGGGACCATAATAAGATCCTGTCTCAAAGTAAAAAAAATAAAAGGGCTGGAGGTGGGCCCACACAAGTCTCGAGGGTGCCTTAGCAGGACTACCGGCATCATTATCGGTGCAGAATTCCCAGGCGCCACTCCCATGAAGGACACTCAGCCACTATGCATGTGCAGGAACTCTGGCTGCCACTCCCGTGTGGACCTTCATCTACTAACGTGGGACTCCCCCAGTCACCTCCATCTTGGGACTCAGCAGCTACTGACATAGTTCCCTACTCCTGGTAGCCTGCCTGCACCTGGGGACATCACAGGCTCTAAAGAAAGCAGACAGTCATAACATGGAACGCCACAGAACTCATCTCTGAACACATCGAACAATGCCATCCCCTGGCTCTCCCAACCAGACCTGACACCCCATCGCTGAAAGGGGCTGCCTCCATCTTGGGTCACCTCCATCACCATCTTTAGTTGGGGCAACTAAAAGTTTGGAACACTGAATAGCCAGGTACCCATAGTTTTCTAATTCCCCCCAATAACTTGGCAGAGTGACCGCCCAATACAAAACAGCCCTCCAGGACAGGTGCGCAGCCACCAGAGTGCAAACACAAGACCCTAAAGAGCTAAAAAGGAAGGCAAAGGAACAACATGAAAAGACGAGAAGAAAGTGCCCCAAACAAATCAAGATACCACATTATTTGAATCCATGGCAGGCCTAGCAGATGAAATTACAGAGGAGTTCAGGATGTACATAATTAAAATGTTCTGTGAATTAAAGGATGATATAAGGGAGCAAATACAGGCAGCAAAAGATGGTTTCGACAAAGAGCTACATAAGCAAATATAGGAAGCAAAAGATTACTTCAATAGGGAGATAGGGGTTCTGAAGAAAAACCAAAACAGAAATCCTTGAAATGAAAGAAACAATAAACCAAATTAAAAGTTCAATTGAAAGCATCACCATCAGATTAAACCACTTGGAAGACAGGACCTCAGACAATGAAGAAAAAATATATAATCTTGAAAAGAATGTAGACCACACAGTGAAAATGGTAAGAAACCATGAGAAGAACATTCAAAAAATATGAGATAGCATAAAAAGACCAAATTTAAGAGTTATTGGGATAAAGGAAGGCATAGAGTTCCAAACCAAAGAAATGAACAATCTATTCAATGAAATAATATCAGAAAATTTTCGGAAAATGAAGAACGAATTGGAAAGCCAAATTCAAGAGACTTATAGGAGATCAAATGTACAAAATCAAAAATATCCACACCATTATAATGAAAATGTCTAACATACAAAATAAGGAAAGAATATTAAAAGCCATGAGAGAAAGGAATCAGATTATATATAGGGGGAAACCAATAAGGGTTATGTGTAGATTTTTCAACCCAGACCCTGAAAGCTAGAAGATCCTGGAACCAACATATATCAAGCTCTGAAAGAAAATGGATGCCAACCAAGAATTTTATATCCAGCAAAATTAAGCTTTAGATTTGATGATAAAATAAAGACCTGCCATGATAACCAAAAGTTAAAAAGAAATTACAGCTAGAAAACCTGAACTACAGAATATCTTTGGTAAAATATTCTATGAAGAACAAATTAAAAACAATGAAAATCAGTAGAGGAAGGTATTACACTAAAGGAAAAGCTAATCAAAGGATAAATCAAGTCAAGTTAAATAACAAAAATGAACAAAACTGGCTGAGAATACAAATCATGTCTCAAAATAACTTTGAATATTAATGACCTAAATTCACCAATCAAAAGACATAGGCTAGCTGATTGCATAAAAAAAAAAAGAACCAACAATATGCTGCCTCAAAAGACTCATCTCATAGGAAAAGACCTCCACAGACTGAAGGTGAAAGGGTGGGAAAAATCATACAACTAACATGGACTGTGGAAGCAGTCCCACTATCAAATAAAGTAGACTGTAAGCTAATGTTAATCAAAAGGGACAAAGAAGGACACTTCATACTGCTCAATGGAACCATACACCAACAAGATATAACAATTATAAATTTATATGTCCCAAACAATGGAGCATCTATGTTCATCAAACAAATTCTTCTCAAGTTCAAGTGTCAAACAGACCACAACACAATAATTTGGGTGACTTTAACGCACCTCTTTCACCACGTAGATCTTCCAAACCAAAGCTGAAAAAAAAGAAACTATAGAACTCAAGAATACAACCAATAACTTAGACTTAACTGACATATATAGAATATTTCATGGCTCCTTCTCTAAAATAGATCATTTATTATGCCACAAGCAACTCTTAACAAATACAAAAAAGCAGAGATACTACCCTGCATTCTATCAGATCACAATAGAATGAAATTAGAAATCAATAATAAAATAAAAAATACTCCAACACGTGGAGACTAAATAATATTGTACTGAATGAACAATGGGTTGCAAAGGCCATCAAGGAGGAGACTAAAAAGTTCTTAGAGGTAAATGAGAACACTGATACAACATATGGAAATTTTTAGGACACTGTGAAGGCAGTACTAATATTAAAGTTCATTGCATGGAGTTCATTCCTTAAAAGAAGAAAAAGTCAACAAATAAATGACCATACATCTCAAAGCCCTAGAAAAAGAAGAACAAATCAACACCAAAAGCAGTAGAACACAGGAAATAATTAAAATCAGAGCTGAAATCAATGAAATTGAAACAAAAGAAACAATTGAAAAAATTGATAAACCAAAAAGTTAGTTCTTTGAAAAAATAAATAAAATTGACAGACCCTTAGCCATGCTAATGAAGAGAGAAAACTCAAATTAATGACATACGTGATGAAAAAGAAATAAAGAAGATAATAGAAATTATTTTGAAAACTTGTACTCCAATAAAATAGAGAATATTGAAGGAATCAACAAATTTCTAGAGGCATATGAGTTGCCCAAATTGAATCAGGATGATATACACAATTTAAACAGATCAATTTCAAGCAAGGAGATAGAAGATGCCATCAGAATCCTATCAACCAAGAAAAGCCCAGAACCAGATGGATACACAGCTGAGTTATACAAGACCTATAAAGAAGAACTAATACCTATACTCTACAAATTATTTAGTGAAATAGAAAAAGAGGGAGCACTTCCAAACTCATTCTATGAGGCCAATATCACCCTGATTTCAAAACCAGGCAAAGACACATTTAAAAAAAAAAAAACAACTTTAGGCCAATATCTCTAATGAACATAGATGCAAACATTCTCAATAAAATTCTGGCAAATGAATACAAAAAATATCAAAAAGATAGTGCACCACATTCAAGTGGGGTTCATCCCAGGGATTCAAGCCTGGTTCAACATACAGAAATCAATAAATATAATTCATCACATCAATAGACTTAAAGATAAGAATCATATGATCATCTCAATAGATGCAGAAAAAGCATTTGACAAAATACAGCACAAGTTAAAGAAGACCTTAGAAGATGGAAAGATCCACCTAGTTCTTGGATAGGCAGAATTAATATTGTCAAAATGACCATACTACCAAAAGCACTATACAGATTTAATGCAATTCCAATAAAAATCCCAATGACATTCCTCATAGAAATAGAAAAAGCAGTCATGAAATTCATCTGAAAAATAAGAGACCCAGAATAGCTAAAGCAATCCTTAGCAAGAAGAATGAAACTCCCTTGACAGTTTCATTACACAATAGAATTTTAGCAAATATTTACTGAATGAATATGTAAACACCAATGATCCTATACCACTCTTTGTTCCATAATTTCAGAAAAATCAATATTTTATGTTCATAACCTCACAAAATCTATTTTTAAGAGAGATTATAAAGAATTTGTTTTCTGATTTTCTGGTCTAGATGCTGTATACAAGCAATTATTCACCTCTTCAGATCTATACATTTCTCATTATTTGAATGAAAATCACTTCACAAAAATTTTTGTCACACCATCTCCTTTTTTAACTTTTATTTTTGGTACTGGGACTAAACTGAGGGTTATTTTACATTTGAGCTACATTCTCAACCCTTTTTAGTTTTTATTTTGAGATGGGGTTTTGCAAAATTATTGAGGGTCTTGCTAAATTGGGAAGGCTGGCCTTGAATTTGCGATTCTCCTGCCTCAGCCTCTTGAGTTACTGAGAGTCCAGGGACTTGCTACCATACCTGGTTTGCTTCTTATCAATTGACTGCTTTTCAAATGGATTTTAAGATCCTATTGGGGTAAGCATTATTTCATTGCCTTCCTCAATATTTTAAGCATTTGTCCTGGCACTATCCATTAAAATGTCATCCCCTTATATGGAGCAATGGCTGTCAAATGACATTTTATCCAGGAATTACATTTCTCAGTTCCCTTGCATTGATGTGGTCATGTGACTAGGTCATACCAATGAAACCTGATCAGAAATGTCTGCTACTTTTGGGCCAAGGATAATAAGAAGCAGGTATGCCCATATTTATTTGTCTATTAGTACAAGGCAAGAATGAGGCCATACTGCAGGGTTAATCATATTTGTACTATGGATTCTTGTGCATTTGTATGAATATGTGTTCATGTGTTTAACTGGGGATTGAATTCAGGGTCTTGTGTATAGTAGGAAAGTGCTCTTCCATTAAGCTAGACCTCCAGCCCTTTTTATTATGAGTCACAGTTTGCTAAATTGCCCAGGCCATCCTCAAACTTGCTATCCTCCTGCCTCAACCTCTCCTGTAGCTGGGATTATAGGTGTGCACCTTCATAACTGAAGAACCCGCTGGATCTCATCTCAGAATAATGTTTTAAAATATATATCACAATAGAATTGAAGGATATGGAAAATGACAACCCCCAGGAAAAAATGGGAACAACTCCCAGTGAGAAAAGGAGGACAATAGATCCCAGGGAGAGAAGGGAAAAAATGGCTCTGACTTTTCTCAGTTTCCTGTTCTACAACTATCTCCCTGACTTCCCAACTGACACATTCTGCTATGATTAAGTCTCACTACATATTCTGCTATGATAATTAAGTCTCTCTTAAGCCAGCCCAATGGCTCACGCCTATAATCCCAGCAGCTTGGGAGGCTGAGGCAGGAGGATAGTGAGTTCAAAGACAGCCTCAGTGATGCTGAAGTGCTAAGCAACTCAGTAAGACCCTGTCTCTAAAGAAAATATAAAATAGGGCTGGGGATGTGGTTCAGAGGTCCAGTGCCCTTGAATTCAATCCCTGGTACCTTAAAAAAAAAAAAAAAAAGACCTCTATTGTAACCAGTTGCGATTTTCTTCCTGAAAATGTGTCCCTCCTGTGCTTAATAAAGCATGGCTGGTCCATTGAGGTCTGTCCTCATTTCAGTTACTTTTGCTTTCAAGAATTATAAAGGCAAGAAATTATATTGAACTATGAAAACATTTAGAAAGTTAGTGACATGACAATAAATGTGTATTTGAGTTTTCTATCACTATATAACAATTACCCATAAAGTTTAGGGGCTTAAAACAGTAATTACTGTCTCATGGTTTTGTAGGTCAGAAATCTACTAACAGCTTACCTGTGTGATCCTGACTCAGGGCCTCCCATAGTCTATAATCAAGGTGCCAATTAGGTATGCAATCATCTGAAGGCTTAATGTTGGAAAAATTCACTTTCAAATTCACTTACATGGTGGCTGGCAGGCTTCAGTCCTTTATCACATTGACCTCTCCACAGACTTGCTTCATGACATGGCAAGCTGACTTTCCTAGAGCAAGTTCTCAAAGAGGGCACAGAATCCACTGAATTGTACAACTTAATCTCATAAATGACATCTGATAATTTCTGCCACTTTCTATTCATTGGAAGGGTATGTATGCCAGGAAGCTGGGATTACAGGACTATTCTCAAAGCTGCATGTGACAGAATTTTATATATATATATATATATATATATATATATATATATATATATATGATCTAGAATATCTACATTATCTAGAAATTAACATATTTTCAAAATTATAAGTTATAGTTATATAGTGCTATAATTTATATAGCTATATTTTTATTAGATATAACTACTATAGTTGTATAGCTATATAATAGTTATATAACTATGATAAGTACTATAATTTTGAAAGGATGCTAAGTATAAAAGATTCCTCTCTCTCTTCTTTCTTCCTTCCTTCTTTCCTTTTTTTTTTTCAGTGCTAGGGATGGGACCCAGAACCTCATGCATGCTAGTCAAGTGACCACTGAGCTACAACCCCCAGCCCATTAATGATTCTTTGCAAGATCTACAATAATAGTACAAATAGTAATTTTAAAAAAATATGATTTCTATTTGTTACAAGTCACATTACTGCTAATACCTCTCCTTTCTGCAGTTATAATTAAAGGATATGATAAATTTCAGTTCAAAGTTAACCAGGATGTAATTTCCCCATACCAATATAGTGACAGCACTGAATTCTATCCACACATCCTTTGGGGATCTTTGAATTCATGAGCCCTATGAGATGGGGGAGCCAAAAGATGGTTTTAAGGTGCTGACTCATTGCATGGAGAAAATACTTACTAATCTAATACACTGCCTTGGACTGCCTGAAAGAGAAAAAACTTCAGTTGTATGTGAGTCATTATATATTTTGGAGTCTGTCACCTCTGCCTAGCCTATACAAACTTTTCCAGTATTCTATGTATACATTTGCCAATTAACTACTATATTATAACTTTTGTTTTAACTCTGTCCTTCCACACATACTTTTATTATTTGTAGGGGCAGGTACTAGGGAGTGAACCCAGAGGTGCTTTAGCACTGAGCTATATCCCCAGCCTTTCTTATTTTTTATTTTAAGGCAGGGTCTTTCTAAATTGCTTAGGCCATAAGTTGCTGAGGCTGGCCTCAAACTTAAGATCCTCCTGCCTCAGCTTCCTAAGATGCTGGGATTACAGGTGTGCACCACTGCATTCAGTTCACATATTTTTCAGTAAAATTTCAGCTTATTTTGTGCCAAATTCCATATATGCATCTCATAGCACTAGCAAGTAATGAACTGGACTGTTTTAGTCAGTTTTTTTTTTTTCTGCTTGTGACTAAATGATCTGACCAAAACAATTTTAGGGGAGGAAAAGTTTATGTGGGGGCCCACAATTTCAGAGGTCTTAGTTTTTAGGAAGCCAGCTCCATTCCTCAGGGCTTAAAGTGAGGCTGAACAGCATGGCAGGAGAATGTGGCAGACGTGATGATCAGAAAGCAGAAATACTCTACACTCCAGATACAAAATATAAACTCTACTGCCTTGCTCCAATGATCTACTTCCTCCAGTCACACCCTACCTGCCTCTAGCTACCATTCAGTTAATCCCATTAGGGATTAATTCACTGATTAGGTTAAGAATATAACCCAATCATTTCTCATCCAAACCTTCCTGCATTGTCTCTCATGTAAGCTTTTGGGGGACACCACATCTGAACCATAACATGGACACATGGAGACACATGGAGACTAAATTATATATTTCTAGTGAGTTTGACATTTTTTCCTTTCAATTTTCAGTTTTATGCACCAGATGGTTGCCAGCTGGACCTATGAATAAATAATAAAATATTATAATGATAAATATTTGTATAGTTCCTGCTCCTGAACAATTTTTGACCATGTGAATGGATTTGTTTTCAAGCATGGGAGCAACAGATCACCTTACATGCCATTAACAGAGATCTCTACCTGAATGTGTAATGGGAGTGAATGTGGTTAGATAAAGCTACTAGATGGGGTTGCATTGGCAGAAATCAAACTAGTTACAGTAAAAGGTTTTTTTTTTTTTTTTTTTTTTTTTTTTTTTTTTTTTTTTTTACAGGAAGGTAAAAATAATAATGACACAAACAGCAGAAACACAAAGTCAGGTCTATTTTTCAATTCTTTCTAAAATGTCATTTTAGAAATGAGTGGTGCTTTTAATTTAATTAGCCAGATATCAATATGACAAACTGAATTTTGAAAAATAACTGTCTTACAAAAGATTAAATCATTTTTTGGCCTATCTAACATGGTTGGTGGGAATTCAGTATACAAATTCCTTTTTTTAATATTTATTTTTTAGTTGTAGTTGAACACAATACCTTTATTTCATTCATTTATTTTTATGTGGTGCTGAGGATTGAACCCAGGACTTGCACGGGCTAGGCGGGTACTCTACTGCTGAGCCACAACTCCAGCCCTACAGGTTCCTTTTAATTGGAAGCAAACACTTTCACTTAGATGCTTCTCTTACTGAGCCAAATACACCTCTTCATTCCACAACAGATGATTTGTGCAGCAAAAAAGAGGACTAAGGGTACACTAGGAAAAAAATACAAAAACCAAACTAAGAAACAAATTCCCCACAAAACCAAAGCCAAAAGATTCTCTCCAGATGCAAATATTCCCCTACCATCAGTTTAGAATTAGGCTTAATAAGAATAGGATTTAGTAATAGATATTTTATTCTTGTTAAATGATCTTTTATACTTGATTTTTAAGAACCATATTTTTATTTATTTTATTTTTTATTTTTTTTTAAAGAGAGAGTGAGAGAGGGGAGAGAGAGAGAGAGAGAGAGAGAGAGAGAGAGAGAGAGAGAGAGAAAGAGAGAGAGAGAGAGAGAGAATTTTTAATATTTATTTTTTAGTTCTCGGCGGACACAACATCTTTGTTGGTATGTGGTGCTGAGGATCGAACCCGGGCCGCATGCATGCCAGGCGAGCAGGCTACCGCTTGAGCCACATCCCCAGCCCAAGAACCATATTTTTTAAAAAAGATCTCTTCTTAGGTTTTAGCTCATTACCCTAAATAATTCAAATAAAATTAAATGGTCTACATTTAAAATTTTTTAATAGTATTATAAAGACAATGCTTATTGTAGACATTTTAGCAAATACAAAAGAAAATTGTTTAAAAATCACCAATAATATGACAATCCAAATACAAACAAAATTATCACTTGAGATTTATTGATGTTATTATTATTATCATTATTTGTGTGTGGTACTGAACCCAGGTGTGCTCTACCAGTTACAACCCCAGACCTTCTTTAATTGTTTGAGACAGGGTCTAATTTGCCCAGACTGGCCTTAAAATTGTGTCTAGGATTATTTTTAATGTTTATGTGTATACATAATATGTATCCTATAATAATAATCCTATACATGTAGGGCACTAGAGCACAATTTGAATCCCAACAACTCCAGAGGCTGAGGCAGAATGACTGCAAGTTCAAGGCCAGAGTTGGTTTTGTTGTTTGTTTCTTTTTTTTTTACAAGAAACTCTGTTATCTTTGTAATTTTGGCTGGGTTAAAACCTATTTTATTTTTGCACTGAAGTTTATTGAGTGTTTCCTGAAAAGCTGGTCCCTGTGCAGTCACTAAGCCTTTCCCTTTTCATTCCATTGCTCCGGTGTATTGTGTCAAGATGCTGGATGTTGAGGAGGACAAGAGGTAAAACAAACATGATGAATGCTCCTCAACTGACCTATCCTTCAAAGAAATCTGTAAGGGAGCAAGTGATCTTCAGCTACAAGGGACAAATGGAGGCCTTTGGGCTCAGCCAACATTCTCCTGAACTGTTGGAATGATCTATGCTTGTAGGATTATAAAAGGGTAGAGCAGCCTAGTAATTTGAAGGCACCCATTTTGACTGCTTTACCCAATAGCAACAACAACCAAAAAAACACATCCAGCAGGAAGGAGGGTTATGGTTTAGATATGAGGTGTCCCCAAAAAGCTCATGTGTGAGGCAATGCAAGAAAGTTTAGAGATGAAATGATTGGGTTAGGAAAGCCTTCACCTAAACAGTGCACTAATCCACTGATAGACATTAAGTGGGTGGTAACTGTACCCAGGTTAGGTGTGGCTAGAAAAATATAATTTTGTCCC
Organism: Urocitellus parryii; assembly: GCF_045843805.1. NCBI lineage: Eukaryota > Metazoa > Chordata > Mammalia > Rodentia > Sciuridae > Urocitellus > Urocitellus parryii. The sequence continues at coordinate 28,279,128 of NC_135538.1, forward strand.
TGGTGAGTGGAGTGTTCTCTGCTTCCAGGTGGCTATGTCCTGAGCTGCTTTCCTCCACCAGATTCTTCCACCATAACGTTCTGCCTCACCTAGGGCCCAGAGCAATGGAGTTGGCAATCTTTGGACTGAGACTTCTGAAACCCTGAGTGCCCAATAAATTTGTCTTCCACTCAAAGTGTTCTTATAAGGTCTTTTGGTCACAACAGTGAGAGAGCTGACTAAAACAAAGAGTTTTATGGTTGTCTTTTCCACGGTTGTAATTTATCAACTACAAAGTAGTAGAAAGAATAGACTTTGAATTAAACTTTGAGTTAAATTTAACTTTGAGGTTAAAGATTTAACTTTGAATAAAAACCCCAGATTTACATTACAATTTATTAGCTGCTATATGACTTTAATTTTTTTTTGTAGTTGTAAATGGACAGAATGCCTTTGTTTATTTTTATGTGGTGCTGAGGATTGAACCCAGTGCCTCACACAGGCTAGGCAAGCACTGTGCCACTGAACTACAGCCCCAACCCTGCTGTATGACTTTTTAATAATTAAAAAATGTTTTATCATCAATAAAATGGAGATGACAATTATGTTGTTTGAGGATTATGTGTGAATATTGAATGTGTTGTAAAATGACTCACACACTATGGGCACATAGTTATCTAATAGATATGACTTACATTTTACCTCATTTCTACCAACCAGTTTCTCAATCCTTAATGCCCAGAATAATACTACTTATTTACTTTTATTATCATGTAATTGAACCCAATGTTGCATCATCACTGAGATACATCCTCTGCCTTTTTTATTTTGAGACAGGGTTTCCATAAGTTGCTGAAGCTGGTCTCAAATTTGGCAATCATCTTCTACCTCAGCCTCCTGAGTTTATTTACAGAGGTGTGCCACTGTGCCTGGAAGAATAATTCTAAAGAAGGAAACCTAGTCACTTAATTTTTTTCAAATATTTTAAAGTAACTTACCTGTTTACTTGCAAAAAGGCTCTTTTTAAAAATCATTTAAATAAGGTCACTTTTCTTGGTCTGGTGTTGAGGTGCCTGCTGTAATCCCAGCTACTTGGGAGACTAAAGCAGGAGGACTGCAAGTTTGAGGCTAGCCTCACAATTTAGTGAGAGCCTTCCAAATAGCTGGGACTATAGGCACCTGCCAAGGTGCCTGGAAATATGTATATCTATTTTGTTTATTGTTGTTTGCTTCTAAACAATTTCCAAAGTGTAGAATAGGTTGATAACTTTCTGGTAACCCTATGTGACTTGTGTATTTGTTTCACATGTGTGGTTTCTTGGCTCACTTTTTTCATCTATGTCCTCTTTAATATGTACTAAAGAATAATGGATTGGGAGGTTTCTATATTTTAACTTACATGAGGAAATATTCTAAATCAAAGAAACATAAATTGAGGCAAACTCATGATGAATTTGTTAGGAGAATAAAATATACTGGCCTAAAACCTTCTTATAAATTTTCATTTCACATATATTCTTTTGTGAATTCTTTTTAAAAAAAAAACTTCTGGTTTTTAAATATTTATTTTTTAGGTGTAGATGGACACAACACAATGCCTTTATTTTTATGTGGTGCTGAGAATTGAACCCAAGTCCTGCCCATATCAGGTGAGCACTCTACCGCTGAGCCACAATCCCAGCCCTCCCTTTGTGAATTATTGTTCAGCACACCTTTGACCTAGATCTTGGAACTGCTTAGCCTTCCCTGGTGTGAGAAGTTTTGTGACATATGCAATGAGTGGTTCAGGTAAGCTCTATGGCTAGATAATATCTAGCACGGTTATTATTGAGAAAGTATGGTAGTGTAGGGAGAAGTGGTAATATTATTTATTCTATGCCTTAATTGCATAAATTAAAAAGGAAGTTTGAAATGGAAGAAAATATTAATACTTAAAATATGCCAATTATAATTATATCATATATCATTATCTAGTAAGACCATTTAATCATTAGTTGGTATGTTAGATTTCTGTTGCTGTGACAAAATATCTGAGATAATCAACTTAAAAGGAAGAGAGGATAATTTTGGCTCATGGTTTCAGAGGTTTCAGACCATGTCACTTGACCATATTGCTTTGGACCTGTGGTAACACAGTACATCATGGTAGAAGTGCACGGTGGAGGAGAATGCTTAACACATGGAAGTAGAGAAGCAAAGAGAAAGATAGGATGGGGCTGGAGTTCTATATTCCCTTCAAGGTCATGCCCCCAATAACCTAACTTCCTTCCACTACACCCTACCTCCTTAAAAGTCCTACCACCTTCCAATAGTACCAAGCTGAGGACAACGTCCTTAACACATGGGCCTCTGGGGGACATTCCAAATCCAAACTGTAGCACTTGGACATCATTAAACTTCCAAATTTGTTATTTATGGGTAATAGAGAATCATTCAGATAAATAATATACATATGCTAAAAGATATATAAATAAAAATAAATGAATATATATTATATATGTATACATATATTATACATATTTAGAATAAGACATATGGGAATGATTAATTTGCATATAATAGAAACAACTCTTGAGATCAAGTTGATATAACATTACCTCTATTATAAGCATTTATGTGGGTAAATACTATTGTGGAAAGAGGATGGTCTTTAGAACCATGTATAACTTAATTTCCCCCCCCCCCAAGTACTGGGGATTAAACTCAGGCTTTATGTATGCTAGGCAAGTGCTCTACCACTGAACTACATCCCCAGCCAGATGTATTTCATAAAATCTTAGGTTCTTAAAATTCACGTGACTTTTAGCAAGTTAGTCCACCTTTCCATGCTTCACTGTTCTTATTGCTAAAACTGAGAGTGGATATTGAATGTTATATAGAGAGATCTGCAATAATGGAACATATTTTTTTTCATAAAAATCACTGCACTATGCAAAATAACACAATAAAATCATAGGGCTTATGGGAAAAAAGGGACCGTGGATAATACTAAAAATCTTCATCAGTTACAAAAAAAGGCTAGGGAACACTTGCCTATGTATAAGATTTGGGGCTCAAAAACCCAAAATGGTATCAGAGTTTTACGTATGTTAAATGGTTAATAAATACATAAATAGTAAATTTAATATTTTAATTATTGATTAATTTATTTTGGTACTGGGGATTGAACTCAGGGGTGCTTTACCACTAAGCTACATTCCCAGTCTTTTTTAAAAATTAAGACAGGGTCTCAGGTCTTACTAAGTTGCTGAGGCTGTCCTCAAACTTGCAATCCTCATGTCTCAGCCTCACCAGTCACTATATGGTATGTAGTACCATGTCTGGCAATATTTGTATGATCCACTCCTACTTATCTCTTTACCCTCACCTTGAACCACCTTCCTCCTTAATATATCACTACTCTCTCCATTCCAGAAATATGATGAGGTCTTTTCTGCTCCAGGGATTTTGCACTGGTCAGTCTCTATGTAGAGAGTGCTCTTCCATTTCCTCTATATTTTTTAGGTCTTTTCCTAAATCTCATATCCTCACAAGGACTGTTTCTGAAGAAGCATCCTCCCTACAGTAAGTCTTCCTCTTTTATTCTCTATCACTTTGTTATTAATATCAGACTTTGGAGTATTGTGTCTTATATGTTCTCTCTTTCTCCTCGAGACAATTGTTAGGGTTTGGGTTTTATCACTGCTTCATCTGACTCAGCACCTTTACATGGCACATACTTCATGCATATTTGTTGAATAAGAGGTAAAATCCCACTCATTTTTTAACATCTTGTTGGTTCTTCCCTTTTTCACTGTTGACACTTGCATTTCTGTGGATGTTTTTCTTTTTCTTTGTCATGGAAGTTAGGCCCAATTTCAGGTAGATTTTGAGTTCCAACAGACAAGCAGGAATGATGTCTTGTTCTGTTTTATAGCCCTGAATTATCTAAAATATCATAGGTTTCAGTAAGTCGCTGATTCTTAAACTTCAGTGTGAATGCCTGTCTCTACCACAGTGTGTTCTGAAACTGGTGATCTACTTTTAAAATAAGCAATAGGCAATTAGGTTATTCTCTGGAGGTGGATCTTATACCGTACTGGGCAAAAATTACTTCTAGAAACTTCAAAAGAATTACATGTTCTATTTGTTGTGATTATTTGAGAAAGATAAAAATTAATCTTGGTAGGAATTGGGAACACAGATAATAGTCACATTTGTTTCTTCTTTGTGCAGTGGATTGAACCCAGGGCCTCATACATGCTAAGCATGTGTTCTACCACTGAGTTACACTCCAAGGCTTAACCAAAACATTTTGATATTTTAATTATTTTTGTCAGAATGGAGATATTAATTAAGTACCAACACTGTAATTCATGAATAGGTAATTTTGGTAATTTTAAATATTAAGAAATTGAAAATTCTACATTCAGGGGAAAGGGTATAGCTCAATGGAAGATTGCATGGTTAGTGTGTGCAAGGCTCTGGGTTCAATGCTTAGCACTATAGAATAAAAAAATGTCAAAACCAAAAACCTGCATATTCTTAGCACATCAAAGAGAATTCAAAAGGAGTGGGATAAGAGTCCTAGTCAACTGTGTTCACCTACAGAAAATGAAATTTATATTTGGCAAGAGAAACCATTTATTTAATTGACACAGATTTGGAAAAATGCTGGATCAATTAGAAAACTGTCTTCATAAATATTGAAAACTGTGACATGGAGTTTATGGGTTCCTGCTTGTAAGCAACAGAAACCAATTCTGACTAACTCACCCAGAAAAGAAATTTACTGGAAGGGTATCAGCTCAAGAATCAATGCATATTTTACCACAATTATGATTTTAGAAGGGTGGGGGGGCTGGGGATGTAGCTTGGTGGTAGAACATGTGCTTAGCATGTGCAACATCTTGAGTTTGATTTCTGACTTTACCAAACCAAACCAAAAGCCCAGAAATGAATCAATGCAAAGCCTAGGGAAGGTAGGAACAAATGGAGGCCAGGCCACAAGAGCTATAGCCAAAGTCCCTTCCTAGCAACTAGTTAGAGAATCTCTGTTGGTCACATTTCCTCTATTTCTTGCTTCTCAAACATTGGATTCCCAATGCCACTATTCTCAGGGAGTGGAAAGACTAAGACCCCATACATCCCTTCCACCTCAGCTTCTTCCAAAAGGAAAACAGTTCAAATGTTATTCAGACTTAAAAGACAAACCCAAATGAAGTAGAGTGAGGGAGGAGTTAGCCTCTGGACTTCCAGTTCCATTCTCATTCCTACCTTCTTGTCCTTGTGTTTTTCAGATGCCCAATATTCTCTTCTTCTCTTTGAATTATCTTAAACCCAAACCAAACCCTAATAAAAAAATACCATGTTAGGAAAGTGTTTTACAAACATCAACATAATTGTCTGTGACCACATAAAATATTTTCTCAACCTATTCTTTTTGTATTTATCTTATTAGTAAGGTTGGCAATTTTGCAATTCATTTTTCTTTTTAGAAAAGTTGGAGGGCTGGGGATGTGGCTCAAGCTGTAGTGTGCTAGTGCGGCCCGGGTTCGATCCTCAGCACTACATACAAACAAAGATGTTGTGTCCGCCGAAAACTAAAAAATAAATAATAAAAAAAAAACTCTCTCTCTCATCTTAAAAAAAAAAAGTTGGAAATTTCTATTTATTAAAGGATTTGTTCCATTGTGGCTTCTCCTTTCTTAGTACTTACATTTATTTAAAACTGAAATTAGGGATGGGGTGTAGCTCTGTGGTAAATGCTTTTCTATTACCAGTATGTGCCAGTAACTGGGTTTGATCCCAAACAACACACATACACAATCAAAATCAGTTCCATTGTCTCAGATAGAAAGATGACATCATTTTTAACAAATTTACAATAGAACTGTAAAGGAGGGCTTAATATCCTAGCATTCTAGTTAAACTTTGGTGTGATTTGAATAAATGGATAAATAACAGGCCAGAGGGTCCTGTTGCTCCACATATGCAGAATAGAAGAATCATACTGAGTCATCAACTATTATTTTTAACTTAGTTCACCGACTTAAAAAATATTTCCTGAGCAACTCCTTAGCTAAATGCTTTGGACCTACCAGTGTACAATATCCCAAAATTCCAGCTTTCACTTTCTGAAGGTGGTAGCAACATGAGGGCTGTTTGTACAATAAAATACAAACAAACAAACAAAACAACAACAAAAAAACCCTAGAATTCATTCCATAAATATAAGGTACTTTTGGGAGGCTGAGGCAGGGGGATTGCAAGTTCAAAGCCAGTCACAGCAACTTAGGGAGGTCCCTCAGCAACATGGCAAGACCCCCATCTCAAAATAAAAAATAAAAAAGGCTGGGGATGTGGTTCAGTTAAGCCATTCTAGGTTCGATTCCTAGTATTAAAAAAAAAAAGTATTTCTAGGGCTGGTAAACTGGATTGTAAGGAATGTTCTCTATACCAGTATTAAATTCACAACCAGGCCCAATACTGTATTTAACTGAAGGAAGACTGTTAAATTAGAACCTTGAATCCTTCAAGGTAATTAACCTCTTAAAACATCAGATAAGGCTTAAGCCTCTACGCAAGAAATTGCAGCTAAGATTAGTATTAATAGAAAAGAAATGATTCAAATCTAACGTGGCTTGCCTATTTATAATCTGATTCATAATTCTGGCAGATTAAGTGACGTTGGGCTGTTTCTCGGCCAGCACAAATGGTTGTTACAGGCTGAAAGCTTACCTGCTTCGTGTTTTTTTTTTTTTTTTTTTTTTTAACGTCTATGCCAATCTCTGAAAGCTTAGGTGGTAATGTCCTAACAACGTCACAAGGAAAAGCAGAGAGCTACGACGCAAACTGTCCAGACAGCCTAACCAGCCTGCTACTACGGCGGAGCCAATGGCGAGTTTATCAGATGCCACTCAAAATGGGATTTAGACCGTGGTCATTTTCAACTTTAACAAAGTGCTTCTGGCACATTTAACAGCAAAGCGAGAGACTCTCAAGTTAGGCGTCCAAGAAAAAACGCCACGTTTCCTGGCAGAGGAGACGCAGGTCTGGGACCACAAGCTGCCTCTTGCCTTCCGGTCTTCAGACTTTTCGTTTGGGGGCTGGTCTAGGCCGGCCCCACAGAGAGCACGGACCAGAAGAACTAACTGTCGCAATGTGCAGGGGTAATAGTGAAGTCTAGCTGGTCCCCTAGAGATAAGGCCGGTCGACCACCAGTCCCTTCGTGGAGTCCGCCGACTTTTAGGCCTAGGAAAAAATCCGCTCCCCACTCAAGCCCTCCCTTTAGTCTACCGCCACCCAAGCGGAGGAGGCCCCCGCGGGCCAGAGGGAGGAGTCACCACATCTTCGCGCGAGACCACACACGCGACTTCCCAGAAAGCCTCAGGCAACATCTTAATAGCGGCCAGAGAGTCGGTCTAGGGCGGAAGGGTGGGCGGGGTCTGCCTAGGTATTTAGCGGCACCCGAGGCCACGCCCCAAATCGGAAGTGACGGAGACGAGCTAGCGCGTCGAAGGTACCTCTATGGTTTTCCTCTCGTTCTCGAGTCGGGAAATGGCCGCTGTGTAGTTACAACGGAGATAAATCCCGGGAACCGTGCTTCAGCGTATTAGGTAAGCCTTGAGATGCATCTAGATTACTCAAAGGCCCGTGAGTACCGAAGACGGGTTAATACTGTTGACTCTTTTGTGGGTGGTGACGGGTCGGCGACGGCGAGAGAACGCCGGAGCCGTTGTGCCGTTATTTGTGCGTTTCCCTCCGAGCTTTTCTCAGGTTTTCGGGGAACCACGAGCTTTCGAAAAGGTGTGGGGGTGGGGTAGGCTGAGTGAACTGAGCGCGCGAGAGCGCGCGGCTGCGAACCTGGATCGAGATCCAGAGACCGCGCGGCCTTTCCTGCGCGTGCGCACACCTCTTTCAACCCTTCCCCCACTTCTTCTGGTCGGACCCCAGCGCGCGCCCGACCAGATACTCTGCGCACGCGCGCTACGCGCGCTTCCTTTCTCGCTTCCCCGCCTATGGCGCGTGCTGCCGCGTGAGGTGCTGCTGGTGTTCACCTCATTGGCTGGGAGCGCTACCTTTCTTTCCGGCCTTTCGGCTTTTACAAAATAAACAGGACCTGCAGCAAAGTGCCCTGGGTAAGTCGACCCTTTTCGGCGTTGTCTTTAAACTCTTTTCCCCGCTCTAGGATATCCGTCGATTTAGGCCTCCTTTTTGTTATTTTACTTGGATTTAGGCTTCTGTTCTGCTTTTTCTAACCGACTTCGGCCTCTGTCTCTGGTCCTGGGTGTTGCTGGGAAGCTTATTCTGTGTTAATCTTCTCGGTCCCTCTGGCAACTCATCCTTGTTTTGAAACGAACGCGCCGGCTTGACTCAGTAACTCTTTCCTAGCATGGGAATCGAGTCTTAGCCGATGGGGCTGGGCGACTTACCTTAGCTGAAGGGTCATTTCTGCAGAAGTGCAAGCGAAACCGAGCTGGTGATATAAAGAGGTGGGAGTGATGAGTTCAGTTTATGGATTTAGCCCTCATTTTGAACCCATAAGTTGACTCGATTTACTTTTAAGATATATCTGGTCACGGTCAAGCAGCAGTACCGGCAACAACTTTACTGTCCTTTTGTGTGGTGTGTGTGTGTGTGTGGGGGGGGGTAGAATTGAAGAAGTTAATACGAAGATTGAAAGTGTTACGTGGCTAAAACGGGAAAAATGGTTGGCCACGTCAGACTTGTATCCTATTGCCACGGAGTCTTTAAAGATTTTTTAAAATTAAAAACAAAAGCAAAACAAATATTTTATTCCAGTTTGACTCTAAATGGTACGGACAGGTTACTGTTTAGGCAATAAACAACACTTATGTAGGAGAAACTGATGAAAGTTTTTTTACATTTTTGTCTGACCCTATCAAATACTGGTTAATTTGATGGGAATTCTTATGTGTTTGAAGTAGCTCATAATAAACAATCTAAAGCCTAACTAATGCTAATTTGTAGCATCTTTATATTGTGAACACTGGAGTCCCTCTGAAATCAGATAATAAATGGTGTCTGAAGAGACTTTAGTTCTAGCTGATTCTTGACTTCCAAGAACAGTAGTATTTTAGGACTTGATGACAGACTTGTAAGAAATACTTGTCACTGGTAAGCTCAGATGTACTGAATTAATTAGCTTGCATTATGGGGATTGAACCCAGGGATGCTTTACCACTGAGCTACATCCTCAGTCCTCTCTGTTTTTTATTTTGAGACTAGGTCTTGCTAAGTTGCCCAGACTGGCCTCAAACTTGTTATCCTCCTGCCTTAGTCACCCAGATTGTTGGGATTACAGGCAAGTGCCATGCTTGGCTACTTGAATGTATTGAACAACTTATGTACAGGCTGCTCTAGATTAACTGTAATGTGAATACTTGTAGAAATGGAGAAAGTTTTTTTTTTTTTTTTTTTTCAGTTCTGCATGGATCTTCGGATTGGGAGTTCCCAGAAAATACTTTGAAATTATTAGTTGAACATTAGCTGAATTCTGCTGTGCTAATTTTCAGTGATATTTAACAAATAAGCAGATACTGGGTAGTGTCAGTATTGATGTTGTAATTGTAGTGAGTTTCTTCATTAGTCACATCCAGCTTCTTAAGTAGTGATCAGTATTATTTCATAGTCCTAAGCATTTAATAATTTGTTTCCAAAAAACAAACAGTCCACTGACATGAAGGTAATAGCAACACTAGCTTGAATTTATGTAATGTTTTGAAATTTTCAAACCCTTCAGTTTTTCTTAATCCAGTATTTCTCCATTTTCTAGATTGAAGCCAGAAAGTTAGAAAACTAACAGCAACATAGGCTAGGGAGTGGCATAACCCGGTTTACAGTGCAGGTATTCTGATCCACGGTTCCCATGCTCTTTCTTTTAGCAAGGTGCAACAAGTTGGACTAAGAACTTATATTTTTTTATATACATACATACATACATACATGTTTGGTACTGGGGATTGATCTTGGTTGCTTTACCACTGAGCTACATCACCAGCACTTTTAGTTTTTATTTTTGAGACAGTCTTGTTAAGTTGCTAGAACCACACTTAGTTCTGAGGCCATCCTTGAAGAGAAAAAAATAAGATGAAGTTAGACAACATGGTGCCTGTAATCCCCAGTGACTCAGGAGGCTGAGGCATGAGGATCACAAGTTTAAGGCCAACCTCAGCAACTTAGCTTACATAGCAGCCATCTTAAAATGTAATTCTGATGATGGGAGTCATGATCAACCCCTCTAGGAATTTCCCCACTGGAGTTAACAGTAAAATTCGGGCCAATAGATGTTATATGATCTGATCCAGTGCTACTTCTGTACCCTTGGCTCCTTGATCAGAGTAACTCAAATGTTTTTACTGTCTAGAATGTCTTCTGCCTAGAATGTTCTTTGCTCCATTGATCTTTGCAGTATTACATAAATGTTACCTCCTTAAAGATGGCTCCAGGATTCAACTAAATTGTTTTCCTCCTAGCATGTTGCCTTGTGGACCCCTCCCCCTCAATTTGCTTGTCATTATTTGTTGTTTTCTTATTTGTCTTCCCCTCACTGGGCGCTCAAAGAAAGTAGAATAGGTAAGTTCTCTTAAAATTCTGTATATAACAGGCACTTAGTATGGTGTATTCTGAAAGCTTAGAATTCTTTTCATTGGAAAGATGGCATTAATTATTAGGATTAAATGAGATGATTTTATTTATTACTTGACACAGTTTTTGACATGTGGCTGATATTTAGTTTACTATGATTTGTTGCTGATATCTGTTCATCTGTATTTGGTTTTTGTAGTGAGGGGACCTCTTACATAATCATGTCTCATAATACTGTACACAGACTGTCTAAAAAATTTTTAGTTGAGGAATGGGGCAGTAGTTCAGTGGCAGAGTGCTTTCCTATGCCCCAAACCACAAAACAACAACAACAACAACAACAAACCAACCGTAGTTGAGTGGATAGGTCTTTAATGCTGACTGTTGTGTATCACATTTTATATATCGCTTGAGTTCTTGGTGTGGATACTTGAATATATTTATGCATTGTTAACAAGAGCTGGTCCAACAGCTTGTAGTCCCTCCTCTCTCTGTTTTCTATTTCTAGAGTATTTTTTCTTGGAACATCAAAAACATTACAACTCGGAGTAAAAAGATACTAGGCAGTTAATTATTCTGGATATATATTAAAGTTGGCCTTTTGAAATTGTTTAGGGGGAATTGTTAGCTAGCTGGATCCTTGTACCGCTTCCAGCAGTGAAATCAGTGATACTGACTTCAAGGTCAGAAGAAAAGTTTTTTGAATGGTATCTTAATTTAGAAGGTTAGCTCTTTTCTTTCCCCACTTGGGGGTTTTGATTTTTAAACGCTAAACTTATATGAACTTTAGAAACCCATTTAACTCGCTACTCAAGCCTATTTGACTCTTCGGTTTTGCTACTTTTAAATTTTAGTATGGTAGTACCTTAGTTACTGTGTTCCTATTCCATCCTAGCCTGAACCACAGATCTCATATCTCCCCAGTTGTAGGGCCATGGCTGTTTAAGGTATACCATTCTTGAGTTACTAGTTTAATCTCATTTTTCTTTGTATTTCAAATATTGTATTTAAAATTTTGTATTGTTACTTAATAAGATTCATGCATTTTCATTTAAATGTATAGTTTTTCTCCCTTAAGCTTATTTATTAATTCCAGTGCTCCACCCCCCCCCCTTTTTCTTTTATTCAGTACCAATGCTCTACTGCTAAGCTACATCCCCAGTCCTGTTTTTTTGGCACTGAGGATTGAACAAACCTGGAGTGCTTTCTATAACTCTAGACCTTTTAATTTTTTTATTTTGAAACTGGGTTTTGCTAAGTTGCCCAAGCTAGCCTTACACTTGAGATTATGGGCATTTGCCACCATGCCTTGCTCTTGTTCTATTCTGAATTTTTGCTCCCATAGTATTTTTTTTTAAATAATTCTTTTTAGTTGTAGTTGAACACAATACCTTTCTTTTATCTATTTATTTTTATGTGGTGCTGAGGATTGAACCCAGGGCCTCGCACGCACAATGTGAGCACTCTACTGCTGAGCCACAACCCCAGCCCCACCCCATAGTATTTTTGAATCATCCTTTGTGTGCGTAATTGATAATCACTGAATGTTATTCACAGAGACAACCTTTCCCATTTTGATAGCTGCTTAACATTTTGAGCCAAATTTAAATCGATTTACATGGTAATGGTTAGTTTAGGATGAGTATTGATTTCTAATAAATACTTGTTTCATTGCTGATTGTTACTTGTACACATGTGAAAGTACTTTTAGATACACAGTTTAGAGATCACTGTGATGGAAATCAGTTTTAGATGAAAGGAAGTGCCAAGACAATACATAGCAGAGCATTAAACTCATTATAGATGTTGTCAGCATTGTGAATATTAAATACAGATTACGTGATGTTTTCGTATTCTAAAATAACAATGTTAATTACTTTGGAATTTTATTATAGGGAGATAGCATGTCTTCTTTTTCTAAGTCAAATTACTAAAATTAGAATGCAAGTATTAAAAAGTTAAGTTGCTGTCAATTCAATGATAAACTGCTGCATTGTGATTTTCAAAAAGAAATTGAGTCATACGTTTTTATGGTTTAAAATTTAATGTTTCCTAAATCAGTCTCCCCTTCTTTGAAATCACAAGTGCCTTTATTAGCATATTGCAGTACCCCTATGTATTATAAATAGCCAATATTTAATTTACCATAGCTCATGCATTTTTTTTTTTATTTGCTAGGAGTTTGAATTTAGAGTATAATTTCTCAGAAAAACGTCTCTTCAGGAAGAACTTTACAGAATCTCAAAACTTCTTATCTTCGTGCATAAAACCCCAGGTAAGTAGCATTCATTTTTCTGTTTCCAGTTTACGCTTGTTTCATTAAATGTGACAGCTGAGCTGATGATTCAGATGGAATGATTAAAAGCCATGTAGCCTGAAGCTTTTTTTTTTTTTTTCTCCTTTTTGGTGGCTTGTATGAAGTCAGATTTTAAGTTAGTCTTAGAAAAAAGATTCTTCTTTTTAGATCTTGGTGATTGAACCCAGGGGTACTCTACCACTGAGGTATATCCCCATCCTTTATTTTTTGTTTGTTTGTTTTTTTTGAGATAGGGTTTTGCTAAGTTGCTTAGGGCCTCTCTAAGTTGCTGAGGCTGGCCTCAAGCTTTCAATCTTTCTGCCATCTTGAGTCGCTGGGATTACAGGAGTATACCATTGCGCCCGGCTGATTCTTTTCATCTCTCCTGCTTCTAGGTTGTATATTTGCTTCTTCCACTTCTATAAAAACCTCTACTAAACGATTCAGAACATAAAAAGCAAATTAAAATCAAAGCAAGACAAAAAGACCCTGCTGTTTAACCCATCTTCCCTAATGCAAACAAGAGGAGTTCCATAACTTAACTTTCCCCCCCCTCTACTTTGGTGTTAAGGTAATTAAAATTAATTCCTTATTATGTGCCAAAATTGTATTACATGAGCTACATTTATCAACTCATTTAGTTCTTTATGAAATAGGTGCTGTAATTTTCTTCATTCGTAATAACTGCGGTTCAGATTAAAGATTTTGCCTAAGGTCACACAAAAAAGGAGGTGTCTTAGCCTGGCTTTGAATCTAGGTAGTCTGAGAGGTTTTTGATCTTAATCTTCTTTAGCGAGAAATATTTCTATAAAGACTTGAAAAATATATTAATCCAAATTTCTGGGGCTGGGAGTATAAATTAGTGTCAGGTACTTGCCTAGTTTGTGCAAGGCCCTGATTTGATCCCTAGTGCACCAACACACAACAAAAACTTAAAAAGAACTCAATTTCTTTTGGACTGATAAATTTATAGTTGTGCTTTTAAAATCACTTATTTGGAATTTCAAGTGTGCCTATTTAAAAACAAATCAAAACCCAGATGTTTAAAAATAAAATTGCTGCTTAAACAAACAACACCCCCCCCCCCCCAGGTTCTGGGGAATACATTCATTTTACAGTTAAAGAAGTACCTGATTGAGTGTTCTGAAGTCTTTCCCTGACCCCTGTTTGTGGGCTGGGGTTTGAACACAGGGCCTCATGCATACTAGGCAAACAAAAACACTGAGGTACACCCCTAGCCTGGCCTGAAGCTTCAAAGAATTATTTTCCTAACCAATATTGTGGTTAGTCTTTTTAATTTTGTTTACATAAAGCATTTTTTAATTGCATACCAACCCAGATGTTCTGGATTGGAAAAGTCTATACAATTTCTGATTTGCTTGCTAGAAAGTACCATTAGCAAAACAAAATACGTCAAGAACCAAGATCAGAGATTGTAGATATGCATAGCACAGAACTTATGGGTAATTGAAAGTATTTCTTTTACTTATTAATACAGTGAAAGTGGTTTTGCCTAGCTATTGGAATCTTCAAAATCAGTTGACACTCTGTTTTTTTAAATAGTTTTTCTAATTATCTCAGAGTGGAAGAAAAATCAATTTCTTGAAATAAATCTTATTACACTGAATGTTAATTACATATGTAATTTAAAAAGTTTGAGAAAGGCAGTGTTTTGAAAGCCAATAAAGTGTCACAATTCCTGATAATCTAGATTTCTTATTTTAGAGATTGTAAATGTGAATGTCACCAATTTCATTATGTTGTCAAAATAAAATAGCTTGCCAAACCAAATTTGTCTTTTTTTCTACTGGGTAACAGATCTCCCTCTGTGAATGTTAAATTTCCTTTATTAATGATGTAGAATTCTTATTCTACCTTTTTTGAACACTGAAACCTGCGTTTTTACTTCTATCTTATGTATGCCATGTGTATTTGGGACTGATAAAAAGTTGAGAGTAGAAGAAAAAGGTGATAGTTTGTCTATTAGGTGATAGTTATGTTGTATTTGAAATACTTACCTGAAACTTTGAAGTTTTTTGTTTATGTTCTTTAAAGAGGAAGCTTGTAGACAGAATCTTTACTTTCTCTGCAATTAACTAATTTTAGTATCTCAATACTACTTTATAGTACTCAAAAAGACTAGGTAAAATGGTATATTCAAAAATACTTGGTTCTTGCAGATATGATTTAAATATGTGAAAATTGCTGTTAGAAGTTTAATAAGTTGATTTTTTTTGGAAATGATGACTTATTTGATAATAAGTTTAGTAGAGATTTGGAAATAGTTCCACAGTTGTCCCTTGAACACAGGTTTGAACTTCATGGGTCCACTTTACGTGAATGGTGATGGGAAATTCATGACAATTTGAAAAAATTTGCAGGTGATCCATGTAGCCTAGAACTAGTGGAAAAAAATTCTAAAAAAAAACCAAAAAAAGGTATGCCATGAATGGATAAAATATATTTAGATAACAGTTTTTTATTTAAGATGCGTATCTATTCAAAATTTAAAGTTTATAGATTCTTACTCATAGGCAGTGCATGACTCCATTTTCAATTGAGAAATGTAAAGATGCAGCATTTAAATCATAACTGCATGAAATCAACTGCTATAATAATTTCATAACTATCTTCTGTTGCTATTTTTGTGAACTTAAGTGTTGTGGATATGTGTTGTGGATATCCACTTAAAATGCTGGTCCTGATGCTAGTAATCATCTCTGAACAGTTTATTTCTCCAGAAAATTTTGTATTGCCTGTTTTTCAGCATACGTAATCAAGTAGCATATAAAACACGTGTCAATTGAGTTTTGTAATTGGTAAGGCTTCTGGTCAACAGCAAGCTATTAAGTTTTTAGGGAATCAAAGGTTATTCGTAGATTGACTATGTGGCGGTCACTGTCTCTAACTCCTAGTTGTTTTAAGGGTCACCTATATTTGGCAAAAATAAGCCTATAAGGTTAAGACTATATAGTCTCAGAACTCATTGAAAAGTTGAAAATGTGACATTTGTGATGTACATGCAGTGATTTGCTTTGTGTGTATTTGTATGTTTAAAAGTTATTTTTATGAAGAGTAGATTATATGAATCAGTTCTGTTACTTCTACCCTGTGAAGTCTAATTATAGCATTTGATACCATATAATGTTTAGAAAAGTAACGATACAAGTGTACAAGTTTTGTTTTTCTTGTAGTTGTAATCTCTCTTGGCAGTAATCTGATTTCTGGATCTCGTCCTTTTTCATTTACCAGAAAAAAAAGCTAGAGTACCCTAGGCTTTGTCATGTAAGTCCATTTTTATCCTGCCATCATGACTACTGAGAACAAACAAAGTCATGGATGACTTCAGCTTTTCAGAGACTTAGTGACCTTTATTTCTACTAGGAGTCTATCCAGTAATACCACTCAAGGCAGTATAGTATGCATGAAGTGGTCAGTTCAGGCCCATTTCAAGGATACAAAATACAATGACCGACAGTCTAGTAGGTTTATTTTTTTTTTCTAGTGTTGAGCCTCTTGATTATAGACAAGATTATACAGAAAGTATGATATTTTCTTTGTTTCAGGTTTCTTATCTAATAGTTGGATATTTATCTTTTTTTTCAGGAGAGGTAGGTATTTGTGTTGGTATGGAATAACATGTTGCTGCAGTCTGATATTGCTCTTTTTAGCTACTGCAGCTGTTGTCTTTTTGAATTGAGACATAGTTGAGGCAGAACATAGAAAATTGTCTCTTTAGTACACTGTATTTGTTACGCAGGCAAAAACAAGGTTTTAGTTAGGAATAATGACCTGTCCTCTGAAAAGAATGATAATGATCTATAAAATTCAATTTGTATCTGAAAATAAGAAAATCTTGTTATGAAACTTTAATCAAATTATAATTTAAACCTTTTTTACTCTTTCATTTGACTAGGAGAAAAGAAATGGGTCGTTCCAATTCTAGATCACACTCTTCAAGATCAAAGTCTAGATCACAGTCTAGTTCTCGATCAAGATCAAGATCACACTCTAGAAAGAAGAGATACAGGTGAATTAATGGTTTAGTTCCTTGAATAATGGTAATCATTAATGGCTAATGTTTTATCAAATGCCTATTGTATGCAGGTACAGTGCTAAAACGATTAGTGTATATATATTTCATTCTCAAAGAATCCTGTGGAATGGATCTCTTGTTAATGCCATTTTAGAGTTCGACAATTGAAAATTGCAAGTTAGTAAATGTTAGAGCTTAGATTTGAATCCAGTAGTTGGACTCCAGATCTGATTCCTATTGTACTGTGCTAATATATACTGGATTTCATTATATTTTTCTGTCAGGCTGAGAGATGAGTTAGATAATGTAAGAATTACTTGGCAGTACATAACCTGCATAGTTTTTATTTCTGACTCTGATCTTTGAATTTTTTTTTTTTTTTTTTTTGTCGTGGTGGGGAATTGAACCTGAGGTACACTATCACTGAGCTATGTCTTCCAACCCTTTTTATTTTTTTGAGACAGTTTCTTTCTGAGTTGCTGTGGCTGACCTTGAACTTGGCAATTCTGCTGCCTCATTATCCCAAGTAGCTGGGATTGTAGGTGTGCACTTCTACTCCTGGGTGTTTTTTTTTTTTTTTTTTAATTCTAACAAAGGAATACTTTTTTGTTTAAAATGATTAACTCTGGTTGTTTTTCAAATAGCACTACACAGCACAGAAAGTTGAAATCACCCATTGAAAGTAACTTTGCTGTATACCAATGGTATTTCACTGTATATAATATTGTGTAACCTTTCTCACCATTCACAAAATATGATGCCATGCCATTACATTTTTTTTAACACTGTCTCTAGGTGCCCACCTAGACTTATTCCAAGGTCTTTAATTTATTCTCTCATTATTTACTTAGAAGTGAGTTTTTAACTTTAGAAAAACAATAAAGTTGTACAATGAGTTTATTTGTTATATTCAACCAGAAATATCTAGAATGGTAGGCTAGGTTACATTATTTTTCTTACATTGATATTTATTTTATTTTTAGTTCTAGGTCTCGTTCCAGGACATATTCAAGATCTCGTAGTAGAGATCGTATTTATTCTAGAGATTATCGTCGAGATTACAGAAATAATAGAGGAATGAGACGACCTTATGGGTACAGAGGAAGGGGTAGAGGGTATTATCAAGGAGGAGGAGGTAGATACCATCGAGGTGGTTATAGACCTGTCTGGAATAGAAGGCACTCTAGGAGTCCTAGACGAGGTCGTTCACGTTCCAGGAGTCCAAAAAGAAGATCCGTTTCTTCTCAGAGGTCCCGAAGCAGATCTCGCCGATCATATAGATCCTCTAGGTCTCCAAGATCATCATCATCTCGTTCTTCATCCCCATATAGCAAATCTCCTGTCTCTAAAAGACGAGGGTCTCAGGAAAAACAAACCAAAAAAGCTGAAGGGGAACCCCAAGAAGAGAGTCCTTTGAAAAGCAAATCACAGGAGGAAACGAAAGATACGTTTGAACATGATCCATCTGAATCTATTGATGAGTTTAATAAATCAGCCACATCTGGTGATATTTGGCCTGGCCTTTCAGCTTATGATAATAGTCCCAGATCACCCCATAGTCCTTCACCTATTGCTACACCACCTAGTCAGAGTTCATCTTGCTCAGATGCCCCCATGCTTAGTACAGTTCATTCTGCAAAAAATACTCCCTCTCAGCATTCACATTCCATTCAGCATAGCCCTGAAAGGTCTGGCTCTGGTTCTGTTGGAAATGGATCTAGTCGATACAGTCCTTCTCAGAACAGTCCGATTCATCATATCCCTTCACGAAGAAGTCCTGCAAAGACAATCACACCACAGAATGCTCCAAGAGATGAGGCTAGGGGACGTTCCTCATTTTATCCTGATGGAGGAGATCAGGAAACTGCAAAGACTGGGAAATTCTTAAAAAGGTAAGAACTAAAGGAGGGTGGTATTTAGATTATAATATTAGTAGTTCTTTGAATTTTATTTGGAATTATATGACTTCAAAAGTTGCATTGTGATGTATTAGCTGTTTTTACTCACAACTTCCTACCTTATAATTCCAGATTTTACTCCTTGTATGCTAAACTTTGGAAGGAAGCTAAGTGTTCTACTAAAAATTAATTTATCTCTTACTTTTATGCATTTTTAGTCAGTCCAAAATTAACAATATTAGTGAGGAGAAATTTAAAAGTGTAAAGCAGGACCAATAATGTGTTAAGAACCATCAAACTAGAAATTGGTAGAGCATTGAAAGTTTGTTTTTATTCTTTTTACCACTAAAATGTAATCTTCATAAATGATGCTCTTAAGTTTTACATTCTTAGGTGGTATTACAAACATTTCAGTTGTCAGTATTTAATAAATTCTGCCTGACTTTGGAAAAGATGATGGAATTTGAATTTTCAGTACCTTTAATGACATTTAAAAAAATTTGTCTAAATTCTGATTTTAAGCATTGTGGAAAATTGCTATTAATTAAATTTGGTTCTTAATGTAGTGTTGACTGACTTAAGTGAGGAAATAGAACCAAGTACACTATTTATGGTATATTAGCATATAGTTAATATTTTTATTGACTGATACTTGTAGTTCTACTTAATATTTCCATTTTCTAGAGCTAGGTTTATATAAACTTGAACTCTAGTGATTCAGCTAGAGTATTAAATATCTTAATTGCATTAAAGTCCATTTGTGCTTTTGTTTATGTGATAAGATTAATGGAATAGCAATGTTGAGTATAAGAAATTCTAGTAGGTTTGTGTATTATCCTTTATTGCTTCTTGGTCTCAAAAGTTAAATTTAGGCTACGTATTGCAGCTTAAATGTTGTATATTGTAAGATCTCTGTAGAAATTTGGATTTGTTTAGGCAAAATTGTGGACTGTGACAGAATGGAATAGGTTTTTGAGATCATTTTATACATTTTAAACTTTAGAATATTTAATGTAAATTTAAAAACAGTACATATGTTTTATGTGAAGGTATTTTTGATTTTATAAAAAGTGGGATTTGAAAAAAACACCTTTTCAGTAGCGTTATTTTCTCATTGCTGGTCCTGTGATATTGGGCAACACATTTAAGTATGCAAGTGATCTACAATGAATGCACTCCAGAGTTACTATCCTCTTCTTTGCTTATTCACAGGTTCACAGATGAAGAGTCTAGAGTATTCCTGCTTGATAGGGGTAATACCAGGGATAAAGAGGCTCCAAAGGAGAAAGGATCAGAGAAAGGGAGGGCAGAGGGAGAATGGGAAGATCAGGAAGCTCTAGATTACTTCAGTGATAAAGAGTCTGGAAAACAAAAGTTTAATGATTCAGAAGGGGATGACACAGAGGAGACAGAGGATTATAGACAGTTCAGGAAGTCAGTCCTCGCAGATCAGGGTAAAAATTTTGCTACTGCATCTCACCGGAATACTGAGGAGGAAGGACCCAAGTACAAGTCCAAAGTTTCACTGAAAGGCAATAGAGAAAGTGATGGATTTAGAGAAGAAAAAAATTATAAACTTAAAGAGACTGGATACGTAGTGGAAAGGCCTAGCACTACAAAAGATAAGCACAAGGAAGACGACAAAAATTCTGAAAGAATAACAGTAAAGAAAGAAACTCAGTCACCTGAGCAGGTAAAATCTGAAAAGCTCAAAGACCTCTTTGATTACAGTCCCCCTCTACACAAGAATCTGGATGCACGAGAAAAGTCTACCTTCAGAGAGGAGAGCCCACTTAGGATCAAAATGATAGCCAGTGATTCTCATCGTCCCGAAGTCAAACTCAAAATGGCACCTGTTCCTCTTGATGATTCTAACAGGTAATTCCACACTGATGTCCAGTAAGTAAGCTGTGTGGGTTTTTAGTTGGTAATCTTATTTTCTGAACGTGGTGTTTTCACATTCAAACCAATGGTATATTTTGTGTGTGTGTGTGTTATCCATATGTTTCAGACCTGCATCCTTGACTAAAGACAGGCTGCTTGCTAGTACACTTGTCCATTCTGTCAAGAAGGAGCAAGAGTTCCGATCCATCTTTGACCACATTAAGTTGCCTCAGGCCAGCAAAAGCACTTCAGAGTCATTTATACAACACATTGTGTCCTTGGTTCATCATGTTAAAGGTATGCTTAGTGTGTTTATTGTTGTGACTTAAACTTCTCTTGCATGCAGGAAAAAATGATTATTTACACTTTATTATACCTAGGGCTAGCAGGTTTACATTAAATCCTAAAAATTTGGAAAAATAATATTGAGGAAGAGATACCAGTCTTGAGGGGCATCAAGAGTCATGAAGATATTAAATAAAAAGTGAACAAAATGGTAGAATGAAAATATTCTAATAAGTTATATTAAAATATGTAGATTTATTTAAATCTGAAAGTCTTTATAAAGGTATAATGTATTTGAAGTGCAGAAGGCTTAATTAATTTAATTACTTTTATTGCATGACTTAATTAACTATTGGCATAGGTTTATAACAAAATGAGGCAGTATGGTTACTATTATTTCTTAAGAATTTCTGTTCTATTTTTAAAGAAATCTGAAACCAGAGGAAAATAGTATTAACTTCCTGTCTTCTTTTTGTACTGCTTGATGTAGTACTTTTTTTCTGGTTTATCCTCATTTAAAAAAATTACCAAGATGTTAGATGAATAGTGATTACATAAGTAGCGACTAATTAGGATCATAGAACATTTCTTTAGATCCCTAAAGGTGAGGGTTGTCATTTCAACTAAAGTAATGATTTTTTGTTTTCACCGGTATGTAATTCTAGCTTCAGAATTACTAATAATTTTGAAAGATTTTAGGGTATGACTTTTTGGGCAACTAGGTTAAGTTGTGTTTTTGTTTTTCTGTTTAATAGGTTCATTCTCAGGAACCTTCATGGCAGTTGGTCTTAAAAGTCTTTTTTCTTTTTTTCTTTCTTTCTTTTTTTTTTTTTTTAAGTTTGTCATGAGAACAACTCATAATAGCTGAAACTCATCACTAGTAATTCCTTATGGGCTTGATATTGATATTTCAAAACAGTAAATAATTGAGTCTTTTTGGATGTAATTACTTAAACATGGTAACAAAAGAGTTTTGCTATTTTGCTATAAGTAAGATTGTGAACCAGTTTATTACCATGTTACTGTGGTAAAGTATGAAACATTAGTATTTTTTTCTTTTTTCACCTTTTTTGACCTTTCTCACATTTTACAATTTATCGCTGAGTTTTGAGATCAGATTTTGATAAAATTTTTCCTTTTTCATTTTTTTTCTTTTTAAAAAGAATTGATGATAGTTATGTTTCATATTTGGTATTATGCAACCGATCTGAACAGCTCTTACTTTATATAGAGCTGAAAATGCCCAGTGATGTTTTCTTTTTCATTGTAACTAGGTCCTGGAGTATGTTTTGAAATGGCAAAATCCATGTTTCAAAGTAAAATAGCTGTTGAAAGATACAGGCAAAGTTGAATCTTCTGTCTTCCTGGCAAAAATGGCATAAAAACTGAGTTGCTAGCTCAAATTCCTGGGTTTCATGGAATTATGATTGAGGCACTACCCTTGTAGTGGCCGTTTCACGTTTTAATGATTGGTTATGAGACATGTGCTGGATATTGGGCGGTAAGTTGACACAGATGTATGTTGACCTGTTAAGCAGATAGCTTGCTTCATAATGTAACATTTCATAGCTCATGACTTTATACGTCTATTTTACATTTACAGCATATACCTTGAACTGGTTTATAAACTAATCAGTATCGATATTACTAATTTTAAAATTGTAAAACAAGACAACAATATCAGATATATTGTCAGGTTTGCCACGATGCCAGATTTTTGGAATAATTACTAAATATAAATTAAAATATTTTTCCAGTTAATGGCAATCTTCACTTTTTTCTTAAAGCCATTTCTGTTATGTCAACATAAGTTCTTGGTGAAATAATTTTATCAGTTTACTCAAACCATCTCTGTAGTTCTGTATTTTTTTTTTTGCAAAAAATTGCTCGAAGTAGCTTCATTGATTCATGAATTGACAAGGTATAATTATGGGCATCCACATGTTGTTCCTTTTCTATTTGAGGAAGTAGTGCATTAGTGTGAAATTAGACTTCATTTAATGTATTGTTCTTGGATTATATGTAATATTGACAAGGACCTGTGAGGAAATTTGCAATCAAGAAGTTAAAAAGGAAAGGGTAGGAACTTTTTGTAACACTTGATTCTCTTCTGCTAGGTTTCTTGAATATTTTTATTTTCTTTTCACCTGCTACATGCCCTTCTGTCACAAGTGAAAATCCCCTCTTAAAGATTCCTAATTCGGCAGTATTTCTCCTAAATCAACAGAGCAATACTTCAAATCTGCTGCAGTGACCCTAAACGAGCGGTTCACTTCGTATCAGAAAGCCACTGAAGAACATAGTACCCGGCAAAAGAGCCCTGAGATACACAGGTATGTGTAGTACTGAATTTGCGTGTTAAAGTATTGTTTTGAATAGAAGGAAATTGTTTAAACAAGATTATACAGAAAGTATATGATATCATGATCCAAGTAAACTTACTTTTTTTTTTTCCCCTCTCATTTTCTACTAATAAGGTTGTGAAATACAAATGTTTGGTGAAACATAGTACTTTTTCACAAAAAGAATATGTATGTTGACAATTATGTTGCAGTCCTAGCTGTATGACTTCATTGCATTGTGAGGAACAAGTTATTTAATCTTGGACATCGATTTTTTTTTCACATGCAGAAATAAGGATAATACTTTGCAGGCTGATGGTGACAGTGATGCTGGTTATACAGTATCTAATTCAGTGCTTAGTACTTTATTGCTGTAGTATGGATGATGCTTTCTCAGGAAGCACTGGGAATTTTCAGCTGATACGGTCATTGAAAGGAGAGATATAGAATAAAACCCCAAAAGATTATTGTATTGAATATGAGAAAGTATTTATACTGAATAGTTAAAACTAGGAAGAGTGTTAAGGAGCTAGTGATTATATTCATGTGTTCACTGAGGAAAATGAGGTGTTAAGATTGCACAGTAATTTTAATACTTATTACAAACATTATTTTTTGTTAATTAAAATGGTTACTTAAAATGTCAGGTTTCACTTATATATAAAAATGTAGCCAACGCATTCTGATTTATCCCTAATGGATATTGTTTCTATTAGGAATTAATAGTCTTATTGTGAGTCGATTGGAAGAAAAGTAACTTCTAGTATCTCTCCAAAAAAGTAATTTTTTGTACTAAATACACTTTATTTACATTAAGGAGAATCGACATCTCTCCAAGTGCTCTGAGGAAGCATACCCGTTTAGCAGGGGAAGAGAGAGTTTTTAAAGAAGAAAATCAGAAGGTACATTTTTGAATGCATTTCTTTTTCTTGTTAAGTTCAGTGTAATGATACTGTACTAAATATAGTTTTATTAAGGCAAAATGTTTATTAGATAATTTCTATTTTTAATTTGTAAATATATATTTATGGTATTATACATATTGCTTTTTTTAGAAGACATTAAGCTGACAATAAAGTACCTTAAATTAAAAACGAAAGGACTTTTTGAAAATGCTAGTGAAAAGGAAATATTTAGTCCTAAGAAAATGTAAAGAGCCAGTGAGTAGATAAAGGAAGATGATGATAGCAAAGATATAAATTATATTATGGTTTCTATAGAGTTTTGAGATGGATATTAGAATTTGTGTGTGCTTAAAGTAAAGGTTGTTCACAAATAGCAAGAAGTAATCCCTATGCTATTGGGGCATTTTTATGTGTGCTATAAAGAGGCAATCTGTAAACTGATTTCTAAGTGTGTCTTGAAAAAAAAACATCTCTATTAAAATATTTGTGTTTTGGGAGATGGCTTTTAAACTTATAAAGAGCCTATGAAAGATGAGGCATGGGAATGAGGGTCTTAGAGGGAATGAAATATGGTGCTTGAGGACACTCTGATAAACCTCTGGTATTTCAAAATCGACATTTTTTAGGTAGAATAGCCTATAGAACAAATGTTCGTTCTGTGTGCAAAACAGGTGGAAGGGAGCAACTGTCTCTTATTTTGAATAGATTAGGAAGCTTTTGCAAGTATTGCTTGGTTCTAATTCTGGCCATCAGTAAGTAATCTCTGTTATGATTGAAAAATAATTAACTTCTTGGATCTTGATTTTTCTAACTAAAAAAATGAGAATACATTTGATTCTCAGAGTTGTGGAATAATTGGGCTACTTTGAATCCCTGGCACTTTTGTTACTAGAAGCTGATAGCATACAAATTATTTAAAGAGGGCATGCTCTTAATCTATTGGGTTGTGGAATCTAGAGTTTACAAAGAAAGTGATTGCTTTGCATGGGGCATGTTTATTTTGGAAAAACCTATTTTGAGAAGTTGATTTTTTTTTTCTTGTGCTTTTTTTATCTTCATTACTTTGGGTTCAATGTTAGTTAATTTTGTTTTCCCCCAAATTTAGTCTTCTGTTGTGCTCTTGACAGTGAGTATTTTTTTTCTCTTATTATTCAGACTAGATTTTGATCTGGAAGAGAGAATAGTGATAACTGATGGATGGACAAGAGGATATGACATTGGTTTTTATTTATCCTTCATCTTTCTAATAAACATGTTAATATGCAATTAATGTGTGTGTGTGTGTGTATATATATATATGTACATATATATATATATATATATATATATACACATACATACATAGTTTTCAATTCACAAAGTAGTTTCACTTGTTACTTGTGGACTTGGTATTACCTAGGTGAATAGGAAGTTTTTTGCTCTTGATTAGATTTTTGTTACCCTAGGAGCAAATAGGTGAGTAGTTCTCATTTGGAGATGTGTGTGTGTGTGTGTGTGTGTGTGTGTGTGTGTGTGTGTGTGTATGTATGTATATACATTGAGTTTTATGAATGCTTATGAATATTATAGCTAGACTTCCCAGAATAAATACTTCTTATTGTTGAATACTATCAAGGATGTCCACATTGCTTAGCATCTTACTGATGTATAATTTCTCTTCATTCCTAGATGCCTCTTTCCATCTTCCTAAATTATATAGTATTTGAAAAAGCAATGGAACAAGAAGGAGGTGAATTGTGACCCAGTTAAACTAATGTCCGTTGCAATACCTGAATTGAGAAAGGGCAGTATATGGTCCAAGATACTGAGTACAGGATTTCGAATAAGACCTTTCTGGCTTTGTTTCAACCCTTGTTCAACCTCAGTTGGTTTCATTAATCATATTCCACTTGCATGTTATGGAAATTATAGTATTCTTACTTTTGAAGCGCTTTTTCAGTTTGTCGACTGACTTGGGAAGAGCTTGATGATAATGAGGCTTAGTTAATGAGAATCATTACTTTAGGATCTCTCAACTTTATAGGCAGAAGGCTACATCATAATTTTGAGATTATGACATTGTTCAACTGTTATAAAAAAGGTATTTGGCAGGATGAGGGATAATTAATGAGGATGTTCTGAGTGGAATAATGTTTATCTTTTCACTGAACAGAATATTTTAGGAATTACTTTTATCTTGAGTATAAAATACTCAAGATAATTTGTTTTTAGCAATTTCTCCAGTCCTACTGCACTTATACACAAATTTTAAAAAATTGGGGGAAAAACTAAAAAAATATCTAAGGATGATTGTAGTATATCATATGATCCATTTTTTTCTGATACCAAAATGCCAATTTCTTTTAGAAACTGGCATAAGTCTGTGTGTATTTATGTATATTTTCTGTCTCTTCCCTAAACTCTGTACTTTACTTATCTGTCTTTTATAGGGAGATAAAAAATTAAGGTGTGATTCTGCTGATCTTCGGCATGACATTGATCGCCGTAGAAAAGAAAGAAGTAAAGAACGGGGGGATTCCAAGGGCTCCAGGGAATCCAGTGGATCAAGAAAGCAAGAAAAAACTCCAAAAGATTACAAGGAATACAAATCTTACAAAGATGACAGGTAATTGTTAAAATTGTCTGAGTTAGGTTTTAGCTTCTAATTAGCCTTTAATAATTGTCAGCTTAATTGCTTTCAATTTTGACTATGTAATCGAATGTTTAAATTTAAACAATTAAAATTATTTGTTTTACAGCAAAAATGTATTTGTCTTTTACACGGCTTATGGTGGATGAGGACAAAAACTTTGGAATAGCAAGCTAACACTGAAAAAAAAAATGACAAATTAATGTGTCCTATTATCCAGGCTACATCAGGAGGTTGGACTTCAATGCAGTGCATTTCTAGAAACAGTTTGTGTAAGAACTTTGGTTCGTTATGCTTGATTCCGCACTTTTTCAACTCATAACACCCAGAGTACAAAAATTTTAAACTGATATCTAGTGGTTTAACATGGGAGAGATGGGTGGGGAGGAAGGACTAGGAGTAGCAATGTGTATTAGTCTTTTCAAAATAATGTTACCATGGATACTGTTAGCAGTGGTAAGAGTTATCAAAGGTATGACCTTTTCAGGTGTTGGATTAGAATCATGTAAATTTGATCATCATAGAGTCAAATAAATACTAGGAATACAAAATACTGTAGATAATTGTTTTTCTTGCTGTTCTTTAGGTAAATGGTGTGTTTTATTTGTGTATTTATAATTATGATTGGTATTTGCAATGTCATGTGCTTTTTATTTCTATATTGGTGTTATGGCCCAAACCATACAAACTGTTCTCACCCGGGGTGTACAAACTACAGTCATTTTAATCTTGGCCTTAAGAACCTTCTTTTTCCTACTCCTCTTTTCCTTTCATTAAAATAACAAAAGATTCTATAAGTTAACTTAAAAATATTTGGAGAACTCTACCTCATTCTTGAAGTTTAACAGTCTACTAGTTTAGACCATAGCATGTTTTTAGTAGTGGTGTAAAACATTGAAAGAGAATGGAAACAGACTGTCAAAGTTTAACACCCAATTATTTTACTTATGTAATAATTTTAATAGGGGATAGTTTTTTGAATATCCCTCTTGTTACTAAGATTCAACAGGGTTCTCTATCTTTTTAAAAATGGCACTTTTTTGTTTTCTTTATTTTGCAGTAAACATAAAAGTAGAGAGCAAGATCATTCTCGATCTTCGTCCTCTTCAGCATCACCTTCTTCTCCCAGTTCTCGAGAAGAAAAGGAGAGTAAGAAGGAAAGAGAAGAAGAATTTAAAACCCATCATGAAATGAAAGAATACTCAGGCTTTGCAGGAGTTAGCCGACCACGAGGAACCTTTGTAAGTAATAAAATTGCCTTAGATTATTTGAGGGTTTTACTTTATTGTACACAGGGATGTCAAAGATAAGATTATCTGTTATGTGAATCATTATTCCTGAAGTCAGAATTAGCTTTGAAAAATGAAATGACATTTAAAGCAATGTCTTCAGTGAAAAATGCCATTTTTGAAATCTTAAAGCATCTGTGAACTAGATTTTTTTCAGATCAATGAGCACATGTAGTCCTTAGAAACCTGAGTATCAAGGAAAGTTATTGGTGGAGATCTATTTTTTAAAATACTTTATTAGTTTTTGAAAAACTGTCATAAAACCTAAAATATTTTATATGTTCATCTCTCTGTTACAGCTGTTTTCATTTTTGCCTGTTCAAGTCCTTGCTTATGTGTATCAGTCATTGAAGTAATATATAACTTTCTGTTCTACCTTGTATACACATTATCCTTATGTTTCCATAAAGTTGTTAAACTGTTTAATAATTCCATAGTAGTACATCTTCTTGCCACTTTAAGTTATAGATTCATATTTCTATCTTCAGCTCGTTTCTTATTGTAGGATTTATTAGGTCATGTGGGAAGAGACGAACTTTTCTTACATGGTAATAGATGTTGTTGAATACTTTGGACTCCTGAGATAATTCAGAGGAACTAGGCAACTCTTAGGTAGTAAAGTGGGAGTGGGCTTGTTTGTTTTAAAATTCAGGCCTTTAAAAGTGCGTCTTCTGACATTTAGGTTTTTCCCCCCTTACCCCCCCCCCATCAGTATGCAGAGTTGTTTCCCCCCCCCCACACCTATGTTATGAAATGGCCATTCTTTTCATCCTCAGTGGCTATGAAATAAGATTCAGGTAGAAATGGCAATATTTTTTTTTTTTTTTTGTTATTGCAGTAAAATTAGAGTTTGCATGTGACTAAATACTTTTGATTGCATTACTAAACAATTTTGTTAATGTTAATCAGTTTCGAATTAGAGGCAGAGGAAGAGCCAGAGGAGTTTTTGCTGGGACAAATACTGGTCCAAACAACTCAAATACTACTTTTCAAAAGAGACCGAAGGAAGAGGAATGGGATCCAGAATATACCCCAAAGAGCAAGAAGTACTTCTTGGTGGGTGTTAGAAATCTGTGTTTATTTGGTTTGCAATTATTTTCAAGATATACTAGGTGAATACATTTGAGTACAGATATCCACTAATATGAGAAAGATTCACCATAACATGGGAAACCTTTCCAAAAAATCATTACTCAGATGATTTGAAGCTTTTTAAAAATGTGGGTCCCTTTACTCATGTTTATTCTTATTTGATATCACATGTAGGCTGATCAAGGTCAACTAAAAATAAACTTGATTTGATAGCCATTCATAGAAGAACATTATGTTATAGTTGAGCTTAATATATGATTCATATCTGTCTATAAGACAGTAGTTGCAGAAACTTCTCTTTCAGATGCCCTATTAATCATCAGAGCTATTTGTTTAAAGATGGAAAATATTTTCATACTACTTGTAATAAGGATCTTAGGGATCCTGTCATTTCATTGAAATTAAAGGGAGATAAAAATTAAGAAAATGGGCTAGATGCACTGATTTGATGCTTCTTTGTGATGTAGATGAAGTAGTTTTCCAAGAATAAAGCTAGAGGCGATGAGTTCTGAAAGATCACCAGATACGGATGATAATTTTCTGCAATTTGTCCTGAGGGAAAGGGTCTGTCCTGCATTATAGAGTTAGACTTAAAAATGTCAAAAAGTATTATCTGAAAGTATTCTTTTTTTTTTTTTTTTTTTTAATAAAAGTTCTTCAGGGAAGTCATGCTTCAGAGGCTAGTTTAAGAATTAGTTGCTTAGTGGAAGCAAGGATGAAAATAGTAATGGATTTATTAGAAGATTTTTGTCTTTTCATTTGGCTTTTTATAAATATAGTTGACTAAACCTGAATGTCCATGACAGGTGTGCTTAGATAGAGGATAAAGCTGCATTCTGAAGTGAATCTCTATTTTGTTAGGAAAATGGTAAATGTAATTCATTCAAGTTTATTTCTACTTTTCTTTTTTAACGTCCAGAAGTTTGAAAAAGTTATATAAGTTGTGTTTGCTCAGTTTATACCTTTTTCATGGGAAACTTGTACTAAGTTGCATTTGAGTTGATAGTCTGGAAAGTAAAAGGCATTTGATTCAGTAATAGATGCGTCTACTTTTTGATTTGAGTTTATTAACAGACTACTGTTTTATGCTGGGGTACTAGAAAAGGAAAAACACATATAAGATGATACTTAAGAGACCAGTAATAGAGAAATTTTCTAATTATATATGGTGGCTTTTCCCAAAGGAGGGAATTGTGGATTTTTGCCAGAAGTGAACGACATTCTAGGGAAACTTGGTTTGACTCAAACTTGGTTGAGCTTAAAAGGTGGGCAACTATACTACAGATTTCAGAAGGGGTTGAACAGTATGCATAGAGAATTTTAGTGCATTGGATGGTGGTATAAGTTTGTGAGAACCGAGGAAAAGCAAGTCTGATAGGGAACGCCATAGTACTTTAATTTGGATTTTAAATGGGGTTCAGAAAAATCATGTTTTTTTAAAATAGAAGATTTAGGGGCTACATTTGAGAAAAGGTGAGAATGTACTTCTGGGAACTTTGAGACCATCTAGTTGAATGAGTGTTGTAATAAAGAGTAGGGAATGTAGAGGGAAGATAATGTCTTTGGGAAGATCAAATTCTGTTCTGGTCAGGTTCTGACAAGGAGAGAACTAAAGTGGAGATGTCCAATGGGTAGTTGTTAATATAGTTTTAGATGAAAAAAATCTTAAGGGTTGGGGAATGAGTAATACCAGTAAAATATGAGAGGTAAACCAAGTGTGAAAGGTGAAACATTTAAAGGGAATGAGAGGTGACCAAGTACATAATGATTGTTTGCCACTTCACTAATTTAAAGATATATTATATAGGTCAGATCTTCTGCCATTCTTTCAGATTTTGACTTTTAATAATGTATTTTATCAATAAAATAAATTGTTATTTTAAGAATTTAGCTACTTCAAATTAGTAATTTATTCGCTTTTTTTTTTTTTTTTTTTTTTTTTTGCTGTACTGGAGTATTGAACCAAGGTGCACTTTGCCACTGAGCTACATCCCCAGCCTTTTTAAATTTTTATTTTGAGATGTGGTCTTGCTAAGTTGCTGAAGCTTTTCTCAAAGTGGAATCTTCCTGCCTTAGTGTTCAAGTAGCTGGGATTATAGGTGTGTGCCACTGTGCCGGCAGTAGCTGTAATATTTTATGTTTCTGTTCTGGGCTAAAGTTTGAAAATTTGTATATAAAACTGTATGCATGTGTCACACTGATATTCACTAGAACATTGAGTAAAATTAGCACCTGAATACACAAGTTATTTTCCTTATAAATCAGTTCTCTGACTTGATTATTTTGGTTCATATTTGTTGTGAGCCATTGAAATAACAACTCTAACTGGGTATAGTGGTGCATGCCCTCCAGTGACTTGAGAGGCTGAGGTAGGAGGATCACAGTCTCACTATAGAGTGCCTCTGTTTTCAGTTTCCAGTACCAAAATAACAACAAAGAAGAAACAGCAACTTCAGTCTTACATGTTGTCTCCCCTTCCCCCCATTGAACCCAGGGGCGCTTGACCACTGAGCCATACTCCAGTCCTTTTTCATATTTTATTTATAGATGGAGTCTTGCCAACTTGGCTAGGGTCTTCCTAAGTTGCTGAGGCTGGCTTTGAACCCGTGATCCTTCTGTTTCAGTCTCCCAATTTAAAGTTTTTATTATTCAAATTTTAGTGAATATTTGAACTGTATCTATTTTTCGTCTTTTTGTAAAGAGACTGATCTTTTATACAGTTAGTGTTGAGAATATAAATATAATCAAAGATAGAAGTCAGAAGAAATGAAATTTCAAAATACTAGATATTTCCCTTAGGATCTTTCAGAATGATCAGTAGTATAGAAATTTTGCCTTTGTTGATAAAAATACTTAGTAATAATAAGTAGCACTTACAGAGAATTACTGTAGTATGGTAGGTGACTTTCTTAAATACTTTACATGTATTAACTTATTGAGTGTATATAAAGTCCTTTTGAGCTGGGGTTATCATTCTGTTTTTACAGATAAAGAAACTATGAAAATAGAGTAGCTTGACCATTGTGTAGCTAGGAATGTGGTCAGTATTTGGACCCATGTATTGGGCTCCAGAAACAGATTTGAAGTACCACTGATCCTCCAATTCTGAGTTACAGTAGCATTTCTTGAATTCTTTTCTGAAAATTCCTATCAACTATTTTTGTGAAACTGTGGTAATGTTTTCAGTAATAAGAACAGCCAGAAAGATATTAGTCTAAAGTAGAACCTGAGTGATAAGTGAGTTTGAAGAGTTGGAGTAGATGGGAAAGTAGAGAAATAAGGAGGTTCTTGGTGTTGTTAAATTGATGTATCTTCAGAGGAAAAGTCCCTGGTGAAGAAGAAGGTGGGAGAAGATCAAGATTGGAGTTTAGGTAACCCTTTGAAACTTGATTTTTTTTTGTGTGTGTGTGTGTAGATATAGATAGATAGTAGTGCTGGCGATCAAACAAGGATCTTGCACGTACTAGGCAGCTGCTCTGACCCTGAGCTTTATGTATATGTTTAGCCCTGAAACTTGATGGTCCTATAGAGAAAGGATAAGAGGATCCAAAAGATCCTGGTTTTAATAGATACTCATATTTTAGCTAGCTTCTGGCCCTTTGTGAAATAATGTATTTAATCTGAAATTATTCTTATTTTTGGTATCAAGGATTGAGTCCAGGGGTGCTTAACCACAGTGCCACATCCCTAGCCTTTTAAAAAAATATTTTTACTTAGAGATAGCATACTGCCAAGTTGGCTAGGGCCTCGCTAAGTTGCTGAGGCTGGGTTTGAACTTGTGATCCTCCTGCCTCAGCTTCCTGAGATGCTGGGATTAGAGGCATGTGCCACTGTGACAGGCTTCAAATTACTAAATTCTTAGAATTTGAAGATTAAGAATATGATTAGCATAAATAAATTTGGTAACTGCTAGGATACCTTCTGAAAGATAGTTTATCAAATTTCAGGTGATTGTACTTCTAAAAGTAATCGCCAGTTTAAAGTGGCTTTCAACTTTACCACCACCTTTTCTATTTCTGCTAGTTCTTAGCTACCTTGTACAATTAATCATTTATGAGGCTTTATGGGTGATGATCATAAGGGGTTTTAATTTTTCAGCATCTCAATTTTTAAAAATCTAACACAGGGACAGTTACCAGTATTTTATGAGGGTTTGTTGAACAAATCCATGTTATGTACTCAGAATAAAACTTTACCCATAGTAAGCACTATAGAAGCATTATTATTATTTTTTGTGGTATTGGGGATTGAACCCAGGGCCTTATGCATGCAAGGCAAGCACTCTACCAACTGAGCTATATCCCCAGCCTAGAAGCATTATTATTAACACCATTATTTACAGAGTTAAGGTTTCTGTTAATATTTTTTTTGAACCTTTGCCTTGGAATATTGGGTCAGTACCACAAACAAAAAAACACACTTTTATAGTGGGTGTGTTAATGCTGTAAACACATGAAATTATATAATCGAGTAGGTATCATTTTGAGTGGCCAACTATTTTAAAATATTTTATGTTAGGCTTGCAATTAAATTCTTCCTGATGTATTTAGATTTTATTTGTCTTTTGCATTTTTGGGGATCAACTGTAGTGTGTTGCACAGGATAGAAAAATCTCTGTACTAGTGGCCACGATGTGTTTTGAGTTCATTTTTTGATAGTTATATGGGGTTGTGCACACCTCTACCATATAATCTCCCCACTGCCCCCTGCTTTTTTTTTTTTTTTTTTGTGGTGCTGGGGATTGATCGCAGGGCTTTGTGCATGTGAGGCAAGCACTCTACCGAGTGAGTTATATCCCTCCCCCTTTCATTTGTTTTAATAGAGATTGGTAAATGTTCTTTCATTATAGTATGTTAATTACTTATATAATCCTAGTTTTGTAAATCATGCAAGAGGGTAATCTGTATTAAATACACATGCACAAAGGCTATACAATATTTTGTTTGCATTATGCTTGTTTCCTTGTAAGGGGCATCATTTTTCTCTATTTCCCATTTTGTGGGTGACAAATCTAAGAGTTTGTAAATTCAGGTGGGCTATAGTTCATTAAAGGTACATTCAGGAGACGGTCTTTTGTATTTGCAATGTAATATTCTGCTCATCTACCAAGTTGGATAGTTTTCAATTTTGGAGATTTTTTTTTTCCTAATAGAATAATTTGTAAGTTGGGGGAGCATCAGTATTTGAATAAAGTAAATGAAAAGTTAAGGTTGGAATGTAGTAACTGCAGTACTTCAAGTTGGTGAAGAAGAAAATAGCTGAGGCAACATTACTCCAGGGACTATACTATCATGATTTGTCATTAAAATTTCCTAGCTAGAAGATTGATATGTACTATACATTGATCTAGATTTGAATCTTAATATAGTATTTTAAAATCATATTATCTATAAGGTATAGTTCATACCACATATTTTTATTTAATGAATATGATAATATTGTAAGGACATTTTTATTACTTTGCCACATCTTTCTGACTACAGTAATTTTGTTGTGAAAAAGTCCGGTATTTTTATCTCATTGCACGAAGCATAACAGCCATGGACTTAAGTTGATATAATACAGACACCATAAGAATTAGAATTCTGAAAATTAGTGGTAGTTTATCAGTTGAGAGTCTCCTAGTAGTTGTTTGGGCAACCCTTAAGGGGTGCTTGTGTTTCTAAATATTAAGATGTGATTACTCTGACAATGTTTTACGAAATAACCAGTCTCACATACCCAGTTTTCAGAAGATTAATTACATTATTTATGATTGAACCGAGAGGTCATCTTTTTATAAGAAAGATTTGATGATTTTTTTTTTTAACCTTTCTGTAGCATGATGACAGAGATGATGGTGTGGATTATTGGGCCAAAAGAGGAAGAGGTCGTGGTACTTTTCAGCGTGGCAGAGGGCGCTTTAATTTCAAAAAATCAGGTAGCAGTCCAAAATGGACTCATGACAAATACCAAGGGGATGGAATTGTTGAAGATGAAGAAGAGTCCATGGAAAATAATGAAGAAAAGAAGGAGAGACGTAAAGAAGAAAAGGTAGATAATTTCACCTTGATTCTTGAAATATTTTCGCTGGTATGAATTTGGTGGGTAAATCAGTTAATTTTTGTGAACATGGGATTATAGTATATATTTTACTGTCCTTATCCTTATTAATCATCAATTTCTCTATTCTTTTCTTAGGAATAGTGTATCTGAAGTAAATTGGCAACAGAGAGCAGAACTTGCACCCACCATTTTTTTTTTACCTGATTTTTGTTTCAGATAAGAATGTAAGCATTTTACTTAAATTTTACTGTTTGCAAGTAGTCTATAGAAATTTTGTTTTAAGTCTTCAAATATCTTGAAAAATAGTAGACTGTATGTTGAAAATTGTACTGAAATAAAGTAGAAAATTGTTAACGTTCCATATTTGTAACTATCAACTTTTAAAAAAAATCTTTTACTGTTTTTGTTACATGCATTGTAATTCTGCTTTGTCTATAAGATATGGTCAAGTACAACTCTGTGAAAGTTCTGATTCTCTTCCCTCCCTGTTTGTTAATGTTTTATTCTGAAGTAAACGTTAGCTCTACATTACAAATCCCTGAACAGAAATTGTTTATAGTGACCACACTAATTATTTTAACTGTATACATCTGTTTAACATCTTCCTTAATTCGAACACTACATTGTAGGGTGGCTAATTTTTGATGTATACCATAAAGTTGTTCTTTTGGTAAACTATGCTAGTTTCACACTTCAGCAAATGTTTAAAGAAGGCAAGAAAGGTTTGCCAGTGACTAAAAAGTACAAACTATTAGATTGAAAGGTTTGAGAAAATGTTATTTTTACTGAAAGCAAGCAGTGGCCTATAAAAACACATTTTTACAAGTCTTTCCTATTTTAGTTTAAAATTCATTGTTTTCTTTTTATTCTTATTTGATAGTTTGAGTCATGGTCTTAGATACCAGCTATTTGAGAGAAAACTGATTTGTAATAATATTGCAAGTAAAACTCCGAGTACCACAGAACATCTTAGTATTAAGGAAATCACAGAAACAACAAAACCTGTAATCCTGGTGTTGGTATGGAGGAGGATTCCTGCAGAATAAATTTGATGCGTTAGTATATATTTCACAGCTTACATATTTATTTGTGCTTTTGAACAGCTGAAAATTAGTTTGTAGTGTGACCATAAGAAAATAAGACACACAGCATATTGTTCCTTGGTACTTTAAGTAACCTGTTTTTCTAATGTCACCAATAAAAGGTTTTGGCAATGTTGTAGCATTGATCTACCTTGGTTTTTATTTTATTTTTTCCTCCTTTTCAATTGCAGTTGGTAAAATGGCTTTTTCTTTTACTTTCTATGGGTTCTATTCTTCAGATAGAGATGATCTTTCAAATGTAAATTTCTTTCTATGTTTATGTTAATAGCTTTTTTTAAAGGAATGAAAATTTGAAATGGGTACACTTTCCAGTGATTTTGTTTTTTCAACATACATAAAGCTAGCAAATTTCATTTTAATTCAGCATCTGAATTAGTTGTATATGTTTACATTTGAAGAAGATAATGCTTCTGTTATAAAATTTTAAAGATCTTAAGTATATGGCTCTTTCATCCTCAATTTTGATGATTTGCAGTGTGTCTAGCACCTTGATTACTGCCAGGGACGTTTGCTAAGAGCTATTGGAAACGAAACTAAAACCAAAGTCAGTATATATTTGTGGCCTAAACTCCTTGGTATTGCATGATTTCTCACTTTTGTCTTTCTGAAATTGTCTAGTTATACAGGAAATGCCTGCATAAGTAACTTTGTGTTGCTTTAATCAGGATACAATTAATAAACTTCTATTCAGCTTAATGCTTATTAAAGCAACATGGATTTGATCCTCCAATAGAGAATTTTCATGATTGTTCTGTTTTGTATAAGTATATAAAACTTTTAACTGTTATTTTACTAGACACCAAATCCCTCTTTATAATTGTGCAGTTTTGCTTTTCTGCTTAAGACAGAGAAAATGGGATTTGCTGAGAAGTTATTTAATAGGGAGATAAATTGGAAATAAGACTGCTTAAGGTCCTATGGGCAGGTTACATTCTAAGTGCAAATGCATTGCTTTAATCTTTGGTTACTTTTATTAACTTAAAAAAAATTGAAGGAAGAGTATCCTACCAGAATATATAGTAGGATAGGGTGATTCTGAGAACTCTGACATAGAACACCATTATGGATGTTTATTTTTTACAGAGCCAAGCATATAAAAAGTGGTCTGTTTATTTTTTTAAACCACAATTTAACTTTACACTTTATGACATGTTATTAAAGCTGAATGATTCCTCGTGGTAAGGATATTTGTTTATGAGTGCCAGGAAATACTCTTTGATACTTGCATTAACAAACTTCCTTTTGCCTAGAGAAGGGAAATAAAAACGAACCAAAGGATATTTCCAGAAAAAAATAAGAAAGCTGATTAAGAAGGCCATGACTCAGTTCCTAGGTGTGTATACTTTTCAGCATCCTAGGAATTTTAACATAAAAAGTAAAATGTTTTTCAAATTGCAGTCTTCTTGCTGTTGTTCCCCTTTGTCACAGTTAAAATCAGCGTTGGGAGTTAAATTATAATTTGAGAGAAAATATTACCCAATAAGAATGAATGTAGATGGTTAAACGATTCTTACTCAGTGTGATGTATCATGATGCATCAGGG
The DNA here is from genome assembly GCF_045843805.1 of Urocitellus parryii. Classification (NCBI taxonomy): domain Eukaryota; kingdom Metazoa; phylum Chordata; class Mammalia; order Rodentia; family Sciuridae; genus Urocitellus; species Urocitellus parryii. The sequence continues at coordinate 28,317,044 of NC_135538.1, forward strand.
ACCCTTGTAAATTGTCATATGCCAATAAAATGTCATAAGTGGTAATAGCTGTTGTTTGTTTACCTGATTTTAAGACTTATTTTTGTCTATTCTACATGACTGATTTCTATGGCCTGTTTCTAGATTTTAAAATATCATTTCATCTGTAAGTGAAACTAATGTGGTGTGGCTTGATAAATACTTTTTAATTTCTCAACTCTTTCTTTACTGTTTCTTCGGATTTTCCCCCCTGGGAAAATGGGAAATTTTATAAGCTGATAAATCTGAGCTATTGTTAATAATATACAAGAAATTGCTGGTCTTGGTACATGCCTATAAATCTCAGCTATATAGGAGACTGAGACAAAGAATCACAAATTCAAGGCCAGACTCAGCAACTCAGCAAGACTCTTGACAAAGGCTGGGGATGTAGCTTAGTGGTAGAGTCTCTGAGTTCAGTCTCTAGGTTTTGTCCCCAAAGAAAAATGAGAGATTTGTGGCTTAAGTTCTGTTCTTGTGTTAATATAGAACTTTATCAGGCAAAATATGGTAGAAATTACTCCTTTCTAAAAATACAGTAGCTAGTTAATAACTGAAAGGAGTTAGTCTTTGTAGTCTTCAAAAAAGATCTGGTTTAATTCTTAACATTGTGCCCTTTAAACTTTTTATACAAAGTATTTTCATAGGACTTGGTGCTAAGACAAATTGATAAATTTTTTTTCTCATACAGATGGCAAATTAGCCCTTTAAAACTTGGTTACAGAAGTTAGCTAAGTGTGTAAAAGGATGTATAAGATTCTTGGGAGTTTAGCAATACTGGGTAATTTTAAAGTATACTTCTTTAGTAGGGGCAGTACTTTAATATATTTTTTTTCTACTTTGTTAATTCCTATCATACAACATAGAAAAGTGTAGCAATAAGAGTGCTTTTAAGATTCTGAAGGCTTTATGTCAACCCTTAATGGCATACCAGGTGACAATTGGACGTAAGCTGCTAGATAATAAAAAGTTATTTGGAATTTTAAAGAGACTTTAAATTTGTGCTTCTTGTACCATGACAATATTGAAAAATAATTGGGTTGATTATCACTTAAGAGTGATAAGGATTAAATGTATACATTAGAAACAGTGATATGTACATATAACATTAGGAATGGTCTGGGGGACCCAAAAGCAAAATGAAATTGGAAGGAGATCCTGTTTTCTGTTTTAGGTTTTGGTTAGCTTTCACTAAATAGAGTCAAGGCAGCACTACTTGTGAACATACAAATGTATCAGAAAGCAGAGTACAGAATTGATAAGTCATGAATCTTCTAAAAATAATGGAACTGGAAAAATCTTGAGGGGATTAGCTACAGCACAGAATTCTTGTTCAAAAATAGAATGAGTAGTAAAGACTATGAAGGCCTTTGAATCCAAACACGAAGTATAACCTAGACTTTTCTTTTATATAAATCAATAAAGGATTCAAAGAAAAGTCTTTAGAATTTAAATATATAACTTAAATTTTGTAAATTTAATACATCAAGAATTTCTAGATATGTAGTAGTTTAATAGGTAATATGTCTGATTTCCATTACTTTGTTTTGGCATCAGTGTAAAAGGATTTTTTCAGGATAAATTGAGTTATTTTAGTATCAAGGAGAATCTTGGTTTTGACTACTCTCAAAATTTAAAAAATTTGAATAAATGAAGAGAGCCTATCTTGAGGTGTGTAATCTTTTAAATAGCTCTAGTAGACTGCATCACTACTATCTTTGGGCCTCAGTGTAGGCAGGGCAGAAGGGAAAAGGCATGTATTTTTCTTTTTGAAATGTAAAACTTACACAAAAGCTCTCTGGTCATGTGTGCCCCAATTTGGTTCATCCTTTTATGAGACTTGTGGCTAAAGTTGGAGAGACTACTGCAGACTTTGGTAGAATATTATATTCCTGCCCTATTAAGGTAATTACAGCATAGTAATTCTGGTTTACCTTACTACCCCAAATTTAGGCTTGGATTACATGAGCTTTCCACATAGCAATTGGCAAGATTTGAGTATACATCCATCCATTCCTTCTCTCTCCTTTGTTCTTTGACTGGGTTCTTACCAAGTTGCCCAGTCTAGTCTCAAACTTGGAATCCTCTTGCCTGAGTAGCTGAGATTACAGATGTTTTTATACTGCATTTTGCTGAGTACACATTTCTAAGTTTTTGTCCAAATTAGTCCTTAACCTTTCCATTAGTTCATTGAAAAACTATGGATGAATAAAACATTTCTGGTCTTGGGGATTCAGTATAACAATGATTTGTTTACAAGAAGATGTAATCAATGTTTCTGGAAAAACTGTTGGTAGCATGAAAACAAAACCAGTATTTGCAGTAAAGTTAGGTGATGAGATATTTCCATGAATCTCCACACAACAGCAGTTGGAGACAGATCAAAAACCTGTCTGGTGTTGGTATCTGTCAAAGTATGGGGAAGAATTAGGGTAGTATTTGACAGACATGAGAACACCTGGGGCTGGGGATGTGGCTCAAGCCGTAGCGCGCTCGCCTGACATGCGTGCGGCCCGGGTTCGATCCTCACAACCACATACCAACAAAGATGTTGTGTCTGCCGAGAACTAAAAAATAAATATTAAAAATTCTCTCTCTCTCCTCTCTCTCACTCTATCTTTAAAAAAAAAAAAAGACATGAGGACACCAGAATCGCAAGTTAGCCAACAGCCATTTACTGAGAAGCAGCTGAAATTTGGGATTTAATCCTTTCAGTGAATGCAAGGCACCCATCCATAGTAAGGACTTGGAAAGGCCAGAGTAGTTCACCCAGGAAACTCTCAAAACTGACGGGCCAGGTTTTTTAGGGACTGGACTCCATGCTGCAGAGAAAATACTTAAAATGCTATCAATTTATCAGGATAAAGAAAATAGAGGATCAAGCTGGGTAGGTGAACAAAGCCAGGAAAATGTCAACAAACTATTTGAATATGACTCAAACAAGAAAAATAGAAAAGAGCTCTCTGAAGTTTTTCTGTACCAGGCCTCATTCTAAAAGTTCAGGAAAACAATGTAAAGATCATAAATAAGGGGCTGGAGATGTAGCTCTATTGCATCACAAGGCTCTGGGTTCAATTTCCAGCAACACACAAACACAAAATGATGATCAATAAAAAGAAAAGTTGACTCTCAAAAGGTCAAGATGTAATGAATGTATTAGTAAACCTAAAATGGAGTGAGTATCTCTGAAGAATTGGGAACATTTACGTATGCATTTGACTTGGGTGTTACTAAATCAGTCCTGGAATGTTGAACTATTAGTGAAGCTAGCAGAATAAATGATTCCGTTTTCATGTTCTCCGGAATATTTTCATTCTTGCCCTATTTCATGCCCTCTTGGATAAGGGACTGGAAAAGGAGGAGGTTTTAATAGTCATGATTTACGTATGAGGGCACAAAGAGGACAAGGAAGGAACTTGAGAGAATTGGGGTCTGCTCATTTCATCTAGGGTTTCTGATCCATTTTCCTTTCACATTGTCTTGTCACCCTCCTTACCCACCTCCTTCTTACGATTGAACCCAGGGGTACTTCAACATATCTGCTACCCCTTTTTAAAAATTTATTTTTTGTGACAGAGTCTTGCTAAGTTGCCAAGGCTGGCCTCAATTTGTCACCCTCCTGCCTCAGCCTTCGGAGTCGCTGGGATTATAGGCCTGCGCCACTGCACCCCATCTTGTCCCGACTTTCATCCTTTTCCAGACTACTGGGCATGTGCCTTCCTTAGTTCTGCCATTTGCTAGCCTGAAGTCATTGTCTTCTCATTCCATATCTATTTTAATCAACACATGGATTGAATGCCCACTATGTACTAGACACCTTATTTTATATATGGTGCCCGGACAAAGTCTCTGATTTGTACACTAGAATGTAAACTCCAGGAGAAAGTCTCTGATTTGTACACTAGAATGTAAACTCCAGGAGGGCAAAGACCTCCTCGGCTCAGTATCGAATCTTCCGAGATTAGAATAGTGCCTGGCACTTACTGTACATCCACTACTGAGTGAATAAATGACGTCCATCAGGAAAGTTACCCTATTTTTTTGTTCTGTAGATCAGCAAGCAGCAGGTGTAGTTATCTAAAATTGTCACTTCCCTCCAACACAATTTCTGCTGAAACACGAGGACAGTCTGTGCCTCATGAAGATCCACTGGCTAGACCAGGAGAGGGACCGCCCAAGTGAGACGAGACAGGTCCCTGCCCTCTTTCAAGGTCACCTTGATAGTCTGGAATAAGGAGTCTTTCGTAAACCAAGGAATCTTAAATACCACAAAGCTGCCAACACTGAGAACAGTGCTTAGATCACACTGCCTCAACAGATATTGGTTGGCTGAACGACCAACAAATAAGCCGCGACCTTCTGTGGCAGGCGGACTCAGGTGTAGAGGGTGACACATTCCCAGCGAAGAACTGGGTGAGGCACAAAGTCCGGACGGCGGGTCCTTCTCAGTGGCTGGTCGTAGCTGGGTAGCACTGGCTCAACCACACAATATTTGAGATCGCCCGGGAAACAGAAAAGTACGTACATTCTGCGCGTGCGTCACTCTCCGGGCGCGACCTGCCCGCCCGCCGGCTTTCTATTGGCGGCCTGAATGAATTGTCGCAAGCTTGACGTCATGTACCTGCCAATCAGAAGCAAGCGATCTTCATCCTTGTCCAATGGGATCGGGGATAGGTCACGGCCCGCTGTATTTGATTTTCGTTCACGGACGCGGAAGTGGCGAGCCAGACCTAAGTAGGCGCCACTGGCTTCCTGGGCGCTAGAGGTCTGGGTGCGCCTCCTGCGGCTGATCGCTGAGGTCCGGGACCGACCCCGGTCGGTTCAGGCCCTTTGCTCGTAGCCTCTTTCTGCCTGGCGTCTGCAACTGGTGGTGCGCGGGCCACGCGGGATCCGGGTCTGGGCGCTTCTGGTCCAGGGCCGGCGCGTTCTGGAATTCCTTGCTTGAAGATTCGGAAACCATCTTCCTTAACGCCCTCCGCTTGGTATTTTCGTCGTCGGAAGCTCAGTTTCTGAGGAAGGTGAGCAAGGCTACCTTGCTGGGTTGGAAGAGTCCCTGAGGCAGCGACACTAACGGGCCCTGGTCACACACAGCCTGTTACTTAGGAGTGGAGGGATTAAGCGGCGTCACCTACCGCGCGTTCATTCGGATATTTAAAATGAGCGCAGAGGGGTGGGATACTCAGCTAAATTTGTGAGAAGAGATACCAGTCTTCTTCTATTATTATTATTATTAGAGGTCCCTGCCCTCTTTCAAGGTCACCTAACTCATCCCTCTTCTGAGCCACTGCAGAGAGCATTAAGGATGGACTGAGCTTCCCTATCGCAAACTGACTTAAAACCTTTCACTGAGCTTCCCTATCGCAAACTGACTTAAAACCTTTCCCTGCTACGTCTCTTTTATATAATCAGGCATCTTATAAAATTTGAGTGTAACTTAGAAGATTAAATAAAAGTTTTGTTTATACTTCCCCCACCTCTAACAATATTTCTTTCTCTCCATGATGCTGGCCAGAACTTGGGAGGCTGAAGCAGGAAGATCACAAGTTTGAGACCAGCATGGGCAACTTAGCAGACCCTGTCTCAAAACAGCAAAAATTAAAAAAACCAAAAAGGCTGGGAATGTAGCTCAGTAGTAGAGCCCCTGGATTCAGTCCCCAGCATTGCAAGAATGATGCTGGCCAGGAGAAATTAGTTGGTGGTGTAATGAAAGGTCCCTTCTAAGCTGTTTAATGTAGTTTATGTGGCAATTATTTGTCAAGAGTAATACTTTCTACAATTTTTCCCAAAGGTACCAGGGGAAACTGATAATGTTTCCTTGAATTTTCTTCAATGTCTCTCATACTGAATATCTTAAGAGAGATGCTGGCATATTTTGGTGTTCCCATAGACCAGGTAATGTCTTAATACATTTGAATGATTCTGCTGTCTTTGTTATTCTGTCTTATTTTTAAAATAATTTGTATGTAAACATTTAAGGCAAAATTGTTATTTCTCTTTAGGTGGAACACAGGTGAGTTAGTACAGTATAGTTCTGATAGTTTGAATTAGAAAAGGGTGGATAAGATTATTGAGAACCTTTTTACTTCCCGGGTCAAATGTCAAAAGAAGATGAAGGCACAATAAAGACATGACCTTTACAGAATTATATTTATTGCATAGATAAAGTAATTTGTGAGCAGTTTGATGTTTGGGTGTACAATGGCAAAATTGAAGCTCAGCAATTCAGAATAAATCTGAGGGTGAGAGGATGACTTAGGCTTGGGAATTATAAGCAAGTCCAATTTTGTCTACTTGTTGAACATCAACATTGAAAAGTGTTCTTGGTTCTGCAGATCATTTAGAGGCAATACATGGTTCTTGTATTCATTATGTTTAAAATATGGGCAATAAGAAACAAATATAACTATAATATGAGATTGACTATAAGAAAGACCACATAGCATAGTGGCATACGAAATGGGCACATCATTGCTATTTGGTGGAGTGAATTAGAAGAGTAGTAAGGATAATGCTAAGATTTTAAACAAAAGTAAAATGAAGAATGATGGTGCCATTATTATAAGTAGACAACTTAGTAGGAGGATATGAGAAAGTGGTTTGAGATAAGGTGAGCTAAAGGTGTTGTTGGAATATATAAACAGAAATATCCCATAGACAATTGTTTAGTTGGTTCTAGAAGCTAGGAAAAAAGAGAGATTTGGATTTGGGAGTTAGCTGCATTGTTTTGATATCTGAAGCCATGGATTTTGATGATATAATGGAGGATGTCATTAGATGTTTTTGAAACATTGAAATCTCAATGACAGACTGAAGACAGGGAGGATTGGATAGCAGTTGAAGATTTACTTATCATTATTGGGTTATTGGTGCCTTTAAGAATTTTTGTAGAAGGAGATAGGATTTAATTGGGTGGAGTAGTTTGAAGAATATGTAGAAGTGTCTTCAACAGCCTTCTTTTGAATAGTTTGCTTGTGAGAAGAAATTGAGAGATTTCATCAATTTGAAGGGGCAGCAGGATTAGAATTTTCTTTTCAAAGTTAGAGGCAACTTTTAGCATATTTGCACTAAGTACAAATGAGAGAGGGTGATTGAACAATGTCTTGGAGAAGGTAATTGGACAGGGAATCTGAATACATAAGCCTCAGGAAGAAGAGAAACAGTCTGAACTTAAGGAATAGAATAAAAGTGAGAGATGGTGGAGAGAGATTTTGAATGGAGAGTGTTAATGTAAAATAACAATCCTGCTTTAAAGGAAATAAGAAAAAAGTTTATTTTGAGCCAAATGTGAGTATCTGAATTCAGATTACCTGAAATGATGTTACACCATGGAAGAGGTTGCATGAGCTTTTATAGTTACAGAACAAAAGAATGCTGTAAGTCAACACTTAGGTGGGCTACGCCAAGGTGGGCAGATCTCTTCCATGGGATTTAGATGTTATCACATTCTCAGCTTTAGGGTTAATGGAGGCTAGAGCTGTGTCAAGCTTAGTGATACATTCTCAGAGTTTTATCTAGAAGTTAGGGTATTAGGTCAGATACAGAGGTTGACAGGAAATGGCTATTAAAAGGGACTAAAGATAGCCCAAGATATCATGCCTCATTCCCTGTCTCCACAATAAATGTTAGTCTGCAGAATCTTTAATATGGATGCAGCTTGTATAACTTCACAAGGGAAATCAAGTTGAGATATCATGTTGAAATCTGGCTTACTCAGAGCAGAGGCAAGGTCATATGCAAGGAACAGAAGTGGTCATACAGGGGATTTCAGAGATTTGAGATAACTTTGGGTGACATAGTACAACATGTCAAGAAGTTTATATGTGCTTGCTTTCATCTTTCTTTTTTTTTTTTAAATCGGTACTGGTGGTTGTAGCTAGGGTCTCATGCATGCTAGGCAAATGCTCTATGACTGAGGTTCGTCCCTAGCCTTTTTAAAAAATTTTCAATTTTATAACATGGTTTTACTAATTGTTGAGGCTGGTCTTGAACTTGTGATCCTCCTGCTCAGCCTCCCAAGTAGCTGGAGTTGCAGGTGTGTGCCACCACACCCAGCTCATTCTCCTCACCTTGCCCTACTGACAAATATTAGTAAAGTTTAATTCTTTGAAGAAGACACTTATCCCCATGCTGGGGATCAAATTCAAGGCCTTGTGCTTGCTTGGCAAGCTCTCTACCACTAAAATAACACACCCAGTCTCATGAAGAAGATACTTTGAGAGTGTGTGTATATATATATATATATATATATATATATATATATATATATATATATATTTTAGATATGTACATTTTAATTAGTGTAATAATTCATGTTTAAATAGGTTTTGCTGACTTGGGAAAATAAAGACTATGGATCAACTCGGAGTATTGTTCGTATTATTGGGAAAATGCTTCCTTTAGAACCTTGTAGAAGACCTGCTTTTGAGGTAAGTCAGTTACCATGAGTTAAGTACAGTGTATAAAATAATTGTAGGTACTTCTAAGTATTTAGGGTAGAACAACAAAAGGAAATGTTTTCTGTAAGCCAGGAACCTTTAATTTACCTCTGGATATAAGTCATTTTGCATTTGCTTTTGTGATTACTGTTTCTTTTAAGTAATTAGATTAAAAAAAAAGAAGAAGAAAGAAAACTGGCAGTTGCAAGAAAGACTCCAGAGCTTATTTTATTTTACATTGTATGATAGATAAGAGTGACTAGGGGAGAGAATACAGTTGCATGCTTAGGCTACAGAATAGCATTGACCCCGGTATTTTTTCTTGCTAACAGGTGCATGTGCTTCTACTGAAGAACTTTGTTCCTTTTCTCTCTTTGGGGTTGTTAATTTATTTAATGCCATGGGATATGGGACATGTCCCTTCTCTGACTCCCTGCAAAGCTCTGACTTTTTTATTTTTTTGCTTTAGTTGATCCCGCGCTTGAACTCTGTAGAATCTGATAATTGTGGATCTATGGTTCCATCTTTTGCTGATGTTTTGTGTGTGGCAAATGATGAAGAAGCCAGTTATCTCAGATTTCGGTAATTTATATGCTTATTTTGGAAGTATGACATAATCTATAACCTGAATTCTTGCATGTGTTAAAAGTTTGCTCAAGTTGATTGAACTTTTTTGTTCTGTCTGGCTCTGTCCTGTGCTGTGTTTTACTAATCCCTCCTTATGTGGGTGGTTTCTCTCTCTCTCTCTCTCTCTCTCTCTCTCTCTCTCTCTCTCTCTCTCAATAGTTTTTCTTTTTTTATAGTTTTTATTTTTCTCTTAGGGAGAACTAACTTATGTATTAGTATATTCAGATACAGGCTATAAGTATAATGAGTGTCAGTTACTAAAAGATTCTGGCAGAATTTATTATGTGTCAAACTGGCTTGTTAATTTTCAAAAAGTTTGAAGACCAGGGCTTGAATCCAGGGACGCTTTACCACTAAACCACATCCCCAGCATAATTTTGAATTTGCTGTGCTTCAAATACTATGCCATGTCCACAAGAATGAAGTGATGTATAGGTGTTGTATTAGGTACTTTAAGTAATCTAGAGAAGATTTAAAGTATGCAGGAGGATATACATAGGTTAAGTGCAAATATTGTACTTCTTTATATAAGGTACTTGAGCATTCTTTTTTTTTTTTTTTTTAAAGAGAGAGTGAGAGAGGAGAGAGAGTGAGAGAGAGAGAATTTTTAATATTTATTTTTTAGTTCTCGGCGGACACAACATCTTTGTTGGTATGTGGTGCTGAGGATCCAACCCGGGCCGCACGCATGCCAGGCGAGCGCGCTACCGCTTGAGCCACATCCCCAGCCCTAGCATTCTTGATTTTAATATCTACATGTGTCCTGGAACCAGTTACCCACACACACTGAGAGAGGACTGTATTTTAAAATTGAATGTTAGGGAGAACTAACTTATGTATTAGAATATTCAGATACAGGCTATAAGTACAATGAGTGTCAGTTATTAAAAGATTCTGGCTGAATTTATTATGTGTCAAACTGGCTTGTCAATTTTCAAAAATTTTGAAGACCATAAACTAGTTCCCTTACCTCTAACATAATCCTGAATGGAAGGCCCTTCAGCTCCTCTGCAGAATTTCTAGGAAAATTAACTTACACTGTGTTTAAAGTTAATAGGTTAAGCAATTACAAGATAATTATTTTTATTATACAATCTAAAAGAAAGGTTAACTTTCATTCCCAGTTACATGTTGGCCATCTATTAGAGGCTGTATTCTGTTTTTCATATTGAGAATACAATACTTACAAAGATGTTGTGCTTGTCCTTAGTGAGTCTAGAGACCATCAAAGGGGAAAGAGTTGCTCTGATTTTGTGGTGTTGTCTTTTCTTTTCAGTGCTGGGGATTAAACCCAGGGCCTTTGTGCATCCTAGGCAAGGGCTCTAACATGGAGCTATATCCCCAGCCCTGCTTTATTGTCTTGCTTTCATGAGAGATTTTATTTTCTTTAGATTGAAAATCTCCCTTCCATCCTTTGCTTTTTCCTTCTACCCACAAAAATAGTACATGGAAAAATGAAGAAAAGGAAAAAAATGAATTTTCCCATCCTTTACAACCAATTTTGGATCCACTGTTATCAGTTCAAAGACCGAACAAACCAGTGAAAAATGATCTGCCTATAAATGAAGCTACAATTAAAAAAATAGCTGCCCTTGAAGATGAGCTTACTTTTCTTCGCTCTCAGATTGCAGCAATTGTGGAAATGCAGGAACTAAGAAATAGAAAAAAGTCTGGTGAGTAATATGTTGGACTTTTGTTTCAGCTAGATGATAATTATTGGTATTGAGTTAGTACAATTCTTAATAAGAACTGTGAACAGTATTAAATGTATGATAACAAAATTTGAGTATATAGATTTATTATATCTGATGTTTATTCAGAATAAATCACAAGATACAAAATGGAGGGAGTGACTTTGGTATAAAGATCTAGCTATTGCTACTGAAGATCGCATTTTTTTTTTTTTTATTAAAAAATTCTTCCCTTTTAAGAAGCTTTCCTAGCTTTCAGAACATTGGAAATTAAAAGAAAGAATCCATTGGTTTGAAAGAGGCAAACAGGCTTGTGGCCTCATTATAGTTTTTACTTAATGTTACTACACTTCCACCAAGTTCAGGTGAACAATATTTTTCAGATGATACTTTTCTAAATTTTTAGAGATATAACTTGCTTTAAACACAAAATTTAAAGCAACATAGGCACTAAGAACTTTCCACAACAGATTTGGTCATAAAGGGCTATATATAAATAAAGCTGCTAAAAAATTGTATAATGTATATGCATATATAGTATATAAGCATAATTTATACAGTATCAAGATATGTATAGCATGTGTTTATAATAATTTATACATAAATAAAGCACACAGTATATAATAGTTATATAAACTCATAAAATAAATAAATACACAACTTTTTTGTCAAGTAATTCGTGTTCACTCACAGTTCTTTAGAAGCAAATCTGTTGTGAAAAAGTTAAATAATCTGTACCTAAAAAATAATGTTTATTTCTCAAATGTCAGAATGAAGTTCAAATTGTGTATGAATTATGGAAAAACACTTTCTCTTGAAAATACATTCTTTAGGGCCTGCCTACATGGAGAATTTCTAGTTAAATTACAAGTGAATTCACTTGAATTGGCTTGACTTTATAGAAGCTACTAAAGAGACGGGATTAATTCTTCTGGGCTATCATATCACTGTTTTAGCATCATTACAGAATTGTTTTGTTTTGGTTCTCATTACTCTTATATGTTAGAATTTTGAATGTTTTTTCAACAGACTACTTTGCTTTTAGGCTCCTTTGACTTGAATGATGAGCCCCCTGGTGTGGGAAGAATGCCATCACGGGCAACCGCTGAACTGAGTGTAGAACCAGATCAGTTTCCAAGTGCAATGCTTTCTCCTCCTTCACCACCACCGCTTCCTCCTCATTTTTCTTCTCCTCAGCTTTCAAGTTTTCCTCCCATACAACCAGGATCTACTAATGTTTGTGACTCAGATAATCCAATAGCTGAAATGAAAAAGCAGCACCCCAGTGCTAAGACCAATTATAGTCATCATTCAAAAAGCCAGAGAAATAAAGAAGTTCCAAACATGTTGGATGTTCTAAAGGATATGAATAAGGTCAAGCTCCGTGCTATTGAACGGTATGTTGTCATAATTTGGGAAAAGAACTAGACTTTTGTCAATGATTTTTTTTGTTGTTTGTTTGTTTGTTTGTTTTTTAAAGAGAGAGTAAAGTGAGAGAGAGAGAGAGAATTTAAAAAAAAAATTTATTCTTTAGTTTTTGGTGGATACAACATCTTTGTTTGTATGTGGTGCTGAGGATCGAACCCAGGCCGCACGCATGCCAGGTGAGTGCGCTACCGCTTGAGCCACATCCCCAGCCCCTGTCAATGATGTTTTTAAAAAAATTGTTTATGAAAGTTGACAGATGTCTTTCTTCTTATTCCTCATCACCCTGAATGCTCCTCCCAGAGATACTCATTTTTAATTCTTTTTTAAAAAATATTTATTTAGTTATAGATAAACACACAGTATCTTTACTGATTTTTATGTGACGCTGAGGATTGAACCCAGTGCCTCACACATGCAAGGCAAGCACTTTACCACTGAGCTACAGCCTCAGCCCCTTTATTCTTTTTTGACTATTTCTTCTTTCTTTCTTTTTTTCCTTTCTCCTTCCCTTCCCCTGTTCTCCCCTCTCCTGACCTCTCCTCCCCTCCCTTTCCTTCCCTTCTCTTCCCACCCTTCCTATCCCTACCCGTCTCTTTCCTTCTCCACTTAGTCTTCCTCTTATCCGCTATTGTGTTTTCCAGTTAACCAAGTCATTTATTTATGGTTTCAGTTACCCATGGTAATTGTGGTCTGAAAATATTAAATGGAAAATTGCAGAAATAATAAAGTTTAAGTTGTGTGCTAATCTAAGTAGCATGAAGAAACAGTAGGCATTCAGGGAAGATCATATATGAATGATCAGACAGATGAACAGTTAGCCTAATGGTTTTCTTCTTATGAACTCTGGTCCTTTTAAAAGGTCTTAAATATTTATTTAAATTTTCCTACTTATCGGTAAATTAGAAAATTAAAAATAAAGGTTTTCAGCACAGTGATATTTCAGGAATCCCAGTTTACAGCAAGTTGTGGTAGAACCCTAGCCCTCATGGTTTCTTGTTTTTCTTGTTCACTATGCCCTCCAAGTTCCAAATATTAAAGTTTTAATTTACTCCATTTTTAAAAACAGGTCACCTGGTGGTAGACCCATTCATAAGAAGAAAAGACGAAGTTCACATTGGGATCCCGTGTCCTTAATATCACATGCACTTAAGCAGAAATTTGCATCCCAAGAAGATGACTCCTTTGACAAAGAAAATAGATCTTGGGATTCTTCTCCATTTAATAGATCTTGGGAGTCTTCTCCATTTTCTAGTCCAGAAGTTTCAAAGGTGAGCTATAACAGTATAAAATTTTAATGTCTAAGTTTTTCTCAAGTATGCTGTTCGTGATGTAGCTTCATATTTAAGTTCTCTTGAAGTAATTATGCAGGATGGACTATAAATTGTTGGCATTGCTTATTTATTCTTTAGCTTACAAAATAAAACACTTGGTTTGGAAAAGATATGTGCCTAAGTTTATAATTGATTATCCTACATAGGGCTAATTTAATGTTACAGTCTGCAGCATGAAGTGGAGGTCTGAAGCTGAGAGTATATTCAACCTTACCATATCAAATGGCACCACTCCAATGTTTTATGCAGTCATATATAAAGACTGGATTATTTAGTTGCATGGAATGTTATCTCTACTTTTAACAAAGCAAATGGGATTACAGTTATCTTTAATGACAACACTTACTGGATGCTGAAAAAGTCACATGCTTTTTGGGTGGTGTTTACATCACAGAATGTAGTTGAAGTAGTACATAGAAGAAGCCTTAGAAATGAGAGGAGCGTGGAAGAGGCACAGTGTTTGAAGTCAGGTATCACTGCTGAGTGACCTGCAGCAGCAGAGACTGGGAAACTGCAGTACACACGGGGCACTCATCATAACGGCCCTCCTCACAGTCCACGGTGTGCAGGCTTTCAGGTCCACTGTGTGTGTCCAGTTGTCATATGCTGAGCACATTGACTCAGAAAATGATGTTCTTTTTCAGTTCATGCTGCAGACTGTAAGACTATTTAAGAAGAAAAGTATATAGTTTACTAAAATGCAAATGTGTCATACTAAACATTTATATAGCAATTTATAATTTGCAAGATAAAGGCCATTTATAGGTTTTGCATTCATGGATTCAACCAGCCATGTAGAAAAATTTTGAAAACAATAACAAAAACCCTATATCAATAGAAGCCTATTGAAGTTTTTCTTGTCATTATTTCTTTAACAATATAGGACAACTACTATTTACAGAGTGTTTATACTGTATTGGCATTACAAGTAATCTAGGGATGATTTAATTTATATAGGTTATGTTTAGGTTATGTAAGATATGTCATTTTATATGAGGGACCTGTGCATCTGGATTTTGGTACTCCTGGGGGTCCTGGAACAAATCCTCTATGGATACTGAGGGAGAGCTATTTTTTTTTTTTTTAACTCTTGTTTGATCCTTATAGGAATACTCTAAAAGAAAAAAATAATGTAAATATTGCTTGTTTTACATATGAGGAAAATGAACTTTCACTCCCCATAATCTAAGGAGAACAGATTAGAGCTTAGTATATTAAAATTCTAGATGTTTGAAAAGTCTCAGTTATCTAAGAAATTAATTTAAATGGGACACACTGGCAGTGTGTTCCCAGTGGCAGTGTTCAGTAAAGTACTACTGGGTTGTCATATACTGTTTGCTGTTTGTTCAGTGTCCCTTAGTATTTTCTTTCCAACCAACTCTGAGCCTTTTAGTAGAAGAATCAAAAACATCCTTTTGTATATTTTATAACACCTAGTTTCAGGCTCGAGAAAGGGACTTAAATTTTAGTTGACTGGGATCTCATTCTGCTATGGTTTGAATATGTCAGTGTCCCCCAAAGGTTCATGTATTAAAGCATGGTCTATAGGGTGGTCCTCTTGGGAGGTGCTGTGAGCCTACTGGGAAGTCCTTGGGTCACTGGGGGCCTGCCTTTAAAGGGAATTGTGGGACTCTGGCCCCTTTATGTCTTTTTCTTCTTCCCAGCTCATGAGGTGAACAGTTTGGCTCCACTATACACTCCTGTATGATATGCTGCCCTTGCAGAGGCCCAAACCAATGGGGCTTTTTGATCTGGACTGGGACCTCCAGAACCATGAGCCAAGAGAAACCATTTATCTTTATAAGTTAATTGCCTTAGATATTTCATTATAGTATCACAAAGCTAACACATTCTTCATGGTTGAGAGTGTCTTTGCACACTTCTGTGTCTTAAGCACTGAGAATAGTGCCTGATGTGGCCTACCCTCAAATCGCTATTTACCATGGAGTGAATTAAACATTGGGGTCATCTGGTGTTTTTCTTGCCATTCTTTTTCTACATTTGAATAATTTTTGTGTTGAACATTTGTTTTATTTCAGTTTGAACAACACATTTCACAGACAGAAGGACAGTGATCTGAGGGAAGAGCTGATAATGCACAAAAGCTTTGGACAAAGTATTGGGCACAAAAAGTCTGTCTTTACTTGGAAGGAAAGATGCAGAAATATGGCGGCATGTCTTTCGCTGCCTTTCATAGGATCAGCTCCTCTGCCCAGTAATGTTGAATGAAGCCTGTATCCTGGGACATGTTAGGGCCCTGGTCTGAGGAAGAATACCTGTCTCCGGTTTTGGAAGATTGTGCAGTTAACTGACTACTGAAGAGAGTTAGGTGTATGGATTTTTTCCCATGTATGTCAACATTATTGAAAGCTGACTCTATGTTCCAACAGTTGTCCTCAGCAATTCTGACTTCCCAGTTTAAAAGCCTTTGAATCTTTTAAAAATTGGTAGTGATCTGGCTTACATGGCTTCCAGTAACTTGGAGATTTTCAAAGAAGATAAAATTATAATTTATTAAGAAACTCTTAGTTTTAATCATAGGGTTAAGCTTTTTGAAACTTCTTCCTGAGATAATAAATAATAAATTAGTCTTGCCTGCATGCACTTGTGATGTAAACATGTATGCCTGACATCTGTTTCTTTGTATTACATTTATACATTGTTCTTTTGCAAATAGATTGTACAATAAATGTGTCTTTTGAACATGATTGTGTTTTGTAGCAATTCAAATGAATGCTTTCTCACTACTCACAATGTGTCAGAGGGAGATCTGTAGGTAGTTTCTTGGGAAATAAAAAGGAAACACATTTGACATAAGATCTTGTCCCTCTTCACCCACATGCTGATAGGATATGGAAACTTATCAGCCTGTGCAATAGCCAGGGAGTTAGAAACCATCTCAGTGGACTCGCTACCCAGCCATTTTGCCAGGCTCTCTACTTTCTGAAAAGTTTAGGCTGCCGTTTTCTTGCTGTGGCAGAGGGTTGGTTGCCTGGTCCCATTTCCATTTCCAACTCCATTCTCCTGGTACCTGCCATTTGGTTGTGGTCATGCTGTTATCATCTTATGTCCGTGGGGAAGAGGCTTTGGGTCACTGAGGTGCAAACCCTAACATTCTGAGTTGTTTAACCACACTAGCAAGACTAACCAGACTTGTTAGAAAGATTATCTTAGAAAAACCTGGGTCTTCTGCTACTTGTGGCCAAAGCACTTGTAACGTAAACAGCAATATGGTAGGGTATGAGATCTGCTAGCTGTTCCTAATGATGTGGTTTTCTCATCTTATGCTGCTGTCAGTAGTTTGGTATTGTTTCTGCCCTGTTTCCTCACCCTGCCTTGTGTCATTGTCCTTATAACAGGGATCTTTCCCCTGAAATAACTGCTTTCTGTTCCACAAGGTAGGCTTGCATTTTGTTTTTTAGTTTCTTTGTTCAAAAGTATAATCATGTCCCCTCCCCCAACAATCAGCAGAAACCTTGAATGATGCTGTCCTTGGCCATGTGAAGTGTTTCCTGATAAACCTCAAGTTGTTTTGTTGATGATTTTGAGTTTTCTGTTCTACTTCAGAATGAATTTCCTGCCTTCCCCAAACACATTTTAATACCAATGATGTATTGGAATCAAGTTGACCTTGGATACCTCCCTGTTCAGAAGTTTTGACTAATGGTGCCAGGGACCCTAAAATCCTCCCCCTTCCCTGCACCCCCAGCAAGCCTCTCTAGTGGTCTGAGCTTGGGTACCTGGTAACTTGTGTTCAGTATAGAGGTCAGAGGGTTGGGAATTTAGTTCAGGCTTTCATCATGAATCTGTAAATAAGTTACCTAATATCCAAATTGTATTCATAAATTCATATGTGATTACTTTATGTGTTTTTCACTCAGGATTGAACCAGGGGCTACTGCATACTAGGCAAATGCTCTACCACTGAGCTACATTGCCAGTACTTACATTTAAAAAAAAAAATTGATGTGGTCTCCCTAAGTTGCTGAGGCTGGCCTCAAACTTGCCCTGGCCTCAGGCTACTATATATAACAATACAATACACATGGTAGCTAATTGGCAAAAATTTATTTCACAGTTCTAAAACCTGGGAAGTCTAAGATCAAAGTGCCAGAAGGCTCAATGTCTGCTGAGAGCCTGCTTTCTGGTTCATACACAGTGTCCTGCTGGGTACTCACATGGTAGAAGGTTACTTGGCTCTCAGGGATCTATAAGAGTGCTAACTAATCCTAACTGGGAAGGCTTCAGCCTCATAATCTAATTCACCCCAAAGGCCCTACCTCCTAATATCACCTGGGGTGTGTGGGGGTGAACACCATTCCAACATATGAAACTTCAGGGGACATAAGCATTCAGTCCGTTGCAAATTATGTTTGGTGAGGAACAGCCATATATGTGGAAGGTAATTTATATGGTAGAAATGGGGGAAGAGTTTTAAAAAGTCTTCTGGATATTAAGCATGTACTTTCTTCAGATCAGAGAAGTTAAATACATAGTTGGATTTATTTTAAATTTAAATTCTCTCCCTTCCCTCCACAAAATCCCAGAGAGGTCAAGAACAGTGAAATGCAAGATTTTTATATCAGAAAAGGGGTGTTGCAGCTTGCGTTTTCTGAGGAGCAGACTGAGATTACTATGCAGCGAGTTTCTGGGTGTGTTCTCTGGATAGCACCCGTGCAGGAGAAGGAGAAGGGTTGGGTGAAAGCAGTTGTCACTGCCACAAGGTCCTCAGCAGATCCCACAGGGGGCTCTCTTGTCCCTTGGTTGGAGTCATCTTCTATGGCTCTGAGCATTCTGGGTCTTTACACTTTGATCAGAGAGGGTTGATTGGCAGGTCTGAAGATGGATCATGGTGGTGTATCATAGTTACAGGGAACACAAGTTCCAAACATGTTACAGGGCCCACTGAATTAGACATGACATCATGCTGGAAATAGTACGGTTAGCTTGAGTAATATTAATTGCCTAGAATTACCAGCCTCATTGCCCTGCATCCTTCTACAAGGCTAGTTCTTAAACTCATCCTCTTGAAAATGGTGGCATTCTTAAAATTGGGGGTCAGAAAGCATTTCTGTCTCTAAAGA
Organism: Urocitellus parryii; assembly: GCF_045843805.1. NCBI lineage: Eukaryota > Metazoa > Chordata > Mammalia > Rodentia > Sciuridae > Urocitellus > Urocitellus parryii. Next base: position 28,335,658 of record NC_135538.1, read on the forward strand.
TATGTCCCTTTTGGATCCTCAGATTTCTGTGCCTGTGGATTGGCTTTGGTATCACAGCAATTTCTGTAGTGGCACGTGGAAATCAGGGGATGGGTAACCTATGGCTGGTCATAGCTTAGTCCTTTTCTCTTTATGGAAATAACTTGCATTTATGAGGATTCAGGGGATTAAGCAGTTATAACAGCGTGGAAATGTACCAGGAGAACCGAATCATCCATTCTCTGGGCCTCAAGCTGCTCAACTGTCCAATGAGACCAGATGGTTGCAGGGGCAGTTTTCGTACTCTGTACCAACAATTCTGACCAAAAACATGTGGTCTTGGGCTAGTTACCACAGGGAAGGATTCTGTGGGTCCCTAAGAGCTTCTGTTATAGGGACCCAAGAGTGATCTAAAGCTTATCTATAAGGCTACAGTGTTTTAGGCCAGAGCAACAGCTCTCATTTTGAATGACACTTAGGTACAAGATGCTGCTGTTAGTGATTTACATATGTTAGCTCATTCAATCTGCATATCAACACGAGGAGGTGTAGACTATTGGTAGCCTCACTTTACAGGTGAGGAACTAACTATGGAGAGAGAGCCTCCATCTCAGTAGCTCCTTCAGGTTCTCACAGTTGGTCAAATAGAAGACTTGAGATTTGAATACAGGCAGATGGGTTTTCTAAACTCTATTTAATTCCTTGGTAACACTGCCAATCTCATTTTTTTTTACCTATTTATTTAGACTTTGCATTTTTCCAGAAGGTATTTAAGGCAGTTAACAAAGATATATAAAGCAAGGAACGAACAATGAATTGAAAGGGATATAAAAAAGTAAGGCTACAGTTTTTTATATTCACCACAAGGGGGAAGTATAATACTAAGTGCACCCAGGCTGATGACAACCTGTTAACCACATTCGGATGACAAATTTTTAGAAATTATAGATAAAGCAAAGTTTGGTCAAATATTAATTGCAAAATAAGATTATTAAAAAGTTACTTAACGAATTATAAATAATCATACCCTTGATAGATCAGAGACTATGTCATCAAGCTAATTCAACTTTTTCCCCAACAAATAAATATTCTATAAAATTCAATGATGAAAGCAAGGGATGCTGTTGCTGATTGTTAAATGTCAAGACTGCACTGGGATTCTCCCAAGTTCTTCTGCTTGAGTACAATTATTTATTTCACAACTAGGAAAAAGCACAAAGCTTATTTTTAATAATGCCATTATAGTTCTTGCTTTTATCCCAATACAAACCGGTAAATTAAAGTGGTGGAATTTTTACTAGGTCACATGCAAATAAATGCTTCGAAAGATTCTTCAATTGTTTAAAAGATCCTGTCTTCATTTTTCCTCCCTTGCATCTTAGCCCAGCGTCTTCCACAGCTGAACTAAGCCTGGTGGAAAGTAAATCTTGATGAGGGTATTTGCAATGTCAAACACAGCCCCTGGGGCACAGGAACCAATGTGCCAGGGATTATCACCTCAGTGGGAGAATGCCCTGTCCCTTTTGGATTTAGCCTTTGGTATCTGCCTGTTTTCCCCCAGAACCCCTTCATTTCACCTCTCTGTTCAGGCTTGTGGCCTTGTCCTTGACAGCTGGTGGACAGGGGGCCAGTGCTCTGCCTGCTTATGCCAGCCCTCTTCTCATGAAACCAGCCCATGCTTTCTGCCTGTTGTAGTCAGGCTGTCTGTGGTCAAATGAAGATCATTAATCTTAACAGCTGAATTCGTTGAACACTTAATCTGCACTAGTCATGGCACTAGGCACTTCAATTTGTTAAATTCTCACAATAATCTTAATGAGATGGGTGCCACCATGCTCCATTTTTCCTGAGGACACCGAGGAACAGAGAGGTAAATACTTTACCCAAGATCATACCAAAATTAGTAAACTCCTAAACTGAACTCAAACTTGGGCAGTCTGGCCTCAGATCTTGAGCTCCCAGTGATAGTCCACTCCTTCCCAATTGCTGCTGCCATCTCATCTGACTGTAAAATTGCTTTCCCATGCTCTAGAGCAGCATGCAATTTCTGGTCCTCATGGCTGGCTTAACTCTGTGCCTTTGCTGTTTCCACCAGTGGAAATTCCTGCCCATTGCTCAAGACAATGTTTAAAGGCATTTTTCTCAGAAGACTTTTTTTTTTTTTTTTTTAACCTCCTGTCTACCCTGCAGCAGATAAAGGACCATTTCTACTTTGTTTCACATGGAACCAAGTATCCTCTCTGCTACTGGACCTATTGCAGTTATAATTGATTTCTGATCTGTTGTTCCCCAGCTCCCCTGGGATCTTTTGACCAACTTAGAGGTAGGGACTGGGTCTTACTCATCTCATTTCCTCATAAATCCAAACAACAATCATAGCTAACATTTAGTGAGTGCTTTAATTATCTTATTTAAGAGAGATAATTGAAGGAGGAGGTAGCATTACAGGAAGAAAATGGAGTTTTAGCTTACTAAGGTCAGTGGAAGAGTTGGGATTGGGCATAGGATCGTGTGACTTGAGAGTCCATGCCTGTGACTATTAGACCATGCATCCTCTGTTGTTATGTGGAATAGAAAATAGACATGATATAAACCTACTTAAAACTACATTTAGTGACTACATTTATTAACAGACTTTATCCACAGCCAGAAGGTTTTGGAGCTGGGATTTAAGCCAGAATAGCCTGAGGCTGGGGCCATTGCTCTCAGTATTTATGGCCCTGTTTGAAGTGAAAGAGCCCCAGAAGGTCCGGCCTCCCTAGCTAGATGGGTCAGCCTGGCACCACTGATATCTGGGCCATTCAATGGATGAGACAGTCCTTGGCCCATGACCAGGACCCCTGGGGGCCTGGTTAATGCTCCTGTCCACATTGAGAGCTCCCTGAACAGGTCCCTGTTGGGCCTAACTTTTTCCCCTTCTGTTAGTTCTGTGTCCCCGCAGGGATCGTGAAGAAAATCCCGTCCAAGGATCATGTCAGAGTCTTTGTAAAACAACTTTAGTATGAGCAATTATTTCTCTTTTGAGAATGAATTTGATTTTTGGAAATAGCCAAGTAAGTACAAATCTGATGAGTGAGTAGATGAACAAGCCGGATGAAATCATCATTGGTTACAAATGAGGTGTGACTTTCAAGTAATTCCAGTGATTGTCTTGCAAGGGTTGTAATCTGGCTGTGTAGGCATTTCCTAAAGACTGGCTCCACAAATATTTTGAGCAATGACTACATTGGACCTAAGTTACCCAGGGACATTCCTATTATTTTATTTTTTTGTGATGCTGGAGATGGAACCCAGGGCCTTGTGCAAGTACTCTACAACCTCCCTGGCCCACATATTCATTTTAGTTATAGAATTTCTGTTAAGAGTAAACTGGTCGTAGATTAAAATTATCAATGTATTTTATGATTTATATTGCCTAGATAGGTGTTTAGATATAAAATTTAAAGTTAATTTTGATAAGTGACAGGGTAAAATTTTGGGTGAAGATAAAAATATTCTTAACAGTTAAGTAAAAATCAGGCTAATTATGACCCCAGGCACTGAAGTATCGCATCAGGAATATGTCTATTTTCTTATATTCTTCAAGATGTCCACAGAACTTTTATTTCCATCCATTGTTTTCTATTCAAACTAAATATTATGACCAAATTTAGTTACTAAAAAAGCAGATGCAAGGTACAGTATCATAGAGATTAATTTCTGTTTCTTTGCTGGCATGTGCCAGTTGCTAGGAACCTGTGACCTCGTGAACCATGGACACTGGTGATGATTGGTGTGAAGTGGACGAAACGTTCTACCAAGTGTTTGAACTTCACCTTCCAGGCTGTGTCTAGCATAAGATCCATAGTTTTTAGCACAAGCTCTACTTTATACAAACTTTCATTTTTGCCTCTTTCAACATCATTTCAGATCTACAGTTTTAGGCAAGCATATTAAAATGTTCTCATGTTTTTGTTTTGTTTTGTTTTGTTTTGTTTTTACATTGTAGTTGTTTATCTCCTTTTCCCCTGTCCAGAAGTGACAGGGAGAGACTGGGGTGAGCAGCAGTGTGGATAGGGCTGGGGGACCTAGAAGGCTGGACCCTGTTCAACTGCAATGACCCTTATTCACTGTGCTGGCTCAGCCAAGCCTCTCACTGTCTCCAGCCTCAATTTCCTTCTCTGTAAAGTGATGACTTTGGATAAACCCTCTGACTAAATACTCTTAGAGAATATAAAACATGTATTCTTAAAAAGCTAGGTCACTTACTACCACTGCACAAATGACTCAGTACGTTGACCCTAGTTTGTTAAGCAGACAGATCCAAGATGACACTTATATTTTTCTACTTTGAGGCCTAAAATGTTTGATTTTATTCATAGAATATCAATGATATTTCAAGGACAAGAAACCCTGAGACATTTCTATTGCATAGTATGTCTGTAAGATCACAGTTACATTATTTGTTCCTTTTGAAAATGAGAGGGGAATGTGAGTTTCTGTAGTTTTACCTTTATGAATTGGTTGATGCACATCACTGCCAAACACATCATCACAAGTGTGCTTGCAGATGTCAGCTGTGTGTACTTGGAGAACTGTGTCAGCATTATTCACAGGTGTGTGTCTGGCTTCTAGAATAGAGCCTGATTCCAAATACCTGCCATGCTCCAGGTACCATGCTAGGTCCCAAAGTTATAATAAAATACCTTTAAAGCTCGCCTGACTGCAGTTCTCACCTAGTTGGCTTATGATTGTCAAATGTTTAGCTAAGACTTTTCTTACTAAAAATATTCTAAGTTGGGTTGGTACAGAATCTAATATGAGTTCCTTATGGTGTCCCTTCCTTCCAAGGTATCTACCTAGTGTTCTCTCTCTCTCTCTCTCTCTCTCTCTCTCTCTCTCTCTCTCTCTCTCTCTCTCTCTTTCTCTGTTTCCTTTTTCTCCCCCAGTACTGGAGATTAAACTGAGTGGTACTCTATCCATGAGTTACACCTCCTGGCCCTTTTCATTTTTTATTTTGAGACAGGGTCTTCCTAAGTTCCCCAGGCTGACCTTGAAATTTTGATCCTCCTGCCTCAGCCTCCTGAATAGCTGGAATTACAGGTAGGCATCACTGTGCCCAGCTAGCTAGTCTGTATTTTAAAGATTAAAAGTTATCTTTCCTTTGACTGCATAGTATTCTTCAAAAATGTCCTGCTTTTTGTAGAGATTTGTGACTTGTTTAAAAAAAATAGTAGTAAGATACATGTCGTTTTCTTCTTTTTAACCACGAGGAACACACGAATGCTGAATTTAAATGAAAATGTCAAGAAATTTTTTGAAAAATTTAAAGAAAAATTTCATGATAACTCCAACTGTAAGGGAAGAAACTTGATACATACTTGGAGCAAAATGAATATTCTTAAATAAACATCTATTCTCAAACACAGAAACAGTAAAATGTGTGCAAATTTGAGTTGCAGTAATAGAAGGAATACTTACTTACAAGAGGAGTTCCACTGTAACTTGAACAACTTAAAGGATGCTTGGACTAGCATACCTATTTGGGAGGACTCATGAAAGTGCATCCAGAGAAGTGTAACCAGGGTGGCAAGGGATTCCAGATGTTGTACTTTAAGAGGAACTAATTCAATTCAATATATTAGATTTGGAGGAAGAGATGGATGGAGAATATGGTAGTTCTCTTCATACCAAGAAGAACGGATCTTAGGCATTGCTCCAGATGGAAGCATTAGGATTATGGGTCAAAGTTAAGGAAGGCAGACAGAGGCTCAGAGTCAGGAAGGGCTCATCCTGGTTGGTGCCTCTCGAGGCTATGTGATCTTTCAGTGGTTCCCAGACTAAATATGTTCTGGGACAAAGAGATGGGGTTGTGATGGTGGTGCATGACTTGAAGGGGTCTTGGATGCAACCCCATGGCTCTGTGACCTGATTTTGACATTAAGTTGGGTCTCATTTTGAAACCCAACTTTGAGACCAATTATCCCATTGGATCTCAAAATGGGACCCAATTACCCCACTGGGTCTCAAAATGAGACCCAATCTAAAGATTGGTTCAAATTAATCAGTGCAAATTAATTAATGGTAATAACAGTAATGATAACACTCAGTAGTTTATTGCTTAACATAATTAATGTACTTATATTTAAGATATCAAAAAAGAAAGATAAACTTAGCATATTTTCACTTCGAAAAATCAAAGAACAAGAGGAAATACAGTAGTTCTCCTGTATCTGCAGGTTTACTATCTGTGGTTCCAGTTACACAAGACAGAACTTGGTCTGAAAATATTAAATGGAAAATTCCAGAAAAAAGCAATTTATAAGTTTTAAATAACTTTCATTATGATATATTGCTATAATTGTTCTATTTTATTATCAGTTATTATTGTTAATCTCTTACCATGCCTAATTTATAAACTAACTTTTAGTTTAGTACTTGGAAAAATAGTACATAGAGGGTTAGGTACTACCTGTGGTTTTAGGTATCCAATGGGGTCTTGGAACATATCCCTTGAGGATAAGAGGACACTGATGTATTGTTTATGCTGTATGGGATTTTTGGGGTGCTATCACTGAGTTTTGAATTTATGTACCTGCAGCATTGCTGCATTTTGAGAAGTGACTTCAAGAAAATGAGATTGCCCTCCTTTTCAGACAACTTCCCTTTCAAAGGTCCTTTTATTTTTATTTATTTATTTTTTTACTTTTGAAGGGGCCTACAAGTAAAAGAGGAGTCAGATTATCCCATTTTCCATTAAGTTAGATTCTCTATATAAGTACATAAAAATGTGAAGGCAATATATAGCTTGAAATTACTTAACGTTTGAATTGCTAATGCTATTAAATTATGTGATATCAAAAATTGTGCATTTTAGCCATCTATATCACTTGAGATTTTTATGTATTTTCTGAGACAGCACAAGCTTTCTTCACTTCAGATGAAATAATATCAATAGAATGTTTTAAAATTCCAGGGCCTTCACCCATCCACTGTCTCGTGGAATTCTCACAATAACCTCAAAGGGTATTGTTACCTTTCCCATTTTATTGATGGAGATCCTGAGACTCAGGGAGACCTTAAGACCTGGGGAAAGTCGTGTTCTGTTCAAGTGGCAGCCTAGGCTTAATTGTGGACAGTGAACCCCAGGTTTTAGGCTGAGCAAGTCTGCAGGAAGGGCAGGAAGTAGCTCAGTGGCCGAGCACTTGCCTAGCATGTGAGAAGCCCTGGGTTCAATCCTCAGCACCACAAGAGCTTTTAAAACAATGCCTTGTTCAGTGCTTAATAAAGCTATCTCCTGTCTTCCTCCTCTCCTTCATCCTCATCATTATCCTTTTACTGGATTTCAGGGTAGGCTCTCTGAGAACTTCACGAGGCCTGAAAACCTTTCAAATTGCATGCCTTTGCATTTAGGTAGTGGGTGAGGCTGGTGGGTTTCAGATGGTCTCACATTTGAATTTAGTCTGTACCTGCATCATTGTTGTGTTTTGAAAAGTGACTTCAAGAAAAAAAAAAAAAGTGAGTCCTTGCTCTGCTTCCCTGTTTGACTTGCTCCTGATTCACCGCCACAATTTGAAACCCTTGTGGATTCTGCCTTTTCCTTTCTTTGGGGCACAGTTCTTCATTGCCTTTTACCATGACCCCATCAGTGTGGGTAATTCCAGAGGCCAGCATATGTGTGTGTGTGTGTGTGTGTGTGTGTGTGTGTGTGATTGCAGTTGTCTGCCTGGTGTTCTGGAAAGCACACAGTCAAGAGCCAGTGTGCTGCCCCTGGCAAGCAAGTGGAGGGAAGGAGGAGCAGGTGTCCCCACTAACTGACTAATTGGCCTGGCTCTAGACCTCCTTTTCCATGTTCTGAAAGGGTTTTGGCAGCAGAAGTAGCTCCCAAAGTTATTGGAGTGTTGGACGTGTATAAAACTGTTAGCTGGTCCTTTGGCACTTGAAAAAAATTTCTTTTCCTAAAGGCGATGACAATTTTCAACGTTATAAAGGGAACAAAAGCATTATTTGCAAATTAACACATCAGTATTGAGTCATATAAATATAATTTAAATTCAGGAACAAGCCATGGGAGTCCGGTTCATGCTCTGTGCACAGGAAGACCGTGGGCATGTCCGCTGATCTCATGAAGGTGCAGCCGGCAACTCTCTTGCTCTCAGGGCTCTGGACTTCTGTTTGTATCTTTTATGTTATTTTTGCAAAATGAGTGTGGGTGTTTGAAGCAGATCTTCTAGAAGCTTATGGATAGCCTGTGAGTGTTCTGATAAGTCAGAGCAGGTTCACAGAGTTGCCTTTGGCCAAAGGGGACCATTTTAACTGCTCTAAGTCACTCTCCTGTCTGAGCTTATGTCAGGTACAGAAGATAGATTGTGTCCTTTCTTCAGGGCTTTCTCTTCTTCTTCTTCTTTCCCTTCCCTTTTTCTTTTAAGATGGGAGGGTAGGAGCCCTGTCTTCTTTGTTCTGTATATGTCTGGAAATGTTGGAGACTGGCGCCATATCATTACATTTTCTACCCAATTGATTACACAAATAGTTTTGGGTGACACAATGTTAATATGGTTTCTAGCAATCAGAGGTCTCATTTCTTTATACTTTCCAACATTTCCCAATGTCCCAAGTAGGGCCATTTCTGTGGTTTGCTTCTGGTTTGACTAGTCTTTGAATGAATGTATTTATTTATTTTCATCATGATACATATCTAAGTGCAACTTTAGAAACATATTCTTGTTTTAAGAGCAAACCAGATGTCAGAAGCTTCAATTCTGTTAGTTTGTTCTCTGATTATCTGATAGACATTGGAATGACTGTTAATCTTGGGCAAGAAAAAATTTTACATGAGAAAATTTAAAAGAATAACCATTTTCCTGGAAGTCCTAAAAACATTATAGAACAAGGATTCCCCACTGAGTGAGGCTGTTGGTCAAGCAGCCCTGTGTGTACTTTGCTATCAACAATAAAGGATCATTTCATAATAATAAAAATAATTGTGATATGATAATTTATGTTCATTATCTCCCTACTGCTTGTAAGTATTGTGCTATGAAGAAGTATTAAATAGAAGCATAATAATAATATTATTGACCAAAAAAAGAAAAAAAAAGGCAATTCTAAAAGAGTCAACTGAACAACAAACATGGGTACTAGTGACCTACTCTATTTCCATACCACAACCTGGTGGCTGGGGACACACCATGCAGGCTGGCAGGTGGCCAAGTTCCCTCTGAAATCTGAAACTTCCTTCTGCTGCCCAAGCTTCTGCTGTCTCTAGGGATACTGGGATGGAGGGGCTTCCCAGAATGCAGGATTTTTCATTTTAAAATGGAACAGACCGTGGCAAACTGAGATGAGTAGTCACCCCAAGGGACACCTAGTGACTGAGGTTGGTGTCATCTTCCAGGCTCCAGTGGATCAGGATGCTGCTACTGACATGTCACACAGGGTCCCTGAACTCTGGTCCTGAAAGCCCGGCCCTGCCCCCAGCCCCTCATCAGCTCCTGTTTTCTAAGGCAAAAGCTTCAAGCAGAGAAGCCTTCTGTTATAGGAGAAAGAGAAGTTGATGAGAAATCTTAGCCCTGCTCCATGTTTTACTCTCTGTAGGGCCTGGGGCAAGGAATTTACCATTATCTCAGTTTTCCAGTTTCCTTGGTCGTAAAATGGGGAGAATTACTTGATATGACCATTTTTAGAGGCCAGTGAAATGATGCACTATAGTTTGGATATGGTTTGCCTCCAGAATGTTTCATTGGCTGGTCCCTTGTACCACTGTGCTGAGGTGGAACCTTGAGAGGTGGGGCCCACTTTGGCGCTGCCCTCAAAATGGAATCACTTAGTTCTTGTGGGACTTGGTTGTTGCTGAGTGAGTGGGTTGTTCCAAAGGGGGTGAGCCTGCCCCATGAATTGCTCTAGCTTCCTGTCTCACCATGTGATCTCTACTGCAGACTGCTGTTCTCTTTCTACTTCTCTGTCATGTGGTGCTATAGCCAGGGTGGCTCTCATCAGAGGCCAATCAGATGGACTTAGCTAATCTTGGATTTTCAGTCTTTAAAATGGTGAGCTACATAAACCTCTTTTCTTCATAAAGAAACGAGTTTCACATATTTGCTGTAGCAACAGAAAACAGACTAATACACAAAGTATATGAAAAATGATGAGAGAAATAGGAATGTACTCATTTATTAGTTTGGAATAAATGTTCTGCTTAATTAGACTTAGAGCACCCATCTAAGCTTTCTAATCTTGTTTCTGTTACTGAGGATTTGCCGTTTGCCTCTCGGTCCTTTCATATTTGCCAGGTGCCCTATCCTGCCCCAGTGACTAACTGCTACTCTCTGGCATGCAATGAAGCAGTCATTGTTTTATTTGAAAAGCTCAGCTCTACATTTGTCCTGGCATAAGTATCAAAGTCCCTCTTTTTTATTACCTGGCAACTTTAGAAACTTTTCATTTCTGAAATCTCATTATCACTACCTTGAACTAATTTTCTTTTCTTTGTTTCTTTCTTTACTTTTTTTTTTTTGCAAAGGTGGGGATGGATCCTATGGCCTTATGCCTGTTAGGCAAGCAATCTATCATTAAGTTACCTCCTCCCCCAGCCCTACTTTTTTTTTGATTATGCAATAATGCATTCTTTCTTTTATGTAAATATTTCCCATATATACGTCCTACCTTACAGAGAATTAGGGTTTCTTCTGCTTGGTTTGTTTCCTCTGTGCTATTCAATCCTCTGCCCCACTGGCTCTGTTCTGTATTCTCAGATTCCTACATCTATGGTCACCCTCTTTCTTTTTTAAATTTTTTAATTTTTTTTGCTCTCTGAATTCATCCTTTTATTGTGGAAGGGTATGCAGAGAAAATTTTTTGTTTATTTATTTATTTATTGCTCAAGACAAAAATACAATGATCTTGACATATCATATATTTGATTCAAATGGGGTATGAATTCTTATTTTTCCACGTGTACAGATTGCAGGATCACATTGGTTATACAGCCACGTTTATACATATAGCCATATTAGTGTCTGTTGTATTCTGCTGCCCTTACTATCCCCCACTCCCCTCCCCCCTCCCATCACCTCTCTCTACCCAATCTACGGTGGCATATTTCTCTCTCTCTTTTTTTTCTTCACCCTCACACCATCTTATATGTAATTTTGTATAATAATGAGGGTCTCCTTCCATCTTCCGTGCAATTCCCCTTCTCCCTCCCATTCCCTCTCACCTCTCGTCCCTGTTTAGTGGTAATCTTCTTCTCATGCTCTTCCTCCCTACTCTGTTTTGAGTCGCCCTCCTTATATCAAAGAAGACATTCGGCATTTGTTTTTTAGGGATTGGCTAGCTTCACTTAGCATAATCTGCTCTGATGCCATCCATTTCCCTGCAAATGCCATGATTTTGTGATTTTTTAGTGCTGAGTAATATTCCATTGTGTATAAATGCCACATTTTTTTATCCATTCATCTATTGAAGGGCATCTAGGTTGGTTCCATAGTCTAGCTATTGTGAATTGTGCTGCTATGAACATTGATGTAGCTGTGGTCACCCTCTTTCCATCAGTTGCTAAGACTTCCCCTTCAATGACAGGGCTCCAATTTCCCCTTTCAGTTCTTGCATTACTATGGTAAAAATATTTTTTTGATTACTCTGCTTTTCTTTAACTTTCAGTAGTTTGGGGGGCCGTAACATACTCAACATGGTTTTTTGTGTCCCGACCACTCCACTGGTCTCCTTTACCCTTAGTTAGGCATCACTTTAGACTATTGTAACTCTTTTGGCTGGACTTACAGTTCTCTTCATTCTTACACTTAGCTTCATGTGGGGGATGGCCTCACCACCAGGTGAGCATGATGGGAATTTGGGTCTTGCCCGTGAAGAGGCTGTTTCTCATGCCTTCATGCCTATTTCTTCCTGCCAGTCTCGTTTATATCATTTCTCAAAATCAATTCCAAGGCCCTCATCCTCTGTGGGGTCTTTTCTCACCCCAGACAAAGGCAAAAAGTCTCTCTTAGTGATGTCCTCATTGAGTGTCATCTTGCATGTCTTGTCTCCAGAACAGAGAGTGAGCTCCCAGAAAGCAGTGCTTACGTCTTATTCCCCTTAGTCTGTGGAACACTTACTGGGGTGCACTCACTTCCTCTTCTGACATAGGGTCAGTGACAGTCAATTCATGCACTTTATTCCTTCAACAAACAGTTGAACAGAATTTTTGTAAAAAAGTCCTTCTAACATATTTATGATGTCACGTATATATTTTGGTACCAGCAATTAAATCCAGGGGTGCTTCACCGTTGATAAGTCCTTTATTTATTTAAAAATTAAAAAAAAAAAAAAAAACTGAGACCGATTCTTGTTAAGTTGCCGAGGGTCTCTCTCACAAAGTTGCCGAAGCTAGCCTCAAAATTGAGATCCTCCTGCTTAAGCTTTCTAAGTCACTGGGATTACAGGAGAGCACCACTCTGCTGGGCCCTGATGTCATAGATATTTTAAAACTATGTTTCCTCATATTCATCTTTTATTGCTTGCCTTCATAGCTCTGGAAACTTCTCTAGTTTCTAAAATGTGTGAAAAAATCAATTTTAAGGGATAAAGCTCATAAAACAATTTATAGCCAGACCGTTTGATTTCCAGGTATTAAATCACTCACCCATGGGTTATTCTTTCATTCTTTCACTCAGCAATACAACAGGAAATAACACTATTAACAAGTTGCTCAAAGTCTAGCACATAACCAATGATGAGGATACTGGGTAAAGAGTGAGTTCCATGAGACGGAGTCCTTGGGTTGTCCAAGAAGTGCCGCCAAATAAAACTGAGGTATTGCCTGAATTAGAAAGGTCCAGAAAGGGTGAGTTCCCAGCAGAGATAACTTCAGGTGGGAAGGCTCATAGATGGGAAATAGCACTGGGGCTTTGGAGACCTTCAGGTGTTTGAAATGGTTAGACCCAAGACTGGAGGGTGGGATAAACATCAAGAGAGAGGATGAGAAAATGGGTGGAGAAAGGGCTACAGAGATTGGCAGGGTTCGGATTATGAGGAACCTTAGTGTTATTATAAGGAGTAAAATTTTACTTTGAAAAGCCACAATTGGAAAGCTATTAAATTGCAAAAAGGTGCATTAGGCAAGCATTTCAGAGACTGGATGGGCAGAGTGGATTGTAACATTTCAGGTCGGGAATAATGGAACCTGAACAAAAGCTGTGTATGAGAAGTGGAGCCAAGGAGGATGATTGTCTTGGAAGGTAGGATAACAGGGCTGAAGGAGGAGAGAAGTTAAGGATGACTTCCAGGTTTGTTTGTTTTGGGTAACTAGAGGGATGGATCTTTGGTCATTTAACAAGATAGGAAATAAAAAGTAAACGTTGTGGGAGAAGATATTTCTCTTTTGTTGCATTAAACTATATTGGCAGTTTGGGTTTGGAGAAGATACAATTTGATAGATTATCAGACAGACATGTCAAAGGTTTTTGAAGTCTTCAAGTTGGATGAAATCAAAGGAACTGTTTAAGGTAAAAATAAAAGGGTTAAGTATGGAGCCTTAGGGACACTGACAGGTTGGGAGCCCAGGGGAAGATACACGGCCTTTAAAGGAGACTTAAGAGTAGGTGACTAGCCATCCTGGTGCACTCTGGAGTGAGGCGTCCCTCAGGACATGACGCTTCCGTGCAATAGCTGGGACACTTCCTGACAAACCAAGATGATCCGTCACTCTGTAAAAGAACAGCTAGAGGAGGTAGGAAGAAAAACTAGGAGAACATGATGTGAATCAGAGTATTCAAAGGAAGACATAGTGGTCAAGGAGGACAAATGGCAGAGACCATGTCAGAGAAGCATAAGAAATGTCATCTGAATTTGGAAGATGAGAAGTTTCAGGACATTTGAAAATGGGGATTAGATTACAGTGAGCTCGAGGGTTCATGAGAAGTGCAGTGAGAGACGTGGGCTCTTTGGGGGAGGTCTTTATATAAAATAAGATTTTGGTAATTTTGTAGTCTTTATTAAGTCTGTGACCTATCTATCATAAAATGTACACAAGAAGAGAACATAATCTGCTCCCTGGGTGGGAGAAAGGTAATTTTTCTGCTGTTGCTATGGCCAAATTATTTCTGGTTCTGTTTTGATGAGATATTTTAATTCCCCAAGTGAACATATTTTAGTTATTTGACCCGGGACTGTAGAATTCCTGGCCCTCGGATCTCATTGAATCTGGTTCAGAGAGTGGCTTATTATGAAGCCTTTCTCATTATCATTTTTATAATGTTATGGTTTGGTTCTAAAAATATCCCTATAAGTGTTCTTGTGTTAGACAATGTAGCAATATTCAGAGGTGAGAAGATGTCATAAGAGCTGTATTCTCATCAGTGGATTAATATAATTGATTAATAATTTGAATGGAAGGGTGGTAACTGTAGGCAATGGATTGTGGCTGGAGGAAGTACGTTCCTGGCGGTACGGCTTTGGACAATATCTTGTCCTTTGCTCTTGCTCTCTCTCTGCTACCTGGCTACCATGAGTTGAGCAGCTTTCTTCTGCCATGATATTTTGTCTCACCTCTGGCCTAGAACAATGGAATCCACTGATCATAGACTGAACGTCTGAAACCATAAGACTGAAACAAACGTTTACTCCTCCCAGCCGTTTTTGTCAGGTATTTTGGTCATAGAAATGAAACACTGACTAACATATAAATCTTGCCAACCACTGATAGTTATTCTTCCTCGACATACTATTTACATGATCGGAAGATGAGTAATTGGAGTATTAAGATGTCAGAATTCTTGAGATTAAGAAAAGGCATTTTGGGCTGGGGATGTGGCTCAAGCGGTAGCGCTCTCGCCTGGCATGCGTGCGGCCCAGGTTCGATCCTCAGCACCACATACCAACAAAGATGTTGTGTCCACCGAGAACTAAAAAATAAATATTAAAAAAATTCTCTCTCTCTCTCTCTCTCTCTCTCTCTCCCTCCTCTCTCACTCTCTCTTAAAAAAAAAGAAAAGGCATTTATATCTATAATAAAAAATAATGTACACTTAAAAATTCAAGAGGGTAGATTTCATGCTAAGTGTTTTTGGCATGTGTATGCAGACACAGAGAGGCATTTAAACATCTTAGGAAATAGAGGAAAAATTAGGGATGGTCTGAGGTGAGATCTAGAAAAGAGATAATTTAACTTGGAGCTTTTCAATGAGTGAGTCACTGAAAGGAGAAAAAGAGTCTTCATTAAGAGGCAGAGGGCTCTCCGTTCTTTTTTTTTTTTTTTTTTTTTTTGCTGTGGCTCTCTATGAATTGTTTGAGACACTTCCAAGAATCTATTGTGCTTTTGCTCTTACCTTGCCAAGACTTTGGAAGTCTGCCTTGTTTACTGCTATCTTTAAGGCTGCTGAGTTAGTTGCATGCTTTAGCCGTGGGGACCTATTATGATGGAGGAAAATTTATCAGGATCTATTGTCTGGTAGACATTATGCTATATCCTGGGCTTGGAGAAATGAATAAGGTCGAGTCAGAAAAGTCTGGGACAGGAAACATCAAATCCAAAGTCATGACAGCAATTTTGGAGAATCTACCATTAAGAACAAAAATATTTCAAAGCACATACAGTCACATACCACACAACTTGCTCAGAGCTTAAGAAAGGAGGGACACACGCTGTGTCAAGAGGGCTCTCTTTTCATGTTTTCTGTTCACTTGACCATTTAAAAATTAAAAAATATATGAACTGTGTTTTAGTTGGCCTTTTTTTTTTTTTTTTCTGCTGTGATTAAAAGACCCGACCAGAATAATTGTAGAGGAGGAAAAATTTATTTGGGGACTCACAGTTTCAGAGGTGTCAGTCCATAGATAGCTGCCTCCATTCTTTGGGGCTTGAGGTGAGGCTGAACATCACGGTGGAAGAGTGTGGCCGAGGGAAGCAAAGAAACTCCACTTGCCAGATACAAAATATATACCCCAAAGCCATGCCCCCAATGCCCACTTCCTCCAGCTGTACCCTTCAGTATTAACCACTCAGTTAATCCCCATCAGGGGATTAATTCAATGATTGGATTAAGACTCTCATAACTCGATCATTTCTCCTCTAAACCTTCTTGCATTATCTCACACACGAGTTTTTTAGGGACACTTCACATCCAAATCGTAACAAGCTGTTAGTATGTGACCTGTATTATTCTAATTCACATGATCTTCACAACAGTCCTGTGGGAGATACTCGGATTACCCTGCTGATGCAACAGAGGCACAAAGACATTAAGAAACCAGCCCAGGGACAAACAGCCAGTAAGTGGCTGAGCTAAAAGTCAAGTTTAGGCAATTTACCTGTAACCATTCCTCTGTGCTGCCACTCCATCAATTACAGAGACAGATCAATGGTTAATCGTAATTGTTAATCTGTATCAGAATTGGGAGAACAAGCAACCTTTGAGAATGTTTAATTCTTCTGATGAAAAGTTTTTGAGAAGTTTCAATAGTCATTAAAACCAAGCCAGCCTCTATTTTCCTTCCAAACCTGTGTTGGACTAACCCAATGTGCTAGTATCACCTCAATACATTGATGTGTTTCAGCACCATGAAATGATTGGGTCTCAATTTGGAAATTAAACTCTTGCTGAAATTGGTGTATGATATTGGCCATAGAATCACTGCATTGCTCTTTTATTTCTAGAGAAGGATTACATACCTTGTGATTTTGGGGAAGAAGAAGGTTTTTGCATATAATGTTAGCAGATGATATGGTTGCCTTTGAAAATCTGTACTAAACTGTCTGGAGTTCTAAACAAAAATTCCAGGGAAGCCTGGTAGCCTTCTGGATATCAAGGTTAATTTCAGGGGAATAGAAATATTTTATTTCTAGTGAAGTTCTCAAATTTAAATAATGGTCTCTTCCCTAAATTGTTAATCAGAAATTATGGCACCATGAGGATGCGCTCAAAGTGATATTTTTTTTTTTTTCATATTCTTCTTTGCTTTTGGGGAGCTAACTCTGGTCAAATGTAAGAAAGCTTCAGTAAAGTTGCTCTCTTTTTAAGCAATTTTCTTGGTTGGTTCTTCTTCCTGAACTGAATGTGGCTGGGAACTGGACACTGGACCCAGAACTTGAATTAAAAATTGGATGTTGCTTGATCTGTATCTTACAAAGGATTGCCTACATTTCCAATGTGTGATTGGAAGTATTCTTCAAAAAGGTCTTGCCCTTAGTAACCACTTTTGGTATTTGCTGCTATGTGATTTTCCTCCATTATTGAAGAATGGTCCATTTGATGGATTGGGGTAGATTTCTTTCCATTTTTCAAACTTATCATGCCTCTCCATTTCATTTAGAAAATGAACAGATTTAATGACCCACCCATAATAGCAAGCTGTCTCTGGCCTGTCAATTGACCTCTGGTAGGAAGAGGACTTCAACAGTGTTAGTCTCAGATCCTTATTAATGTTTGCAGACAGCACACAGAATCTCTAAGAGTAATCCTGCTGAGCTTGGAGTCCCTCAGGGAGTAGAAGGGTGGGTTGTAGCCAGTACTATTCCTTGAAAAGCCTACTCTCACCACCACCTCCAGCCCAACCTCTCTAACCATTCTCCTGCCTCAGCCTTCTGAGTAGGTGGTAAAAATACTCTTACATCCATTATCTCTGCACCAGATATTACTTTGTCCTCCATGATTTACTTGAAAAATGTCCCCTGAAGATATTACTTGGGCTGGGGATGTGGCTGAAGCCTGGCATGTATGCGGCCTGGGTTCGATCCTCAGCACCACATAGAAAACAAAGATGTTGTGTCCGCCGAAAACTAAAAAATAATCATTAAAAAAAATTCTCTCTCTCTCTCTCTTTCTCTCTCTCTCTCTCTCTCTTAAAAAAAACAAGATATTACTTTGTGGAAACCTCCCAAGTGTCTTTCATGTGAGTGTTGGACAATGGGAACTGTGTCTCCCTTACTTCTTACTGCTACAAGTTCTCTACTAGACCATTATCTTCTAACCTTTTTTGAGTGATTGAACCCCTTTTTCTTGGGGTTCTTGGCATGAAATATTATCGTCTTCTTGTCTCTGATATTATTTAACATTCTATTCCCTCTACTTCAGTTACTGAAGGTTCTCTGGTCTTCTTTGCACCCCAAATCCTGTCAACATCTTGCATGAATGACATCAGCAACAAGTGGATAACTCATCTGCCAACATGTTCTTCTCTTTCATCCTCCTGAGCTACCCAAATCTGGTCCCATGGATGATGTCTTTGTAAGAAGAGAAAAGAGAGAAGAAGACCATGTGAAGATGCAGGTCAATATTGAAGTTAGGTTGCCATCACCCAAGGACCACCAAGAATTGCTGGCATCCACAAGCAGCTAGAAGAGGGAAGGAAGGACTTTTCTCTGGTGGCTTTAGAGGGAGTAGAGACCTGCTGACACCTTGACTTTGGACTTGTAGTGCACCACAACTATGAGACTAATCCTTGTGTCTTAGGCCACTCAGTTTGTGGCAAACCTAGGAAACTAATCCTCAAGGAGAGTAGTACTTTTTTTCTTGGTTATTCTTCCTTAAATGCAGTAGGCATTTCAGATACTCAAGTCATGTTTTTTTTTTTTTCCCCTGCTTCCACAATCCTAAGGCTCTTTTCCATGGTTCTTGTGCATACCCAAATGTTTTCTCCACAGGGAAGGCCCTAGCACACAGCCCTTGCTCTGTGGCCTGTCTTGAAGCTTCTCCTCATCTCATCCTATGCACAGGCTGGCACTGGTGGCCCAGGACTTCACAGTCTGTGTGGTGACTCACTGGACAATTGCTGTGGGGATATGGCCTGTGCCTGGCTGCTTGCCACTAAAGTAGGCTGGTGGTGGGATTGGCCATTCTCTAAATTATGCTTAAGGACTCAAAATCTGTGGGAAGCCTCCATACAGGTTTCCATAATGACTGCACTAATTTAGATTCCTACCAATGGTGTGCAAGCATTCCATTTTCTCCACATTTTGCCAACACTTATTATCTTTTATCTTTTTGATGTTATCCATACTAACTAGAGTCAGGTAATATTTATTGGGACACTATTCACACTTGCTAAGATATGGAATCAATGCAAGTGTACACCAACTGATGAGTGGATAAAGAAAATGTACTACTTATTCACAGTAAGCTACGATTCAGGCCTAAAAAGAATGATATTCTGTCATTTGCAACAACACGGGTAGAAATGGAGGATGTTAGGTTAAGAGAAACAAGACAGGCACAGAAATAACAAGTACCACATAATTTCACTCATGTGTGGAATCTGAAAATATTTACCTCATATAAACAGAATAGAATAGTGGTTACCACAGGCCAGAGATCATAGGGAGAGGAAGGGATGGGGAAAGTTGATGGATGGGTACTAAGTCATAGATGAGAGCAAGATGTTTTGGTGTGCTGTTGCACAGTAGGGTGATGATGGAAAATAATTACATACAATGTATCTCGAAAGCCTGGAAGAAAGGATTTTTAATGATTTCACTATAAGTAAATGATAAATGTTTGAGAAGACAGATATATTTAGCCTGACTTAAATGTTCTACAATATACACACACATCAAAACATTGCACAGTTCTTACGTTTTTGTGTATCAGTTAAAAATAAGTTAATAAAAATTTTAAAAATTATGCAAATTTGGAAGGAAATATATAACTGAATTTATCATAATAAAAGTATTTTTCTCCTAAAAGAAGGAACTTGAACTTTGCTATTAAAAAAAGGTTGATCAATGACTTTCTTCTCAGCAGCACACGGATCCTTCTCTAATATAGACCATGTTCTGTAAGTTATCACATATGTTGGCATGCAATGGTAATATTTCCTTAATATATTTTTAGCATCTGTAGGGTTATTTTGACAGCTCCCTTTCCATTGATAATAAGTTTTGTGTTCTTGCTTTTTTCTTGATTAGACTTGTTTGATTTTTATCAACTTTTAGTTGTATTATTTCTTCTCTATTTCATATATTTCTGCTCCTACTCTTATTTTCTCCTTCCTACTACCTAATTTGAAAATAATTTGTTAATCTAGCTTCTTTCTGATACAAGTGCTTTGTTATATTTATCTGAGTATTGTTTCTCCCAGAGATCCTGATAGTATGAGCTTTTATTATCATTTAATTCAAAGCACTTTTTATTACTTTTCTTTTGCTTTCTTCTCTGACCTGTGAGATATTTATGAGTGTGCCATTTAACTTAGAAGTAGTTGGCATGTGGGGGTGGGGTTCTATATATCTCAAGGTGATTGATTTTCTAATGTAATAAATCATGCAGGAAACACAGCATGATTTCAAATTTTAAAAAACGTAATGGAAATGCTTTTTATATTGATTATATTGGTTACATATGTGTCAAAACATCAAAACTTATCAAATTGCATATTTCAAACATGTGCATTTTATTGTACTTCAATTTTACCTCAAAGCTAAGGAATAAAGTTGATTAGAGTAAAAAATACTCAACCTTCTCATTCAAGTTTAAGATAAAGTTTCAGATGCAAAAAGCTATTTATAGAACAATTAATGCATTTTAAGTAACTAAAGTCAATTGAGATATCTAAAGAATATTTCAAAGCATTATATAACCCAGAATTGAAAGATCTATTAAAACTCTTGGTTATACCCATCTCAGCAAGGTTAATACTTAAAAAATTTGTAATGATAGAATATAATTCTTACCTATAGTATGATATAATATCATAGGTGTTATGTTTTCATTTATAAATTATTTTTCATCAAATGGAACCAGTTCTCATTCTGAGAAAATGAAAGTCCACAGAAAGGTAAGGTCTGACTTTCCTGTTAAGAAAAGTTTGATGGGACTGGAGCTGTGGCTCAGCGGTAGAGTTCTCATCTAGCATGTGCGAGACCCTGGGTTCAATCTTCAGCACCACATTTAAAAAAATAAATAAATAAAGATGAAAAAAAAAAAGAAAAGAAAACTTTGAGGGGCTATCTCAGTGGTAGAGCTCAAGACTTGTGTGGGTGAGGCACTAGTTTTGATAAAATAAATAAAGGTATTAAGTCCATCTACAACAGAAGAAGAAGAAGAAGAAGAAGAGGAGGAGGAGGAGGAGGAGGAGGAGGAGGAGGAGGAGGAGGAGGAGGAGGAGGAGGAGGAGGAAGTTTGAACTGAAATACAGTCGTAGAAAGTAGGAAGAAATAAGCAACTCCCCAAACAAATATTATATTTTGGTCCATTAAGCTTACTTTGCTGATAACCTTCACCTTTTACACATCATTGCTTATTGGGAAGAGTGGGAGTAGGTTATGTGTAATTGAAAGTGCTTTTACAAGGATATAATAAAAGACTCATCTGCTATTCCCATGGTCTTTTTTAAACACAACTGTTGGGATTTGTCATTTCTTGGGTTGTGCATCACAATGAGCATCTTGTACAAGTCTCCCAAAGGAGGTGATTCAGTGGTGCTTCTGTAGGTTTCTTTTCCAGATGAATGGGAGAACCTAGAGATCTTTTAATGTTGTGGTTGGTTGTCAGGGGAGTTGTTCTTGCCCTTACCACTTAGAAGAGTATACTCATAAACAGGAAGGAGAAAACTATTGTCTTCCTAAACCATATTCCTGGAAACACTCAGAGTCTACCAGATGGCAATTACAGAACTAAATTCCATTTCTGGAGCATTTATTGTTACAATTTGTTTGGATTTGAGTGTTAACATACTATTCTCATATTCTTTTCAATTTATCAAATATTAGTTCCTTAATTTAAGAAAAAAATTTTTGGTGTCTTCTCTGCTACACATGTAATGTGTAGTGTTAGGGAAAAAAAAGATAATTATTCTTGCATTAAGGATCTTGCAAATCATGTTTGTGTGGGAGAAGATGTTGGCCTTTCCCCAACATTTACTAAAATGAGTGTTTTCTATGTGCCAGTCACGGTTTAGAGTGCTACATGTGTAGGAACTCTTTTAATCATTAAAAGTCCTACGAAATAGACCTTAAACACACACACACACACGTGTGTGTGTGTGTGTGT
This sequence comes from Urocitellus parryii, assembly GCF_045843805.1. Classification (NCBI taxonomy): domain Eukaryota; kingdom Metazoa; phylum Chordata; class Mammalia; order Rodentia; family Sciuridae; genus Urocitellus; species Urocitellus parryii. The sequence goes on from NC_135538.1 coordinate 28,357,596, forward strand.
GTGTGTGTATATTTTAATAATCATTTTACAGATGAAGCAGCTGAGGTACAGGAAGTTTGGAAATCTTAGTAATGGGTAAAGTTAAGCCACAAACTCAGACAAATAACCATTATAACCAAAATAACTCATCATCACTAAGAATTAAGGCAGCAAGATGATAAATGGGACAATCAACTTGGGTTGGGACAGTTAAGGAAGTCTTCATGATATAAAACCAAAACCAGATCCAAGCAAATGAAGCAAATGATGTCATCAGTACTATCTTATCAAGGAGAGCACAGAACAGCTCAGAGAAGCATGCAGGAGAGACACCTATGTGTTTTATCCATTGTGTCCTAAGTTTATGGCTATGAAGTCATTCTGACTGCTCCCACTGGGAACAGCTAACACACATCTTTTTTCATATACATTTTTTTTTTTTTTACAATTTGGGAAATGTTAGTTCAGGTGAACTGAGCCTAATTTTGAGCCATCAAAATTTGCAGAGACTACCCTGGAGCCCTTGTTTCTGTCTATGGCCACTGAGGCTCTGGTGTAGAAGTTACAAGGGGAAGAGTTACTGAAAACTTTGATGTATAGGATTTGTAGGATTTGAGTGGAATTCATGAAAGCTTGGTAGTTTATCAAATTTTGCTTATTTTAGTAAACCTTCTCTTCTGCCAGAATCGGATTTTTATGACCAGAGTGGGAGTATTTACTTTACAATCAGAAGAGAGAGTCCTTATTTGCCCTGCTCTTTTATGAACATTCTTAGTACCCTAGGAATACTATCTTCTTTCTTTAATCATTTTTGACAGTATTTAGTCTAACATAGAATTATTTTCTGACCACCTTGGCACCTATAAATATAATCATGCCCAATGTTTGCCAATAGGTTCTGTGTTTTTATTTGCACAAAATTGATACAATCATACAGGAAGATACATCCCAACTCCCACTGTATAGGATATTTTTTTCTTTAAATTACATTTGTTAAGTACTTTAGGTTTCTGTCACTGTGGTAAAATACCTGAGGTAATTGATTTGTAGAGGAAAGGTTTATTTGGCTTACAGTTTTGAAGGTTTCAGTCCATGCTGGTTTCAACCATTCAGTTGGTTGGCTTCATTGCTTTTGGGCCTGTGGAGAGGCAGCAAATCATGGGAGGAGTGCATGGCGAAGGAAGCAGCTCACCTCATGGCACCCAGGAGGTGAACGAAGGAAATAAAAAGGGGCTAGGGTCCAACATTCTGTTCAAGGGCACAAACCCAAATGATCTAACTTCCTTCCACTAGACCCCACCTCTTAAAGATTCTGTCACTTACCAATGGTGACAAGCTGAGGACCACATTTTTTAACACATGGATTTTTGGGGGGCATTCCAGATCCAAACTGTAATAATCCCATTTTCTGCTAGAAACTGTGCTGTCTTGTGTTGTCTTATGCTGTTTAATTTTGATCTCACAGTACCCCAGGATGAAGGTGTTACTATCATTTTATGCATAAGGAGATGGGGTCAATTGTATGCTTCGGGTTTAACGGCAAGTGATAATGAGGAATTTAAAATTCTCATCTGACCGCAAAGCCCACACTTTTAAAAACTCTACCCCATTGCTTCCCTAAAAGGGAAAACAAAGTACTGGAGATTAAATCAGCACTTGCAATACTAGAATTTGAAGCAGTACAGGCAATTAAATTAATAATATATTGTTGCTTAGATAACTGAGACAAGGCAAGCATGCATTTTCAAACCATATCAACTGAAACATAAAATCTTTCTAGCTTAATCAAAAACAAAAAGCCTGTCATGGACTGTTTTATAGCTAAAAGCTTCTTATTTGTTCATTACTCAAATACTTGACAGTCTGTTGCATTTCCAAGGAGGTAGGAGATGGTCATCTCCCATCTCCAACAGGATGTGGCTCTGCTTTGTGTCTAGCTGGAGGACAGACAATAAGCTGTAACTGAGAATATGTTTGGAAATGTGTGAGTGAAGTGAATGGAGTGCATCCTGGGAGACACCAGCCCTGTAAAGTCCAGCAGATCTTCAGGATCTGATCGATGTAGAGGACCAGCAAGAATGAGGGCTTTGGTGGCAGAGAAACAAGTGAGGTGACTGATTCTATTTTTTTACTATAATTTTACACTTTTATCCAGAGGACTAAATAGAAAAGCAGGCTGTAGCTGGGGCAGAACCTGCCTTGAGCAACCGATTGAAGAAATCATCTTTTGACCCAACCCTGCAAATAAAGACAGAAATTAACCAATCTGTCAACAACTCTAAAAATGAATGTGACTTCTTAATGTGAAATTACCAGCACTTATTTACTACACTCCCCATTAATTGTCCCCATTCTCACCCATGTGTGAGTGATTATTTGTCAATTTTTTTTGAAATTTAAAAGAAATTTTATCTATTTAAAGTCTGTCATGCACCAGAGAGTGTTTGATGTTTTTTTTTTTTGTATGTAATCTCTTTAAAGTGACACAACAGTTCCATAAAAGGTATTATTAGCCGGAAATAATTTTTTTAGTGGCTTTGGTAAGTTCCCTCAAGTCACAGAATAAGTTAGTGATAGAACCAGATTTGGGACCCATTTTTGTCTTGGAAGCTTATCTGCTTTCTGTTATGTTGAATGCTAGGAAGAAGTTCTGGCTACATTTGAACCTGTGCAGTTTCACAAAATCTTTAAAAAGCACTTCCTTTGGTAATGCCAATTTTTGACAAAAGTCCAGATGTTCTTTTTATAGCCCAATATCCAGCACAACAACTAGACATAGTGGATCCTCAATATTTGTTCAATTGAAATCTACCTTCGAGTTGAATTCTGCCAACTTGACATAGCAGCTGTTTCCCATTAGTATTTGAAGGTCATGTTTGACCTTTTCTTGCAATACCACTGGGATCTCTCTTTTGATTTCAAAGTTATGATATAGAACATCCACGAATGAAAAGGTGGGTTTGCATTCAGACATGGGAAAGCATTCAGGAATCAGTGGGATTCTGAATACAAATCTCAATAAAATGAATATGAGAGAATATATAGGATGTTTGTCTTTCCATCTTCTATTTTAAGATAGATTTAGGAATCTCAGCGGTCTTGCCTGAATTGTTTTAGTGTTTTTGGTGGCCTCTAATCCTGAAATGTGAGACTGTATTTTTCAAAAATAATTTTTTGAGTCTTATATGTTTTCCTATCTGTTTCCAATCATGTCATGAATTTGAGAAACGTGAATCAGAAAAATATCGGTACTCCAGAGAAATGTAGAGTTGAAGGGTGGCCCATTTCCTAACTTGGCTCTAACTGCCAAGTGATGTCTTCATTGACATCAGTCCTCCAGAGGAATGAGTCACACAGACTATGTCTACATCTGTGTTCTTTCCTTGAATATTTCCAACTGATGGTCTGATAACATGTTATCTAGTGAGAATTAGGATATTTAATATTGTGATACCTTATGAAATCATCTTTATTTTTAATTGTTCATCTAGACATGCCAATGGGTATTGAGGCTGCATTTTGAGCAAAACTCACAATTTTTTCAAACCTTACATGTGTACACCAAATGACACGATTTTAAGGTTTTGCTTAAAAGAACAAAGCATGAGAAATACAGTGAGATACAAGCTCATAACCAAATCCAAATCAGTAAGCACATCTGATTCAATATGAGAAAAGATTACAAAACAAGTCTGCAATTTGTAGAAGGCAGTATATGAAGACCAGGGATACAGGATGCACGCCAAGGCTCTTTGTGGGAAACCATAAGCAGGGAGACACAGAGCTGGTTTCTACTTAGCCTAGCAGGGAGGTATGGATAGGCCAGGGTTTGGTGAGTCAGGTCTCACTATTCATTGTTGCTCTTTGAGGAAAAGCAGACTCTGGCTCTCAGGCCTGGCAGTGACGTGTACTCTTTCTTACTTTGATCTTGACTTTGCCTTTAACTGACTAAAAATAGCCCTTTGAATCTTTTCTTCTCAAGCAATGACAGAATTAAACTTGGTAAGTCAATAATTGATGATCCATGGGCTAGGAGAATGAGACTGTAAAGATAAAAATCCATGGACGACCCAATAGCATGTCTCAACCAGTCATGGGACTCCTATTGAGGTATCACAAGAAAGCCAGGAGCAGGAAATAAAAGAGTTTTTATACTCCTGTTCTTTTCTTTTCTTTTCTCCTTCCTTCCTTCCTTTCTTTCTTCCTTCCTTCCTTCCTTCCTTCCTTCCTTCCTTCCTTCCTTCCTTCCTTCCTTCCTTCTTTCCTTTCTCCCTCCCTCCCTCCCTCCCTCTCTTTCTTTCTTTCTTTCCTTTTTTTCTTTCTTTCTTTCCCAACAAATGCAGAACTCAAGACATCTCCACACAGTCGAGTGAAAGAGACAGATAATATAGTTTATATATCCTGTCTCACCTTTAGATTTTTATGGTACTGGTAGATACCTCATAGGCTTCACCATTGGATGTTGGCAATTTTGTCTGTGAGCTTTTCTTTAGGACCAATTGTAACAGAAACAATTTTGCTCTAAATACTGAGAACTACCAAGAAAACTCATTATCTTCTGTATTTAAATAATGAAATACTTAAATTAAATAAAGTCTGCTTCCCTAATTCAAGATAGAGGTTCCATTAGCTAAAACAATGCCTTCTTTCCTATATCTACTTTCTTGTGCCCAGTAACTGCTTTCCTTGATTTGATCTGAAACACATTAGAATTAAATCGACTATGTGAAAATGCTCTCTGCATTACTGAACCAAAGTAAGAGTGGAATCCATCCAGAATATTCTCCTTTGGAGCCTCACCAAGCTGAGAGCTTCAAAATATTAAAGAGAGGAACACATGTCAGTTTGTAGTTACTACAGAAAACAAAAGTTTCCATAACTTCCCTTCTTATCCATATCAGTAATTGCAACTTATCATTCACCCATTTCATAAGATTTTCACACTTTCTTCAGCACCATCTGACAATTTCTCTTCCTTTAATGAAAATGTAACCAACTTTTCAAATTTTTCCCCAAACTTTAACTCCAAAAGCCTCTTTCTTTCTATAGGGACTTATTACAGGCCGGTCAAGTTTCTAATATTTCATTTGTATATTAAAAGAAAGAAGAAAAAAACCAAACCAGTTGCACTTGGGAAATGAGAGTTGCTGTCCTTTTTTGAATTTGAGAAACAGCTTGATCACGGCAGAAATGATCATTCTCCCACTACCACACAGTTCAAGGGTAAAATGAAAGGGATGTTGAGAGTTTTCAACTAACCTCAATTATGATAGGACTTCTAAAGAAAAAAGTTCAATGCACAGAGTTTATAAGAGTAGAAAAGAATGCTGAAACTATTGGCTTTTTGTAGTCAAGTCTATACAGAGAAAAACGGTGACTAAATTCCAATGTGCCTCTCCTTGCTACGCTCCAAAATTAACTACAATGACATGCCAGGAAGGTAAAGTTTGTCATGAGACTGAAATGATTTCTTTGCTCAAATAATATTAATTTCAGCTAAAAAGTTGGTTAGTTGTTCACACGACATTAAAGAAAAAGAAAAAATCCAGTTACTATTAACACCAAAGAAATACTTGCTAACCATAGACCAAAGGTACTTTGGTTCTGTAGCTATAACAGACAAATGTGTGGTATGGGAGCCAGGAATTCCCTGATGGTTAGATGACAGGGTCACAGAAGGTTTTTGAGACCTGCTATGTCTCCTGTGAGGCTGACGCACCACCACATTCCATAACAAGAGTCACATAAACACAAGCTTATCAGCTGGTTGGTTAAAACAGTGTGGAAACTTGTTGCGTTGAAAAGTAGCTTCAGGCTTGCTGAAGGGTCTCATTAGTCTGAGGAAACAACGCTTGGTGCCATAGATTAAAACTATGGTCTCAAGCGGAATGCATGTGAAGTTTCCAAAAATGTTTCCTCCAAGACTTTATTCAGTTTTGGTTTGTGACCTTAGCTGGAAAGCATAAAGATGGACATGGGCAGGCAGTTTAAGTTGGGCAGTTTTCAGAAGATGAAAGATGTTTAAAGTTAAGGCCTTTATCTGCAAACAATAGTATATTAATAAACTCTATATCATATTTACAAATGCATTCTCATGTATTAAAACTAACAATATTCTGTTCACAGTGCCATTGTTTATACAGGTAGCAATCCCATAATACTCATGTATTTTGGCATGGGAATCAGTAGCGCTTGGTATTTACAGAAAATGTACATGTATGAATATAAACAGGTCACTGAATCCATAAAAGACAGATTGGCTAACGGTGCAAAGGAATGAACTGTACAGCACCTTCCCCCAGATCAGATAGGAAACGCGGTTTCTTAAATTGAGAAGATGCCAAATTTCTGACCCAAAGTGGCATAAAGTCAGTAACAAAACAATGAACCCCTGTTCAAGTTTGGGTACACTGAGTAATCTTAGTCCAAAGTTTTAGATCCCTTGTCTAGTGCATAAAATATAAAAGTTAAAAAGATTTATTATTATTCTTATAATAATAATAATTATTATTAAAATAGAAGGTACTTTCTTTCACGCTCTTATTTGTGCTCTTGCACTTAAGACCAATATCCTTGGAGTTCCAAATATGCTGGTGTTTTTGTCCGGCAGATGGCAAACCCTAAGATACTCGGGTCTCAGGAGCTGCTGGTCACAGTGCGACCCAGGGCCAGTGGGGAACGTGGCAGAGGCATGGCTTCCTCCCAGTCTTCTCCTTGGGGGGCGACTGCCCCTGGAATCCGCTCCCACTTTCTTGAATGGAGTTGCTTCTTTCGGCAGCTAATGCTAGGTGAAAAATGACTTCTGTACACTTGGAAAAAGGAGGGAGGCAGGCAGTGGGAGCAAAGAGGCAATCAAGGGAGCCCCGAGGCCACCCAGGTTAGGGACGCAGGGTCGCGCTCCCGGGGGCGCGCTGCAGGTCGTCCTCCGCGGCGCAGGACCAGGGCAGGCGACACTAGGGCGCGTCGCCCTCCGCCACAGTCTGCTCCTCCTTCTCAGTCCCCGGGCCCCCGTGGTCTGTGCTGCCCCTGCGTCTGTGCTGCTTGGACAACAAGCTCTTCCACTGGGCCTTGTTGTGTGCGAGGTGGCTTAGCATGTTCTCCGACAGGGAGCTGTTTCCAGTGAAGCGCGCCCACTCCCGGAACAGTGGCTCCACGATGTAGGTCATGAAACCTGCAACAGGCAAGGCCAACCCGTCACATCCTTCATAAGCACGACCCGGGGACCCGCGGGTGCCGGCCGGGACTAGCACCAGGCAACGAGATATGGTCACTACCCTTAGCACAGGAGCAGGAGATGCGTTTCCTTGGGCTGTGGCTTAATCTCTTTGTGCCTCAGTTTCCTGGTGTGAAAAGGAGCTGAGTACCAACCAAAGACAGGGTCGTTACCACAATTCAGTGACTTAACAAGTGGAGAATGTTTAAATGCTCACAGCACAAAGTAGACACTAAACTCAATAAACATTGGCTGTTCTTACTTACAGAGGGAGAAAGACGTGTGCTGGGAGGGAGGAAAGGCCTGAGGCCATCAGGAAGGGCTACTGCCCTGATGGGACTATTCATATGTTTACCCTATACCAGAAGATTTTTTCAAGATTATCATGTTATAGTTTGGTCTTGTTTTCATTGATGTTTAACAACTAAGTTTGGGTAATGAAGTTTTAATTTTCTTTTCTTTTCTTTCTTTCTTTTTATTTTTTTGTGGTACCAGGGATTGAACCCAGAGGGGCTTTACCACTGAGCCACATCCCCAGCACTTTAAATATTTAGAGATTTAGAGACAAGGTCTCGCTGAGTTGCTTAGGGCCTCGCTAATTTCTTAGCCTTCTGAGCTGCTGGGATTTCACTGTGCCGGCTTCATTCCCTCCCTCCCTCCCTCCCTCCCTCCCTTCCTTCCTTCCTTCCTTCCTTCCTTCCTTCCTTCCTTTTTAAGAGGGAGAGGGAGAGGGGGAGAGAGGAGAGAGAGAGAGAGAATTTTTAATATTTATTTTTTAGTTTTTTGGCGGACACAGCATCTTTTGTTTTGTTCGTGGTGGTGCTGAGGATCGAACCCGGGCCTCACGAATGCCAGGCGAGCGCGCTACCGCCTGAGCCACATCCCCAGCCTTCATTCACTTTCAATCCAGATTTTTGTCTGCAAAAAGACCATGGCTTCAACTACGAGAGAAGATTGTTTGATATTAGACTTCTTTATTGCATATCCATTCTCTTAATGATTGAAGCTTTTGTGTTTTCCCTATTACACATAATTTGTTAAGCAAAGATAACTTTCAGCCCAGGTAGGAATTTTTGGAATCATCACAAACTTGGACTTATTTAGGTTTTGATGTATTTTCTTGAAATGTAAATGTGGGGAGAAAAGGCAAATGTTTTTCAGCATAATAAAAAGTTTCCCACAACTAACTCTGTATGTTTAAAGGCATGTGAAGTACAAGGCTTGATTGGATCATCTTTTTGTTGACCAAACAGCAGAGATTTGACCTTTGAGGATGGGAAAAAGAAGAAGCAATGTAAAATATTTTTGTGTATTTCTGCATGATCTCATCTTATGTGAAATGTGATTTACATATTATGAGAGTATTTTAGATGACCTGAACCCCAGGAAGAAAGTGAAGCCAGTGGCTTTATGTCTGTGTTTGTCATTTTGCTAAGATTATATAGGGAGACAGCAAATAAGGATTTCCAATTTTATTTGCTATTTTCTTTTTCTCCTTCACAATCTCTCTAATTTCTAATGTCTTTCACTGCAAAAATAATTAAATATTCAATATCTAAAGAGCTAGTTTGCAAAATGATGCTATTCTAAAGTTTGAAGTGTTGAGTATCAAGTTTACTTAAGTATAACAAGTTTTCCTGGAATTATATGTTTGCATTTATACTTCTCCAATAATACATATTTCTTACACTAGATAGGAAAGCAATTTTAAAGTCTGAATAGACTTCTTGAGGCAGTTTTTCAAATAAGGGAAGACTTCAGCACTATGGACTTGAAAGCCGACCCATGAGTGTGTGGTAGCAGCCTCTCTTCTCCAGGGATGAGAGGACTTCGTGGCAGCATTATCCTGCCAGAGGGAAGGCAGTGGGGGAAGGGAGGAGCGGAGTGGACATGGATTGAAGGAAAACCTCTTCTCCTTCACCTTTCTGTAAATTTTACTAATTTGATTTAATTCTTTCTTTTTAAAATGCAGAATTTGGTGGAGAGAGGGGAGAAATGAATACATGGGGAGGGTTACTAAGCCCCGGTGGGGTCCATTTGGGTCAATATAGATTACTTACCTAGAAATTCTTTTCTAAGCATAACTGAGACCTGCAGTCAGGAAATTCTCATTTTGGATTGGGATAGGAAAAAAAAAAGGAGTGTGTGTGGGTACATTTTTAGACAGAGGAAAGAGTTGCGTTATTTAGGACTTGCTGGAAGATTATTGTCTTGGTGGGGGCTGGAGCCTACAACACCGACCAATCTTTTATCTATTTGTTTATCTCTGTTTTTCCAGGTTAGCTTGATCTACCCTTTTTACACTTTCCAACTCAGAACCAATGAGAGCAAGCTGATGTGGAACAGAGAGAGAGAAAGATTTATGATCTGAGAACCACATCATAATCACGATCTTTCTCTTTATCATAGGTGTTCTGGTATACCATCCGCGGGAT